>NC_083587.1:6137187-6444375 GCF_027579695.1 Neoarius graeffei
AGTAACAATTTTATCCAAAATAGTTTTTCCTGCCTTAGTCGATTTATTTCCATTTCACATGCCTGCAGCTGTTGTAAAGTTCAGTGTGTTTGTGTAGAACTCTCTCAAACTGTAGGTTCATTACTACACTCTGCATATGTCAACCTATACGGAATGTCCGTATTTTATACGGATTTGATTCAATAAACGTAGTATATGGGCGTACAAATAAAGTTATACGGATTCTTTAAAAAAACTTCAATATATATTTAGAGGTATAATTAATTCCCACGATGATAAAAGAGTGCATAACATTTACAAACGTACTGTACACTACAGAAAGCACAAACAGCCAGTAAAGAGTCTTATGAAATCGCGCGTTACCTTGTGGTAGCGAGACTTCGTTCCACTTTTGATCATGCGCACACCGCATTGCGAGAATCCCGCCAACCGGGAAGTATTTTGTTTGAAACGCGTATTTCCACCTGAGCGACTTTCACTAGCAACTGAAAAGATTCTGAATGGGCACTCCGGCAAGATCAACACAGACACTTGCTGTGACATGCAGCCTAGTGAGTATTGGTGCAGACTGCTAAAAAAAGCTGTCATGGAGTACAATTCAGAACATTAGAGTGACACTTTGTGTTTTTGTCGAACATTGGAGCTTTGTATTCATTCTGAAGGTTTATTGTTATTAATATTGAATAAAAAGTAACTTGAATATATCATTGTTAATTATCATTCAAATTTTAGGTAAATTATTTTAATTTGCATCTTATACGGATTTTATAAGGGAAATACGGATTTTGGAGGTTGGTTATACAGGTTTGATTGACCAAAGGTTGACATGTACGGTATGACTCTGGCTCCAGGTTGACATTTTGCACAGGACTGAGTTCCTCTGATAACAGAAGCAAAGCTTCAGCACTTTTTGCTCTTAATCTTTTCTGTTATTTCAGGATGCATCAGGAGCATGTCGCTCCTTGTTGAGTTTTTTAACGAATTATGTCAGCGTTGTTTGTTTGGTGCCCAATCTGGGTTTTCCATGTCGAATGAGGAAGTTGGTTCATCTGGAAGAAAATCATTTGATTTTATCTGAACACTTTCATGAAGAAGCTAATTCAAATGTGAGCAGAAATAAAAGGAGATTCTTAAACTCTTCCATACTCTGTTGCGCCTGTCTATTTTTTTAAAAATAAATTTTAAATAGTCGCAAATTTCTCTGCAATTTTCAGGGTTAGCTCCTCTCGCTGTATTCTCTTTAACCACTCATTTCTTCATTGTTCTTGAAGCATTTGCTTCTCTTTGTTAACATTTTTCTTCATAGCAGGGAAATGGTAAGATATTTTATCTATTCCTCGATTTAAATGATTGGAACAACCAAAAACAGCACAAAAATGAACCATATTTAAGACTGGTTAAGCCTTGCTTACACGAAAACTGGTGTCTTTTCACCTGGGGGTCAATTATCACATGATGCGTAACGTCATGTGCAAGGGGTCTATTTGTCCATCTCTGAATTGACCTGAACTGCCTGCCCAAGGGCAGCAGTTCAAACAGAGAATTTCTGGGGTGGGACGGATCTTTTAATATACTGAGGGTTCTTTTGAGGCAGCAGGAACTGTAAAGCTCTTCCAGGCAGGGAAGAGGGCATCCGATGATCATCTGGGTGGTGGTGACAACCCTCTGGAGCACTTTTCTCTCTGCTCCTGTGCAGCTGACAAACCACACACTGATGCAGTATGTATGCAAGTATGTTCTCTATGGAGCAACAATAGAAGGACACAAGCAGTTTTTGAGGGAGGTCGTTCATCCTGAGGATCATCAGGAAGTAAAGTCTCTGCTGTGCGTTCTTTATCACTTGTGTGGCATTAGAGCTCCAGGTCAGCTCCTCCTCTATGTGCACCCCAAGGAACCAGAAGTCCAGGATCCTCTCCACATATTGCGCACTGATGAGAATAAACTGAAAGTCCGTTTTCTTTTTCCTGAAGTCTATGATTAGCTCCTTGGTTTTGGTGGTTGAGGACCAGGTTTGTTGTCTCAGCACCACCCAGACAGCTGCTCAACCTTGTGCTGATAAGCAAACTCCTTCCCCCAAGAGATGAGCCCCACTATGGTAGTATCATCCGCAAATATGATGATGCCATTACGGGAGCGAGCAGGGTGCAGTTGTAAGTGTAGAAGAACTACTTGTTTAATCCTAGATAAAGCCATGGCACAGCAGTTATGCTCATATTTACATAGGAATAACATCCATGAAATGTACCAGTCAGGATTTAGACCTCATCATAGCACAGAGACAGCTCTGGTTAAAGTAGTAAACGACCTACTGTTGGTGTCTGATCAGGGCTGTGTCTCGCTGCTTGTGTTGCTTGACCTTAGTTTAGCATTTGATACCATTGATCATTCCATTCTTCTGGATAGACTAGAAAATGTTGTGGGAGTTAAGGGAATGGCCCTCTCCTGGCTCAGCTCTTATTTAACTGATCGCTATCAGTATGCTGATGTAAATGGTGCTTTTTCTAGACATACTGCATTTTTATATCTCAGGGCTTTACATTAGCACCCGCCAAATGTGGGTAAAATTCGGCTTTGGCGGGTAATAACTTTCGTCTCACTAGCCACTTTGGCGGGTGGTTTATTCTGTGGTATGACAATATATTTTAATTGTAGTTTTCTCTGAAGGCATCTGATATAATAAATACATTGCAATGTAATATTACACGACTACAACTCCCATGAGCACCTGCGTAAACATTCTGACAACATGTTAGAATTGTTTAGAACGTTCGTTAACGTCTCAGTAATCAAATGATATGGTAACCTGCGGTTAATGAACAAAGCAACAAAGTTGCTGACGACTGACAAGCGCACTGTGTGGCAGCATATAGCTGGAGTTTCAAACCCTGCTGCTCAGGAAAAAAGGGGCAGAAATGAGCAGGGCCGGAGCAGCATTTTAAAATCACCGAGGTCCGTGATGCGCAAAGCACGCACCGAAAAATGTTCGCCATATTTAAATGAGAGGGGTGAATTACACACCAAACGAGATCTCATCTCATCTCATTATCTCTAGCCGCTTTATCCTGTTCTACAGGGTCGCAGGCAAGCTGGAGCCCATCCCAGCTGACTACGGGCAAAAGGCAGGGTACACCCTGGACAAGTCACCAGGTCATCACAGGGCTGACACAGACACAAACAACCATTCACACTCACATTCACACCTACGGTCAATTTAGAGTCACCAGTTAACCTAACCTGCATGTCTTTGGACTGTGGGGGAAACCGGAGCACCCGGAGGAAACCCACGCGGACACAGGGAGAACATGTAAACTCTGCACAGAAAGGCCCTTGCCGGCCACGGGGCTCGAACCTGGACCTTCTTGCTGTGAGGCAACAGTGCTAACCACTACACCACCGTGCCGCCCAGATTGGCTCGTTTATAGCAAAACCAAAAATACCATGTACTGCGAAGACTGTAGAAAGTCTGGCAAAGACAGGCACCAGTAATTTTAAACTTGAAACTATCAAGGACCACAAAAAATCAAATGCACACATCAGTACTATAACATCAAAACAGGCGAAGACAGCTGGTTCACTACAGGGCAGCATTGCTTTCAGTCCCTGGCTGTCATGAAGTCAGCTGAGCTGGAGAGAATGGAGCTGCCATTTAGAAACGTTCACGTGACTGTAAAGAAGTTGATCCTGCCCCAGCTATCAACTTATGACCTGCTGGAAGCCTCAGGTCACGAAGAGCATTTTTCATGGACCATTCAGACTCATCCGATGATGAATGTAATGAGGACATTTAATGTCTCTCTATGCACATGTTCACACACACACACAAAATTAATAGATAATACGTAATATACATAATAATACTTGATAATAGACATAATACTTGCAGATCAAAACATCAAATGTTTTTCAAATGATAAATGTTTTGAATTGGACTTTTAATATTAGAATCAGTTCAGTTGTACTGAATGTTATTTTTCATATACAATATTTCATATTGTAAGGGGCTTGAATTTGAGTTCAATAAACAGAATACTCTGCTTATATTTTTGTCTGAATTGGATCCATGTTTTCATAGAGGGAGCTACTTTAACAGCACTGAATACTTGAGTGCTACTGTAGAGATACATTATATGCTGCCATTCATGATTAAATCTAGATCTTCCAAACTTTAATGTATCATGGTGAAGAAAAAACTGCGATTTCCTGGCAACAAAATTGTGGCTAGTGAAAAGGCTGAATGGTTAGTGACTCAGGAAAACCACTAGCCACAGTGGCCGGTGAGCAAAAAAAAGTTAATGTAAAGTCCTGAGATATATTATATATATATATTACCTCTGGGTGGTATTATTCATAAACATGATATTAGTTTCCACTGTTATGCTGATGACACATAGTTTTATGTTTCTGCAAAACCTGATGAGAGACACCAGCTTAATAGAACTGAGGAATGTGTGAAGGACATTAGACACGGGATGCTTATTAACTTCCTTCTGCTTAACTCTGACAAGACTGAAGTACTTGTACTCGGACCACATGCAGCTAGAAGTAAGTTTTCTGATTCCACAGTAACTCTGGATGGCCTTTCTGTTTCTTCACGTGCAGCAGTAAAAGACCTCGGAGTGATTATTGACCCCGGACTTTCATTCGAAACTCACATCAATAATATTACCCGGTTAGCTTTCTTTCATCTCAGAAATATTTCTAAGAGAAGAAATTCAATGTCACTACACGACGCAGAAAAATTAGTTCATGCTTTTGTTACATCCAGGTTGGATTATTGTAATGCCTTACTGTCTGGATGTTCCAATAAGTGCATAAACAAGCTCCAATTATATAGTTCAAAATGCAGCAGCAGGAGTCCTTACTAGAGCTAGAAAATATGACCCCATCACCCCTGTCTTATCCACACTCCATTGGCTCCCAACCAAATTTCACATTGATTGTAAAATACTATTCTTGACCTTGAAAGCACTGAATGGTCTCGCGTCACAGTACCTGAGTGAACCTCTGCTCCTCTATGACCCACCACGCCTACTTAGATCAAAAGGTGCAGGCTATCTGCTGGTACAGTAGTATACTGAAGGTATAGTGAAGGCTACATCAGGGGGCGGAGCCTTTTCTTACAAAGCCCCACAGTTATGGAACAGCCTTCCAAGTAGTGTTCGGGAATCAGAAACAGTCCATGTTTAAGTCTAGGCTGAACGCATATCTGTTTAGTCAAGCCTTTTGTTAAGAGTGTTTATGAGGGAAAGGAGTAGATCTGGAGGGTCCTCAGACAGAGTGTTTTGGTAAACTGGGATGTATGGATGCTGTCAGTTCCCCACTCACTTGCTCGCTTGAGTTTGTTGATCCTGTCGTGGCTGCTGCTTTATGTCCCGGGGCTCCCTCATGCCTGTGCTACCTTCTGGCTCTCCCCTTTTAGTTATGCTGTCATAGTTAGTTGCCAGAGTCCCTGCTTGTACTCAGTGTAAAATGTATACTGTTCCTACTCATCAGGTGACATTGGGCATACCCAACAACCTGTGTTTTCTCTCTTTCTCTCCCCCTCCCCCCATCTGTCCCTCTGAGTTACATGGCAATCCTGACCTCTTCTGCTCCTCAGACCTGCCTGATCCATTCTGATGCCCTACATCTGGTTGGAGTCTCATCACATTGCTCCTGTGGAGGATGGCCCCATATGGACAGTTGAAAGTCACACTTGGAAGATGCTCTGGACTCTTACAGTAATGCTTTTATTGCTGAGGACTACAGCTGACTTGCTAACTTTAGGACTGGAGTTGTCATGAACAGTTTTGCACTCAAGTATTCATCAATGAAGAGTTAGAACATCAACAAAACTGATTTCATGTTAAAATTGTTAGAATCACATTGTCTCTTATCACCCAAATGAGGATGGATTCCCTTTTGAGTCTGGTTCCTCTCGAGGTTTCTCTCTCATGTCGTCTGAGGGAGTTTTTCCTTGCCACCGTTGCCACGGGTTTGCTCATTGGGGATAGATTAGGGATAAAATTAGCTCATGTTTTAAGTCATTCAAATTCTGTAAAGCTGCTTTGCGACAATGTCTATTGTTAAAAGCGCTATACAAATAAACTTGACTTGACTAGAGGGTGAAGAGTGGGGAGCCATTGCTGAGGCAATCAGACAGGAAGTCCTTTATCCAGAGGCAGATGGATTAAGACAGTCCCAGGTCTGTCAGGTTGGACACCAGTCTGTGAGGAAGAATGGTGTTGAATGCTGAGCTAAAGTCCACAAAGAACAGCCTAGCATAGCTCTCCTGCTGCTCAAGGTGAGTGAGGGCAGTGTGGAGAGTTGTTGCTATGGCGTCCTCTATAGACCCATTAGCTCTATAAGTATACTGGTGTCTAACATGGGTGGGGGACTTGAGATAATGCAAGTCTGAACCAGTTGCTCAAAGCGCTTCATGATGACGGGACTAAGTGCCACTAGTGGTCATTCAGGCTGCTAATGGTCTTTTTTTGGCAATAGAAGATGGTAGAGGACTTCAGGCAGGGTGGGATGGTGGACTGGGACAGGGAATGATTGACTTATGTGACATCCTATGCTCTGTACATAACATGGTTCTAGATGTTTTATTTTACTACAAGATACATGCCTATCAGAAATACTGGACAGAGGTGGTCAATTACTGCAGGAGTCTTGGTCAAGGTGGCTCATTGCTATTTAGCCCCTAATGTTCTCCAAGCTTTAACATTAACAGCCCCATGAGTCTTTGCACTCTGGCAAGGCTCCGTGGAACTGGCAACAATTAAAGCAACTGCCTTTTCTGGTCGCTACAATAATAATCCTCCTCCCTGGAGCCAAATTTATTTTCAAAATGGGATTAAAGGCCATTTAGATAAAAAAAAAAAGTTAAAAGTGACTACCTACAAACATTTTTAATGAAAAAGTACAGTCATTGTTGTATTTAAAAAAAAATAATATTTCATGAGCCTGCATGAAAATGCATGGGGTTGCTCAAAATCCCACAGCACACTTCACTTTGTCTCACAGCACACCGGGTATATACTGTCTCATATCATCTGTAGCCGCTTTATCCTGTTCTACAGGGTCGTAGGCAAGCTGGAGCCTATCCCAGCTGACTACGGGCGAAAGGCGGGGTACACCCTGGACAAGTCGCCAGGTCATCACAGGGCTGACGCATAGACACAGACAACTTGAGCACTGAGGTGTTACTAGTATTTTTATTAACAGGCAAGTTCCACCACACTGGCTAAAAGAACCGATGTTGGACCGCATTGTGCTCAAACTTGCGATTTACACCACTACTCCACATATCTGCAAGAAGAAATTGATATTAATTGGAGCTACCTTCATCTAGTCATCATATTTTGTTACATAAAAATATACAATCTTTATAATAAAATTTATGACAAACTCACAACCGAGGAGTCTCCACTGTTCTTGGCTTCCTCTCGGTTCACCAGCTCTCCCTGGCAAGGGCCAAAGTGTGCACCTACTGGAACAGTCTCCCCCTTATTAAACACTCCCAGGCCTGCATCAGGAATACTGGACTTCTGGATTTCTAGCCCAGGAGGAAGTGTTTGTCTGGCTCGGTCAGGGACTCCCATGGGAACAGGAGTATCGGGGATGAAGAGGGGTGGTCCATGAACCTCGCATTTGTTGAGGAAGAAGGATTTGCAAACTTCACAGTCTAGGAGCAGAGAAAACACAACAGGAAGAAATGAGGCCCAAATGTGTGTGCAATCTGTGTGTGTCTATCTAAGACCATATACAGTACATTAGTACTGTATAAAGATTATCCTAAGAAAGCTTGCCAGCAAGGTTCACTGAGCATCTGGTTGAGACTAGGTGTCCATCAGGACTGTGATCAAACAGGACACAAAGTACCAGTATTGGCAAAAAATATGGAAACACCTACCAAAATGACAAAACACCACAATTTGACCTTTTGTTCTCAAGTTCTCTTAATAAACTAAACATTTTCATCATAACAAACACATGTCACAAGTAACCAGGGTAAATCATTCTAAAATATTATCAATATTTGGTATGGAACCCCTTGACACTGAAGTGCACTGATACGATCAGGCATGCTATCAAAGTTTATGAATAAAATCAAGTGGAATTGATCTCCATATGTCTTGCAACACTTCCCAGAGCTGCGGCAGGTGTGAAGGAGCCCTTTTCACCTTCTCTCGCTCCATGTAGTTCCAGACTTGCTCAATTATATTCATGTCAGGATTTTGGGCTGGCCAATCAAGAATTGCCAAGCTGCCATCTTGTTCTTTGTTTTGTAAATACTGTTTAACCATCCCAGCTGTGTGTTTTGGGTCATTATCTTGCTGGAAGATAAAGTTGTTGCCAATGAGAGCTCTTCCAGAAGGCACAGCATGATGGATAAGGATTTGTCTGTACTTGTCAGCAGTGAGGGTCCCATCTATTTTGTAGAGATGACCAACTCCATTGTAGGTAATGGCTCCCCATACTTGCAGGACCCCTCCACCATGTTTTACTGTGGGAAAAATACAGTTTGCCTTGTATCCTTCTCCCTTTCTGCACCTGACTTACTGTTGCATAGCGTTGCCAAATAATTCCAAATTTCTTCTCATCTGAGAACATGACCCTTTTCCACTGCTCAGAAGTCCAACTCCTGTGAATTTTTGCCCAGTTAAGTCTCTTCTGCTTATTTCCACCTCTCAACAAAAGTTTTGCGCACTGACACATGACCTTTGAGGCCTTCTGCTGAGCGTGTCTTCCTAACCAGGTGTGGGGAGACATCCTTGCCTGTAGCATCTTGGAGGTCCTGTGCTAGTTCCTTGCTGGATTTCTTCCTCTCTCGTAGGGATGTAGTCTTGAGGTACTGGACATCAGCTTTAGTCAACTTTTTCTTCCTTCCTCTGCCTGAAATGTTCTTGAAGTTCCCAGTCTTCTGGTGATGCTTGAGGCATTTCCAGACAGCACTGTGGGTCACATGCAGTTTCTTTGCTATGTCTCATTATGAATGACACTCCCCCCGCAAAACTTTCATCCTAATACGCTGCTCTTCTGTAGTTTCTCTCTCTGATGCCATTTCTGCCTGTTGCCTGGCTGTAGTCAGAGGATAAATAATTTTTCTAATGAATTATTTGTAGAGACCACATGATTTAGTTAATGGTTTTCACCTGTGGAATAATTAGCATATCATGGTAGGATTGCCCAACAAGGAGTGATTAAGGTGGTTTTTGGGGCTAAACTAAACAAAAAGAGATACTATTTCCAATATTTTTATGATGTTTATCACACAACAATGGCCAAAACTGCTATTATTTTCATGGGTAAAGTATAAAATTGTGGTTAAAATGTGTCTCTGTATCTTCATAATGTATTTCAGTTGCCTTCAGTGCAGATTCTGATGTCATTTGCACGGATTAAGTATGCAAAATCGATCTTTTCCTAGGCATTTCCATATTTTGTGCCAGCACTGGATACGAGTATGAGGGGTTTTTTTACTTCCTTGAGGGAGTAAACAAATGGTCAGATACGAAGCTTGCAGGGCAAAATAAAACGAATGTTCATTAACATGACTGTGGCACTGCATGATGTATTTACAGTATTCTCTTAGGACTTGCCTGGTCAGGGTTGTTTTAAATTCAGCTACTTGTTTGCTTATCTTCTGGGGAACAGAATTTCCTAAATTTGTTATGAAAATCACATGCAGGTACAAACAAAATTAACTGCGGCACGGTGGTGTAGTGGTTAGCACGGTTGCCTCACAGCAAGAAGGTTCTGGGTTCGAACCCAGTGGCCGGCGAGGGCCTTTCTGTGTGGAGTTTGCATGTTCTGCCCGTGTCTGCGTGGGTTTCCTCCGGGTGCTCTGGTTTCCCCCACAATCCAAAGACATGCAGTTAGGTTAACGTGGGGCGGCCTTGGGCTGAGGTGCCCTTGAGCATGGTATCTGACCCCTGACTGCTCCCCGGGCGCTCTGGTGTGGCTGCCCACTGCTCTGGGTGCACGTGCGTGTTCACTGCTTCAGATGGGTTAAATGCAGAGGATGAATTTCACTGTGCTTGAAGTGTGCATGTGACAAATAAAAAGTTTCTTCTTCTTCTGTCCACACAGTAAGTAAGAAAGTAAGTAAATAAATAAATAGTCCAACGGGGAGGAGAACTTGCAAAACTTCACACAGACAGCAACCCAAGCTTAAAATCGAATCCAGGACCCCGGAGCTGCGCCACTGTGATGCCCCAAAATCCGTATATTTGGACTCCTGTCTCTCACACCCACTGTCTCTTATTGAACATTCCATTCCAGAGGCATAATGAGGGGCATACTCTCTGTCCCCTATTAAATCACAGCTGGTTGGGATCTTCTGCGAGCTTATGCATGTGGGGAACAGAGCACATAGCACTGTCCTCCAGGTGTGTTTTGCTATCATGTGACACAGCATGAGCTGCAATTGAAAAAGAGGAGTTTGATGGCTTTACATGTCTTGGAGGAAGTACGTGTTAGCCTTCACTCACATGGTTAGAGACCCCTGGCTAGTGGGTGAATACTAGCAGGTGACCACACTGGACGACAAATGGGTGTAAGAAAGAGGGGGGAAAACCCTATAATCTTCTAATGTGGTGAAGATGTTACGACACATTTATTTAACATTTATGGAAGGAGACCCAGGTATCAGTCAGTAAGTTTCCCAAGATGGAAGAGTCTTCAGGACAGAGGACTTTGTGCTTTCTGGTTTCTCAGTCACACGACATCCCACATTTTTTTTTGTCTCAAAATAAAACACAGGAGTGGCTGGAGAGAATGATAGACATTCTGCAACATTAAATGTAAACAGAAACAAATTAAACATTGAATGTGTCATTCATTAATAAATTCTAAATTGCAATAACAAGCAAATCACTATGGTTTGAGGGGAATCATACATTTTGGGCCATGCTGTAATATGAAAATAAAACCATGCAACATAGATTTTTTTAATACACACCCATCGTGTGATATTCCATGCTTTTTTTGTTCAGGTTAACATCCTCGGTTTATAATGACTAAAGTATTTTTAAATAAATAAATAAATAAACAAACAAACAAAGTTTCTCTCACTCCTCGCTACCATGTTACACGCTCTATAAACAAAGTTCATACTTTAATCAATAAAAAATCTAAATTTCAATGACAATTTGTTGATTAAAATTATAAGAGAGACTGAGGCTACATGCCAAATGTACTGTATTGCACTTTCAGTGCACCAGATAGTGTGCAGGGTAGAAAAAACAGTGAGTGTTACTGAGCACCAGAGTGGCCTAATGTCTTACAGAGATGGTCTTTATCGTTAGGATCTTCCACTTGAACGGAGAGACCTTCAAGTGGGTTGTCGAGATCGTCTCCATAGCTGTAGATATTCAGCTCCAGCGTCTCCTCTTTCTTCACACAGGCTTCTGAGGTCTCTCCATCCATGGATGTCTCTGTTTTCATGTCCTCACACAGCTAAAGATCAAACAAATCTGTTAGGGCGGGACGGTATCTGTTAGGTTTATATAAGTATTATTCTTGACCAAGAAGGCAGTAATTTATTAAAATGGTGACAAAATTAAGGATTAATTTCTGTTCAGTTAAAATGACCTTCGGTCTCGGCTGGACATTGTTTGGGAACATTTTGTTTATTTTGATATGAGATGTTTTGCTTATGACTGTCTTTGTTTAGGTTTGTTCTTATTTTTTGTTTACTTTCTTATAACATATCTTTGTTGAAAAATTCCGTATGTACGTAGCAATGACCTTTAAAATCTGTCTGTACCTTGCTATCATGTCATATGATCAGAAATATGTCATTATGTTATGATTTACACACTGATGGAGATTATTTGACCTGCCCCAAGATCAAGCTGCTCACTCGCAAGTCAAGCACACACATACATCTGAACATTCCATCAGAACAGTGATGTAATTAAAATGTGACCTGCTCTCACACACACACACACACACACACACACACACAGACACAGATATCAAAATGATGTCACTTACTCACACCCTCCCATAGACATACAAACACACACACACATTCGACAGACACAATAGCCGTTTAGAGAGATTATAATTTGTTATAAAAGGTGTTTGTAATCTTTCATCTTTGGCAAGAATACTGTGAATAAACAGCAGTGAAACCGATCTCTGGTTCTCTGTTTTTTTGTGGTGTTCCGTCCCAGAATTCTGCAGGTGGTACGAGGGCGGGGGTCCCGAGAAGTAAGTTGACCGTTTCCGACTGGGTGGACCCTAACAATTTGGTGGCCCGTACGGGGACCTTCAAATCAGGTAAGGGGTCTCTTTTAATTGATTAGTTTGATTGGTTGGACTTCCGCCTGGTTGGAGGTATCAGAAAAAAACCCAGTTGTTTATTATTTTGGTTATGTTTTTATTGGTAATCCTCGTGTAGAGACACGGGACGTTTTTATTTTGGGGATCCTCGTAGACTTTTGTTTACGGGATGTTTTTTGGTGAACCTCGTGGAAGACCCGCGGGAAGATTGGTTAAACCTCGTGTAAAAGCACGGGAAGGTGATCCTCGTGAAGTGAAGGAGCTGTCACGGGAAGAGTGCACTTTTTATGTTAAACCCATAATAATTACCCTAATTAATCTCGGGACTGATTCCTTCGTGCCACCATGGGGGGAAAATTGTATTGTATAAGGTGCCCGGACCCGGACCCCGAGAAAAAACCCACGGGATTGGATGAATTGCTGTGCTTTAGCATTCTACACAAATTCTAGACAATTTGGCCGGCTCAGTTTTGATTTATCCTCATTCAGGTATTTGCAATCTCTAGGAGCTGTGTAATGTATCTTTAATTGTTACAGTATTTATATAAGGCATTACTGGATATGCACAAAATAATGAAACAACAAATCAGTACTCTGGACATGAACAGTTAGAACTGTGTTCCTGGTGTGCATAAATGTCAAACCTTTGGTCAATCAAACCTGTATAACCAACTTCCAAAGTCCTTATTTCCTTTATAAGATCCTTATAGGATGCAAATTAAAATGATTTACCTAAAATTTGAATGATAATCAACAATGATATATCCCAGTTACTTTTATTCAATATTAATAACAAACTAAGAATGAATACAAAGCTTCAATGTTTGACAAAAAAAAAAAAACACAAAGTGTAAATGTTATGTGCTCTTTTATCATCGCGGGAATTGATTATAGCTCTAAATAAATATTGAAGTGTTTTTTTTTTGTTAAAAAGAATCCGTATAACTTTATTTATACGCCCGTATACTATGTTTATTGAATCAACGAAAGCCTCACTGAATCGATTCTTTAGAACAAACTCACGTGTGTGTGAATCAATTTACTTAATTCACTCTTCACTCTTGACTCAGAATCTACGGAAACCTTATTTGTATTCCTGTTTTCAAATTGTAATCACACTTTCATGCTGCATGAAATTAAAGTATGAACTTTCCTCAAACCATTACGTGTGCATGAACTCAAACAAATGCAGTCCATGCGTCTGTATCGATTCGCTTGATCGAGTCATTTATGTTTCGTCCCGAAAAAGATCTGAATCGTTAGTGAATCTCACCACTGTTAGAGATCCTCTTCCCTTAATATAGAATGGAATCATCAGAGGAAAAATCTGCTTCTTAATCAATTAGTTTCAGCGTTTGGTGAGTAGATCATCTGTATTTTATATTCATTGTGTGTTGATAGTCCGAAACTTGTAACTGGAAAGTTATCAGTAAAGTCATGAGTGGTCCGCGAGGTGATCTCTGAACAGTCTACAAGACTATTAATGTGTTTTAATAATTAATAGTGCAGCTATTAATGCAGTTTCATGTCTAGATCTTATAAATGATGAATACGAAGTAGTTAAAACTAAGACAGAAGTATGTGACGGCAAAATTGTGATGATTATTTGTTAATAACATGAGAACTCCAGTTCCCATAATGCTTGTGAACTGGGCATGTGCACTGGATAAAAGAAAAAGCAGCTCTTTAGGGCAAAACTCTCGTCTCATCAGATTTGGGCAGTAATTCTATGCGTTCAGACCTTAAATAATGAAATAACTGTACAAGCAAATACAACACAAAAACCATTTTTAAAACATTCACTTAAATTAAACAGACATGGTAAAAACAGAAGAAATATATTTAAGGCTTAGAGTTTGATTAATTCAGCCAAATCAAATATCACTTTCAGATTTGAAGATATTTATCAGGAATCATTTTTAAAATATTGAGTATTATACCACTTCCTGTTTAAAGGCATAATAAAAGGCATCAAATATATTTACCCTACATGTGAATGGAAATGCCGAAAAGTTTAATATTTAACCTAATGTTTAATGTTGATCTAAAACATTTTAAAACTGATCGTGTAGTGGTATTTTTATTAATCATATGTAATTCTAACCTTTAAATATCCTATATACTCCTGTTTCTGATGCGTTTTAGCGAGACGCGGACTTGTTTAGTTTAGTTAGTTGAATTAGTTCAACAGCGAGCTAACCCGCTTTTTACTTCATTTTTGAAATTTTTTGAATAATTGTCGTCCTATTATAAATAATACTTTGAATAATTGTTCCGTTTCTATAGTCTCTCTGTCTCTTTCTGGGAGATAAGGGCTCCCAGACTGTTACAGATAGCTATAATATAAACAACTCATGCAAGAATAGCAGGCAAGGACAGCCACAGATATTTGCAATGAGCAGAGAAAATAATTATTTTTGGCACTTTCTCACACAATAATACATTTAATAAGTAATCTCTTTATATTACTAGGTAAATTCCATATACATAAAGTCAAAATGTCCAAGATAACCAATTCTCATTCCCATTAATACTGTTAATTGAATTAAAAATGTATTTTGAGTCTCTGTCACATATCGAATCCAACAGAGAGTGCTTATCAGCTATTCAATTTTATTCAAATTACATTCAGTGAAATTGTTTGTCATTTCAATTTGCCCTGTTTTATATTTCCTTTTCTTTCTTTAAACTTATTGCTCCTTATGAGGCTAAGCTTAAACAATACATGTTCCTCCTAATTTCGAACTATTGATATGAAATGCTCTGATTAACTGTTTGCTGAGTTTTAAACCTCCATATTTTTGCCTTTAAAAACCACAGAGGATATGGAATGGATAGGCTTTTAATGTATTTAGTTAACCATAATTTTTTCAGCAAGAAACAGAGTTAACAAACGTTTACTTGAAGAATGTTGAAAAAAAAAAGAGAAAAATTTTTTCCTTCCAGTGGTGTTTATAAATCGGAGACTTGGGTTTATCTTTATTTAACCATTAAGAAAAAAACTTCATAAATTATCATGATTATGATACATTGGCTTGTATAAGTACTCACTGTCCTTGAACCTTTCTGCATTTTGTTGCACTGCAACCTGGAACTTAAATGGAATTGACATGAAACTACACAAAATATGATTTAATAAGCAGTACCTCTCTCTCTTTGGATCGATGCCATCTTACAGTCTCTTCTCGAGCAAGGCATGGTGAGATTGTGCACCAGCTTGTACAATACACCTGTCAATCCAGTACCTAAGCCTGATGGTACCTGGCGTTTTACACAAGATTTACGTAAGATTAATGAATTGATTGTTTCTTCTGTAACGTCACAGGTTCCTGCTCATCATTGCTGTTTTTCCATTAATGATCTCTCTTCTGCCTTTTTCCACGCACATGAGGAAATAGCGTTTGGACTCAAGGTTTCATTGACTCTCCTGCTGTTTTTTTTTTTTCAGCTGTAATTAAAATTCATAACACACTCTGTGACCATCTCCCTCCCTCAGGACTCTGTGGTCTGTGTGTTCTGGTATCTGCTGAGTCACCAGAAATCTGCCAAGACACTGACACTTGCGCCTGCTCCAACATCTGGCGCACAAGGGCTTTAAGGTTTTCAGGACCAAGCTGCAATATTGTATGGACACTTAAGTATTTGAACTTTTGAACTTTCTCAAGGCTGTCATTCTAGACACAAAACGCCCTGCAACTAAACATGCACTGATGTCTTTTCTGGGTCAGAAAATGGATCCCTGACTGCTCTTTATATGACAAGCTTCTCCGTTCCGCAATCTCTCATCATGATCCACTGCAACATCCTTTGACCTGGACTGACACTATGGTGGTCGCTTATCACTCCCTCAGAAGCACCCTTTGTTCCGCCCCTGGGGTTACCTGATCACTTCAAGCCCTTCCACCGCTATGCCTGTGAACAGCTGTTGGCCGGGAGCATGGGGGGGGGGACTG
Organism: Neoarius graeffei; assembly: GCF_027579695.1. Classification (NCBI taxonomy): domain Eukaryota; kingdom Metazoa; phylum Chordata; class Actinopteri; order Siluriformes; family Ariidae; genus Neoarius; species Neoarius graeffei. The sequence goes on from NC_083587.1 coordinate 6,153,417, forward strand.
CAGCATTGTGCATTTTTATCCAAAACATTAGACATTGTTGCTCAAGGCTTACCTGTGTGTCTGGGGGCTGTCTCCGCATGTGCTTTGATAGTTTCAGATGCGGAAAAATTGGTTTTGTCTCACCCACTGATCTTGCACTCGTCACATCAAGTTAAACAGGTGTTGCAAAATTTACAGACCCATTAAATTAATTTATCAGTAATTTAATAGATAATTAAATTAACATATGACTGTTTATTCTCTGTTCTAATAACAATCTCAAAATTCGTGTCACATCCTCTTTTGATAATGTAGGTCACGCTCTCGCACGCCTCCTTAATTCGCAGGATGACACTTGGGATGACATTGATATTGTCTGTCTAAAAATCGTGCATACTACTAGTATCAGGTCTGATCTCTCCTCCAGCCCTCTAGGGATGGGGGAAGTACTCTATGTTGATGGTTCTTGTTCTAAACAGTTCTTGTTTTGTGGTTTGCGATGTTTGTCATGCCTCTGTGGTTACTCTGTGTGTTCACTGCCTGATATTCTGCATGAGGCATACGCTCTTCCTTTCTCATTTGATTTTTGTCATCTTGATTGTGGACAAATTCTCTAAATGGGTAGAAGTTTTTTCCTGTTCTCAAGAGAACACGAAGGTAGTTACTCGTACTCTGGCAAAAGAAATAATACTTAGTTATAATAATAATACTAATACATTTTATTTATAAGTGCCTTTCAAGGTACCTAAGAACACTGGACAGTAAAAAAGAAAACAAACAATAAAAGCAGAACAATAAAATAACAACAATAAAATAATAAGAAATCAATAATAATTATTGTTATAGTTATGGGGTTTCAAATGCCATAGACTCAGACAAAGGTCCCCGTTTCACCTCAAAAGTCACACAAAACCTTTGTAAGTATCTCTAAACTAAACTGGTGTTTTCACATTCCTCAATCCTCTGGTATCGTAGAACGTACTAATCGAACATTGAAAGACAAATTAATTAAGGCCATGCAGGACACAGGTTTGGCTCTGTAATCCATAATTCATTCTGGCTGAAATTCGTGTGACACCAATAAATTATTTTTGGAAGACCTTTCCCTTTCCCCTGGAAGAAGGGAACTCCGGCTCCAGGTACCTCTGATTTGAAAATGCATATGGATGAGTATTCTGCAGCCCTTATAGATAAGTTGCATAAAATTTGTACCAAGGTCAATAATACAATATTATCTCCACCACACACCCCTTTCATGTGGGAGACAAGTGCTGGTGTGACTTTTTTGAACGATTTGGACAATTGGGAAAACAATATAGTGGGCCTGCAAACATAGTCGCCATTACTTTTACTGCTGTTTTAACTGATCTTTTTCCACAGTGGATCCATGCCACGCGATTGAAGAAGTCTCCATAACAAAGTGGTGTTACAATGACAAGTTTGCTACTAACATTTTCTCTGTGTCCCGAGAATCTCTGTTCTCTCTCTCTGTCTCTCTATTTCTGAGCTCTACACAGATTCGACTGAGAATCCTCAAGACGTTGTGAACAAAGAGGGGAAGAGATCTTGCGCTCCGTTTGGAACCAATCATCCTCACTACAACCATGACAGTCCTCATCACGGGTTTCGTGACTTCATTGTTGCTCGGGGCAGGGCTACCCGCCCGAGCCTTCGTGACTGCTTCATCTTTGCTCGGGGCAGGGCTACCCGCCCGAGCCTTCTGGACGACTTCATTGCTCGGAGCAGGGTTACCCGCTCGAGCAACATCTTCTGGCAATTTGCTAACTGGACTGCACAAGCGCACACCACACGAATGTGTTATGTCTTTCATCTGATGCCGTTTTCTACTATTATTACACATCTCTATGCTCTGAAACTGTATTCTTACAGGACTCTGTTCTCACTATAGGTCGATATGCCTTCTAATTTCATTTTCCCTCACTGTTTTAGAACAAATTACTCTGAAGGAAGTAGCGTGTATTTGGGACGAATTAAGAGGTTTTGAGTTTCTCTAATCTCTGGTGAGGTGGGACGAGGGCTGATCGGGCATGCCCGCCCTCTGAGCACCAATATACGTCAAGAAGGGCAAAGATTAACTCAAGATTAATTCTCGATGTAATCACATATATGATCATGAGGTGATAATGATCAAATATGATCCTAGGATTTGATAATAGTGATACTATTATCAAAGGGGGGGACTGTTAGGTTTATATAAGTATTATTCTTGACCAAGAAGGCAGTAATTTATTAAAATGGTGACAAAATTAAGGATTAATTTCTGTTCAGTTAAAATGACCTTCTGTCTCGGCTGGACATTGTTTGGGAACATTTTGTTTATTTTGATATGAGATGTTTTGCTTATGACTGTCTTTGTTTAGGTTTGTTCTTATTTTTTGTTTACTTTCTTATAACATATCTTTGTTGAAAAATTCCGTATGTACGTAGCAATGACCTTTAAAATCTGTCTGTACCTTGCTATCATGTCATATGATCAGAAATGTGTCATAATGTTATGATTTACACACACACTGATGGAGATTATTTGACCTGCCCCAAGATCAAGCTGCTCACTCGCAAGTCAAGCACACACACATACATCTGAACATTCCATCAGAACAGTGATGTAATTAAAATGTGACCTGCTCACACACACACACACACACACACACAAATAGACACAGATATTAAAATGATGTCACTTACTCACACCCTTCCATAGACATACAAACACACACACATTCAACAGACACAATAGCCGTTTAGAGAGATTATAATTTGTTATAAAAGGTGTTTGTAATCTTTCATCTTTGGCGAGAATACGGTGAATAAACAGCAGTGAAACCGATCTCTGGTTCTCTGTTTTTTTGCGGTGTTCCGTCCCAGAATTCTGCAGGTGGTACGAGGGCGGGGGTCCCGAGAAGTAAGTTGACCGTTTCCGACTGGGTGGACCCTAACAGTATCCATCCCACTCGGGAAGATGCTGCTCTCATTTCTCGCAGCATAGATCATAGTCTCAGAACAGGCCTAGTTAATCCATGACAATCCAGAGCCAAGGCCAGGGAGCAGACGGACAGGCTAAACTGTCTGTCTGCTGCCTGCACAGAGTCATCACACAGGTTTCATTACATTGAGACTGTGCCTGTTCCCCGAGCTATACAAAAAAGTCGAAATACTCAGAGTTTGTTCTAATAATCTAATTAATATAAAATTAGATCATACTGACTGTACAGCCACTGCCAGCATCTTTGACCTACTGTAAAAGGTAAGACTTTTAAATATTTTCTCTATGTCTGAAGCACAAACTGTTAATAAACTTCTTACTGATCAGCAGTTGAATGCACTGTGTTTAAACAGAAACATGGATTAAACCAAAGGAGTCTGTAGCATTAAATGAAACTAGTCCTCCTGGTTGCAGTTATATACACCAGCCTCGTCTAACTGGCAGAGAAGGCATCGCGATTCTTTATAATGATTATCTCAGCATGACACAAAAACCTGGACAGTTAGGGTACGCTGACACTTGCACGATTCCGTGGCACGCATTGGCATGACTCGAGTCGTGCCAGTGCGCAAACTAGTTGTAAACTGGCGTGAAGTGTGCGTAAACCCGTCGTGACTGCGTGCCATGTCAGGACGAGAATTTTGAAATGTTCAAAATTTTGGTCATGACAAAATTTCGCGACCGGGTCGTGAACTATGCGCAAACTGTTCGTGATCTCATCGTGAACTCGTCGGGACAATGCGGGAGGATGCGTGCCAGTGCGTGGAAGTGCGCGCCATGCCACGACTGTCACGAACTGCCACGAACAGTTCACGAACAGCTCACGTCGAGTTCACGAGTAGTTCACGACATGTTCACTAATTGGTGCGTGTCGCAGCGTGGCCGTGCCTTCCCACTGACACGGTCACGCATTGATGGCACGAGCAGTTCACAACTAGTTTACGCACTTCACGAACAGTTTGCGCATGGCATGAGCAGTTCACGACGAGTTCATGAGCAGTTCACGGCTACTGCGTGACAGTGGCGCTCGCGTCGGTGCGGGGGTATATATAGGGCTTCCCGGACACTTCTCGCCATTCGCAATTTTTTTTCTTGCTTTTTTCTTTAATGTCTTTTATTTTCTATTCCTTCATGACTTTTTTTTTGGGGGGGGGAGTTTCGTTTCTTTTATTTCAAAAATGGAACAACTGTGGATGCAGCTCATGAAGCTACTACCATTCTTTCTTGCCAAGGGACAGCACCAGCAGGGGACATGGAGTAATGTGACAGGTAGTCTCGCTGATCCTTTGCATCCTTCTGGGTATGATGGCCGGTTAGAGGCAGCAGCCCCTTCAGGTGTCGGTCAGTCCTCCATCCACCAGGGATCAGATCATGTCTGTCCGGATCTTCGCGGTCCACTTCTGAAATTGCGTGTGGGTATCTGATGAGGATGAGGTTGTGCATGACACAGGCGTGCCCAAGTCGGCACGGCACCATCTGAATTGCGCAAACTCGTCGTGCCAATGCAGTAAGTGCGTAAACTATGCGCAAACTATGCGTGAACTCGTCGTGCCAGTTCGTGAATGTGGACGGGCACGCATTCGTGAACTCGTCGTGAACTATGCGTGAACTAGTCGTGAACAGTGCGGGAGCCTCCCAGTTCGTGCCCCAAAATGGCACGACTTGCCACGACAAAATCGTGGCCAAAAGTCATGCAAGTGTCAGCCTAGGGTTAGTATGAAGAACTTCAAATGCATTTGTGGCAGTGGGGGCGTGGCTTAGTGTCAGTTTGTGAATGTAGGGCGGGGCCAGGGAAGGTGAGTGGCAAAGTCAATGCACCTGTTGTCAATTAAATGTGTGTGCGCGTGTTTGTTGCAGTGACTGTGGAGAACAGAAAAAGAGGGAGAGAGCAGACAGAAGAGATTTCACCAGACCAAAGCACAACTGTGTGTACGCACACGTCTGTGTACCTAAACGGACGTTAAAGCTGAAAAACAACACGAAAATAAAAAGGTGTGTGTGAACGTCATCTCTCACCTGCCATGCTTCTGTACTCCACCCACATGAGGGACGTATTAGAGTGGTGCTGAAACCCGGGAGTACAGAAGGGAACCACCACATGAAGTCTTCCCCATTGAAGGATCTCATCCATGCCCTCGCTACTGCCCAGCAGAACCAGAATCAAGTGCTGATCGCCCTCCGGAAGGAACAAGAGCAATGCTTTGAAGCCTTGATACTGGCCCAGCAGGAAGATCGCCAAGCGTTCCGGCATCTGCTTGTGTTGTCGGGGACCTCGACCGCAGCGGACCCTCCCCACAGCACCCTCACAAAGATGGGCCCGTACAACAATCCGGAAGGCTTTAATTGCTCACTTCAAGCCAGCAGCCGAAGTGTGGGGGTGGCCAGTCGAGCAGCGCGCAGCATGCCTACTTCCACTCCTGACTGGCGAGGCACAGCCCGCCACACAGCAGCTCGCTGCCGGCAGCCAGCTCATATACACCGACCTGAAGAGAGCCATCCTGCAGTGTGTCGGCCACTCTCTGGAACAACATCGCCAGTGCTTCTGGACGCGGACATTGGAGGAGGTCAGCCGGCCATTCGCATTCAACCAATAGCGGCTGAGGGTGGAAGACCATGACACTAACAGGATCATCAATCTGGTGACACTGGAACAGTTTATCGCTCAACTTCCGGAAGGAACAGCAGACTGGGTCCAGCATCATCGCTCAGCATCCCTGGAGCAAGCCATCAAGTTGGTGGAGGGCCATCTGATGCCGGTTCCAACAGCAGGCAGATGGGTTGCCTCTTCCCCCTTCTCTTCCAGTCCCCACCCCATTCCCCCACCACAGAGACAGGGGCTGGCTCCCCACAGCTGGCCCACCACACCAGTGGTGTCCTCCCGTATTCTCCTTCCGCGTCTGTGACTGAGGAATCACACAGTGACTGGAGCAGCCCGGCGGTCCTGGTACCCAAGACTGATAGATCGGTCCGGTTCTTTGTAAACTATAGAAAAAAGTCAACGTGGTGTCTAAATTCGACACATACCCAATGCCTTGCATTGATGAGTTGCTTGATTGGTTAAATGCTGCTCACTTTTATTCGACACTGGATTTAACAAAGGGATATTGGCAGATCCCCTTGACTCCTCTATCCTGAGAGAAAATGGCCTTTTCCACACCATTTGGATTACACCAGTTTGTCACGCTTCTTTCTGGGTTATTTGGGGCTCCCGCCACATTCCAGCAGCTCATGGAGAATATCCTCAATCCCCACACTGCCTATGTGGCAATGTACCTTGACGATATTATCGCGTACAGCAATGATTGGCCTCGGCACCTTGAACACCTTAGGGCTGTCCTAGAGTCACTGAGGCATGTGGGTCTCACAGCTAACCCAAAAAAAATGTGCAATTGGGTGGGTGGAAGTACAGTATCTGGGTCATGGGCAGGTGTATCCCCAAATTGACAAGACTGCTGCGATTGCGGCTTGCCCGAGGCCCAAGACCAAAAAGGGGGTGAGGCAGTTCCTGGGGCTGGCTGGCTACTATCCTAGGTTCATACCTAATTATTCAGATGTCACCAGCCCACTGACTGATCTCACTGAAAAGGGAGCACCAGATCCAGTCCAGTGGACGGAGAAGTGCCAACAGGCTTTCACCAAGGTAAAAGCTGCAGTGTGTGTGTGTGTGTGTGGGGGGGGGGGGGCTTTTACACTCCCCTGACATCTCTCTCCCCTTCATTTTACAGACAGACACATCGGACAGAAGGCTGGAGGCCGTTTTGTACTAGAAGGTGGAGAGCAAGGAACTGTAAATCAGCTGCAAGCTCTCGATGCACGAAAGTATGTACAGCACCATTAAAAAGGAGTGCCTGGCCATCAAGTGGGCAGTCCTCACCTTCCAATACTACCTGCTGTGGTGCCCTTTCACTCTCTGTTCGGACCACGTGCCCCTCCAGTGACTCCACCGCATGACGGATGCCAATGTGTGGATCACCCATTGGTATCTCACCCTCCAGGAGGTTACATGGTTACATTCGAGGTGGTCCACAGGCCGGGGCACAGATGGTGGTGGCAGACTTCCTGTTCCATTGAAGGGGGAGTCCACTGCAGGATGGATGGCTCCCTGGCCCAAGTCGACCGGTGGGGGTATGTGGCGGTGGGGACATGGCCTAGCGGCAGTTTGAGAATGGAGGGCGGGTCCAAGGTTTCTTTATTTGTACCATACAATAGTACTGGTAAATTCGTTGTGCAGGCAGGAATTCAGCGATCCCAATACAAAATAACGGCTATGTAAAATACATTGTAACAGACAAGACAACAACATTACACACATCCTAACATATACAATCCTTAAAAGTGCGATCTTTAAAAAGTGCTTCATCATCAATTGTTCAGTATGAACAAAATTATTTACCTCTGGGCCTTACTGTTCAGCAATACAATTGTTGTTGGTACAAAGCTCTTTCTGTACCGTTTTGTCCTTCCCTTAGGGACCCCAAAACGACGACCAGAGCAAAGGAGCTGGAACTCACCATGCAATGGGTGTAAGCCATCTTTAAGAATACAGGTAGCTTTACGTTGTAACTGTGTCATAAAGAGAAGACATGGTGGGTTGAGGCTTCCTAATTAGCCACCCAGCCCATTTATTTGGTTCAGGGAGCTTTTGTCCTGTAGTGACAGATTACCAAACCAAGACACGAAGGAAAAAGATAACAATGACTCAGTAAATATGAGTAGCACACTGTGAGCACAATTGCTATCAGGCGCGTTAAAATGTAAATAACTTTTCTAGAATTTCACCAAAACTCATTTAATTTTCAGCATTGTAAGAGAACTCCCTAAAGTATTATTCAGCAAAACCCCAGAATGATAGCACAAATCTAGAATTTTTAACAGAATTTTAGTTCTTAAAATTTAACGTAATTATGGACGTCACGCGTAACATTTACACCCGTGAAAAATCACTTTGAATGCGGTTTTGAAAGTTTTGATCAAATATTCTCTATAATAAAAAATTGCTTAAATATTATAAACACACAGTCTTTTAATGTATCAAAAATAATTTTGATAAAGCAAGGAAATTCAGAAGAAAATTTGTTTTTTCTTTTGGTAGCGTCACGCTACCAAAATCTAACTAACCCCCTTCACAAACTATTCCAACTTTCATAGACTTGTAGCGTGAATAAACCTTTCAAAAAAAATATATAATACTTCTCACCCAGTAAATTAGAATCCTGGTGATTTATATCCTCGTAGCTTCAGTAGATCTAGAGATCTAGTCGATTTAGTAAATCCCAAATGCTGTGAAACACGCCAGCCATCTATGGTGAGAAGTGCTGCTGTAGCTGAGAAACTCTCATTCCTCCCGCTTCCAACTAACTCCATGACCCATACCAAAATAACAATGTCATGCTCATCACTTAAGGATGATTTATGCCAAGTTTCACGGAAAAATACAGCGAAATAAACTTGCTAGAAGCATTTTTCTAAATCCCAAACATTATGAAACATTTCTTGTAGGGTTTCAGGTTACAAATTTCGAGAATAGAGAAATTGCGGTGCAAAAGTTTGCCACTAAACTCGCGAAAATACTCCATCGTAGCGAGTTTCACAACCGAACTAGGCTATGACAGTCCGTGACCACCCAGGAATGTTCTAGAAGGTACGCTTCTAGGCACGTGCGATCGAGAAAGACACCACGTGAAGGTAGTAAAGGTAGTATTTCCACTGTCTTATGACATTTTTGCTTGTTTTAGCATGATGAACATTATGGGTAATCATTAAAATGCTGATTTCAAGGTTAAAATGGGTAAAAACAACTAATTTATCTAGATATTGTAAAATGCCTAATAGTTATTTCAGTACATAAAATCAAAACCTGAATTTTAAATTTTTGTCCCTATGTTACACCATTGTGCATCTATAGCATGCTACTCATCTAAAAGCACGATAAAATAGGGTCAGCATAGTTTTATCAATGTTAAAACGAAACAATTTCCGAAGATAAAACAACCGCTGATGTCCCCTCTTGCATACTGCTTGCAGTTCTTGTTAAAAGTTAATTTATCATCAATGACAATCCCAAGATACTTGTAATTATCCACACGTTCAACAGATTGGCCCTTGATGACTGTGGGATCATAGTTTGGAGCCTGATTTCTAAAATCAATAATCATGTCCTTTGTTTTGGATGTATTAAGCTCACACCACCTAATAAAATCCTCCAAGACTGGACCATGGCTGTATTCATTATTGTGTAACAAACTTACAATGATGGTATCGTCTGCAAATTTTAAAATGTGCCTGTTTTCATAGACACTCTTACACATATCTGTATAAAGGATAAAAAGTAAGGGAGAGAGAACACATCCCTGAATGAATAAGTTTAACTAGACAATTCCCCTGTGGGAAATCGTGAGAGTGATGCAGTGGGCGTAGCAGTCGCTATTGCAGGAGTTGTACTGTGTGAATGTGTGACTTGCTATGATGCTCCGATGCTATGATCATGTGTGTGTTTGAGAGAGAGAGAGAGAGAGAGAGAGAGAGAGAGAGCAGCCCCTCCCCCATCTATTCCCTGACTGGAGCTGGTTGCCTTGGTGACGGTGCTCAGGTGCAGAGCAGAGACATAAGATTACAGGCAAAGAGCTTTTTCTCAGATTTCCTTCTCCTCGAACAACGGCGATTTACACGAAAATGAAAGGAGGTATTCAGAAAATTCTTTCACATTGAGCGCTACAAGGCTCTCATGAACACAGTGATGTAATTTTTTTGTCCCTAGTGTAAAAAACGTGGACATCAGAGCGAGTTGAAAACAACTGACATTTCTGATTTTGTAGTAAAAGCACTGTCGGGATTATAATGGGAGTCAATGGAGCAGTTGGGCTGTGAAACTGTCACTTTGAGGCTTCTCGTGCGAAAACTGTAAATCCTATCATTTAGATAGACACATTGTGTGAATCAAGACAAGTGTGACTCCAACTTTTGAGAAAATTATGTGTAGAGTGCAGAGCATTTTTTAAGGATTTTCCACTAGGAGACCAACTGGTCTGGGCAATACAATCACAGGCCCGAGAGTCCATGCAGCTGCACCGCTGCGGCATATTCTGTGATGCAAAATGGTTCACCAATCACCATACAGACAAACACACTACAGTGACTACACAGCTATCAAGAGCAATTGCCAAGCACAAATGTTACAGGGGCAAAGACAGGTTTTTAATTTGGGCACCATGGCAAGCCTAAAAATTTATTTTTTACTATTTTCACGCGTAGCGTGCCGAAAATTTTTGACGTATCATTTTTAGTAATTTTTTTTAACCAATTATAAATATATCGAACAATACAAATAATAGAAATTACATAATCATGTGCAAGTATAAAGTAGTGCTGTATCTAAAAAGTCAAAAGTTTTCTCCAACATTCTGAATAAATAAAAAAGATAAAAATATTTTGTAAGCCTAATTATGATCACAGCATCTATTTGGGCGCACATCTATTTCAATTCAACTTCCAATATAATTTGGTATAAATTAATTTGGGCATAAATGGTAGCCTGGCAAGCCAGACTAAATGTGAATATTTAGTCTGGTCTCGGTCGTAGACATTTCCAAAGGGTGTGGGTAGGAACAACCCGTTGTCTTTCAAACTGTCTCTGTGCGTATAGGCCAATGCTCTGACCAATCAGCGCAACAGTGACTGTGATGTAGTCAGAGTGACAGAAAGCAGTGGGGGAGGGTAAACAAACAGACTTTTGCCATAGCCGGTCGGCAAAACAGCAAAAACGTCCTTCTTGAAAAGGAATGAGCGGACAGCCTCTTCCTGCTCATGTTTCAACGAAAACTCCAAGTCTAATTCTTCTAAAACTGATTCGAAAGCGAAGTCAAACAAGCGCGTGCTGTTCAATAGCCGTAGCCATCTTTCCTGTTGTGCTTTCTCCAGTGTCGCGCAGCCTTGTCGTCACTCCTGCAAAAGCCCGCCCAAAGAATCCAAAACAAAAACCTTGCGTTGTGATTGGCGGGCACAATTTGATGCCCGGGGTGTGTTGTTGATATGGTCTGAGGCTAGACCCACTCGTAGGCAAAAATATTTTTGGCCGCTAGGCGGGTGGGTCTAGTTTACTAGGCTACATAAATGGGATAAAAATAATTTTCACTTAAGTTTAAAAATAAGCTGGTACAAAGCAGATTACATAAAAGTCTCACATAAAATATGTAATAAAAATCCATAGCGTACCTGGCAACTGTAAGGCAGCTGTTGCAGACGACAAGTCAATGACCTTGACCTTGTCAACAATATCGTCAGCTTTCTTTTTCTCTCCTCCTGTGTAAAGACCACAAGCGGAGGCCATCCACATCAGATCTGCTTTAATATCAACAGATCATCATTTAAGGTACGTGAATCTTTTCATCATGGCACACCTTCAGCCTGTTCAGTGTGCTGAGTGCAGGATGTTTAGTCATTCTTCCTCCCTCACTAGCGATAGCTTTATTAGCTTTACTTGTGATAAGTGCAGATTAGTTAGCTCTCTGACGGAGAAGATTACAGTGCTAGAAGCGCGTGTCCAGGCTTTAGAGCAGGTTAGTGAGCGTGAGAACAGTGTAGTTTCTGTTAGGGAAAGTCTGGACGCCCTAGGTGGAGTTAGCAATCCCCCAACTCCGGCATTAGAGCCCTTACAGCGGGGCGAATGGGTGACGGCTCGGCGGCATAAGCGTAGAGCCAAAGCTACCGCTGAGGCTCGCCCACGGGAGCACCACTCCTCTCCGCGTCACGTGTCGAACAGGTTTGCTCTCCTTAGTGATGCATCCACTGAGAAACCTGAAAGAGCTCTGGTTATAGGGGACTATCATACAGCACGTGAAATTAGCTCAGCCTTTAGGGGCACCAGCAGCTTTAGTCAGGTGTATACTGGGAGCCAGGGCGCCAGACATAGCAGGTAATCTTAGGGTCCTAGGCAAGCACAGGTTCTCAAAGATAGTTATCCATGCAGGAGCTAACGATATACGCCTTTGTCAGTCTGAGGTTACTAAGAGTAACTTTGTAGAGGTGTTTAAATTAGCGAAGGCGATGTCCGATGCTGTAGTATGCTCTGGCCCCATCCCAATGCGGCGTGGCGATGTAGCTTACAGCAGGTTATGGTCGCTGAACTGCTGGCTGTCCAGGTGGTGCTCTGAAAACAGTGTGGGCTTTATAGATAATTGGGCTAATTTTGAGGGCACTGCTGGTCTGTTAGGGCGGGACGGTATCCATCCCACTCGGGAAGGTGCTGCTCTCATTTCCTGCAGCATAGGTCATAGTCTCAGAACAGGCCTAGTTAATTTCTGACAATCCAGAGCCAAGGCCAGGGAGCAGACGAACAGGCTAAACTGACTGTCCGCTAGCTGCACAGAGTTGTCACTCAGGGCCCACTACATCGAGACTGTGTCTGTTCCCCGAGCTCAACAAAAAGGTAGAAATTTTCAGAGAGTTTGTTCCAGTAACCTAATCAATATAAAATTAGATCATACTGACTGTACAGCTGCTGCCAGCACCTTTGATCTAAAGGTGGGGCTATTAAATATTAGATCTCTTACATCTAAAGCGCTAATGGTTAATGAACTCATTACTGATCAGGAGTTTAATGTACTGTGTTTAACAGAAACATGGATTAAGCCAAATGAATATATAGCATTAAATGAAGCGAGTCCTCCTGGATACAGTTATATACACCAGCCTCGTCTAACTGGCAGAGGAGGAGGCATCACGGGTATTTATAACGATTATCTAGGTGTAACACAAAAACCTGGTTATAAATTTAATACATTTGAAGTTCTTCATACTCATATAATGTATGTAGCCTCGAAAAATAAGTCTACCCAGTTAATTCCATTGCTTATTATTTACAGGCCCCAGGGCCATATTCTGAGTTTCTTTCTGAATTTGCAGATTTTATCTCAGATCTGGTTATTTCCTTAGACAAAGCTTTAGTTGTCGGAGATTTTAATATTCACTTCGATAACCCAGAAGACCCTTTAAAAACAGCGTGTGTGTCCATCTTAGACTCAGTCGGGATTAAGCAGAATGTCATAGGACCGACCCATAATGGTGGTCACACCCTTGATCTAATACTAACATTCAGATTAAACGTAGATAATATAGTCATACTTCCACAGTCTGAAGTTATCTCAGATCATTGTCTCATCTCATTCAAGATATGTCTGAGTAATAATATATGCACCTCACCATGCTACTGTATTAAACGTACATTCACGTCAACTACTGCACAGAGCTTTATAAATGATCTCCCAGACCTGTCAGCTTTGATTGGGTCACTGTCAGCCCCTGCAGAACTTGATCAGGCAACTGAATGCTTAGAGTCAACATTCCGCCATATACTTTAGATAATGTAGCTCCTCTAAAAAGGAAAATGGTCAGAGACAAAAAAATAGCACCCTGGTATAATGATGACACTCGCACATTAAAACAGACCACTTGAAAATTGGAACGTAAATGGCGTCAAACAAAATTGGTAGTGTTCAAATTAGCTTGGAAGGAGAGCTTCCTGAAGTATAGAAAAGCTCTTAGTGCTGCGAGATCAACATATTTCTCCTCCCTAATAGAAGATAACAAAAATAATCCTAGATTCCTATTTAATACTGTAGCAAAATTAACCAGGAATAAGTCCACTATCAATTAATTGAACCGGATTGGAGTAATTGGAGTAAATTGGAGTAATTGAACCGCTTCTGAAAATAATAAATTCTTCTCTTATGATTGGCTATGTACCCAAATCCTTTAAACTAGCAGTTATCAAACCCCTGATTAAAAAACCTGACCTTGATCCCTGTCAGCTGTCCAATTATCGGCCAATATCAAACCTCCCCTTTATCTCCAAGATCCTTGAAAAAGCTGTGGCACAGCAGTTATGCTCATATTTACATAGGAATAACATCCATGAAATGTATCAGTCAGGATTTAGACCTCATCATAGCACAGAGACAGCACTGGTTAAAGTAGTAAACAACCTACTGTTGGCATCTGATCAGGGCTGTGTCTCGCTACTTGTGTTGCTTGACCTTAGTGCAGCATTTGATACCATTGATCATTCCATTCTTCTGGATAGACTAGAAAATGTTGTGGGAGTTAAGGGAATGGCCCTCTCCTGGCTCAGGTCTTATCTAACTGATCGTTATCAGTATGTTGATATAAATGGTGATATTTCTAGACGTACTGAGGTAAAGTTTGGTGTTCCACAAGGTTCTGTCTTGGGTCCACTGCTTTTTTCTCTATATATGTTACCTCTGGGCGATATTATTCGTAAACATTGTATTAGTTTCCACTGTTATGCTGATGACACACAGTTGTATGTCTCTGCAAAACCTGATGAGAGACACCAGCTTAATAGAATTGAGGAATGTGTTAAGGATATTAGACACTGGATGCTTATTAATTTCCTTCTGCTTAACTCTGACAAGACTGAAGTACTTGTGCTAGGACCACATACAGCTAGAAGTAAGTTTTCTGATTACACAGTGACTCTGGATGGCCTTTCTGTTTCTTCACGTGCAGCAGTAAAAGACCTCGGAGTGATTATTGACCCCAGTCTTTCATTCGAAACTCACATTGATAACATCACCCGGATAGCTTTCTTTCATCTCAGAAATATTGCAAAGATAAGAAATTTAATGTCATTGCATGATGCAGAAAAACTAGTCCATGCTTTCGTTACCTCCAGGTTGGATTATTGTAATGCCTTGCTGTCTGGATGTTCCAATAAGTGCATAAACAAGCTCCAGTTAGTTCAAAATGCAGCAGCAAGAGTCCTTATGAGAACTAGAAAATATGACCACATCACGCCTGTCTTATCCACACTGCATTGGCTCCCAATCAAATTTCGTATTGATTATAAAATACTACTATTGACCTTTAAAGCACTAAATGGTCTCGCACCACAGTACATGAGTGAACTTCTGCTCCTCTATGACCCGCCACGCCTACTTAGATCAAAAGGTGCAGGCTATCTGCTGGTACCTCGTATAGTGAAGGCTACATCAGGGGGCAGAGCCTTTTCTTACAAAGCCCCACAGTTATGGAACAGCCTTCCAAGTAATGTTCGGGAATCAGACACAGTCTCAGCATTTAAGTCTTGGCTGAAAACATATCTGTTTAGTCAAGCCTTTTGTTAAATGGTGTTTATGAGGTAAAGGAGTAGATCTGGAGGGTCCTCAGACATAGAGTGTTTTGGTAAACTGGGATGTATGGATGCTGTCAGTCCCCACTCGCTTGCTCACTCGAGTTTGTTGACGGTGTAGTGGCTGGCTGCTTTATGTCCCGGGGCTCCCTCATGCCTGTGTTACCTTCTGGCTCTCTCCTTTTAGTTATGCTGTCATAGTTAGTTGCCGGAGTCCCTGCTTGTACTCGGTGCAATATGTATAATGCTCCTACTTATTCAGGTGACATTGGGCATACCTAACAACCTGTGTTTTCTTCCCCCCCCCCCACCCCAAATTTGTCCCTCTGAGTTACAAGGAGTCAACAGGAAATCTTTTGGTGGAGAGGGTGGAGACCTCGACTGGCTATCGTAGCCTGCAGGGAATCGGCCGTCAGACATTCTGTCGCATGTCCCAGACCCGGTGAAATATAACTGAATTGTCTTGGCCAGCCCTAAGGGTCCCATCTGCATCTCATCATTGCTGAGGAGTGTGCTCCCATCACCCAATCAAGCATCCAGCCAGAGCAGGTCATGATATTTTTTACCATATTAACATGCCATTGTTGTGTGTTATGCCTGATGTAAAGACTCTCGTCTCTGCGAGCCTACCACACAGATTTAATACTTGTCATTTTTAGGGCATACCTAACAACCTGTGTTTTCTTTCTCTCTCTCTCCCCCCCCCCCCATCTGTCCCTCTGAGTTACATGTTGATCCTGGGATTGAGATGCTGGCCTCTTCTGCCCCTCGGACCTGCTTGATCCATCCTGGTGCCCTGTGTCTGGTCGGAGTTTTATCGCACCGCTCCTGTGAAGGACGGCCCCATGAGGACAGTTGAGGGTTATACCTGTTAAAACTGTTAATATTATAGTCAGGCTGTCTGTTGTTGCCCAAATGAGGATGGGTTCCCTTTTGAGTCTGGTTCCTCTCGAGGTTTCTTCCTCATGTCGTCTGAAGGAGTTTTTCCTTGCCACCGTCGCCACAGGCTTGCTCATTGGGGATAGATTAGGGATAAAATTAGCTCATGTTTTAAGTCGTTCAAATTCTGTAAAGCTGCTTTGCGACAATGTTTATTGTTAAAAGCGCTATACAAATAAACTTGATTTGATTTGATGTCTTCTGACTGTTCTGTCGTGTAATAAACCTCCCCATTCCCCCGCCTGTAGACTTAATAATGCCATAGATTGTGCGTTTTCCATGAATATATGAACTGCTGTTCTTATGTGATTTAACAGTTGTCTTAGGTCTACCATGACCTGGCATGACGACCACTTGTCAATCTATACTATCAACAGTATCACAAACCGACAGCCACATGTTATCATGAATCATTGAGAATTTCACAACATAAACAAAGGAAGTATATTTTATGACATTCAGACGTCAGAGACTCAGACACGGTTTACGGTAATCGCTAGACGCATTTCATGTTATGAAGCGACTGAACAACAAATTGAAATATATATGCCAAAAAATGACATTTAACAATAATTTAAAAATATTTTGGGTTCTCCACTCTTATGAAACAGGATATTTTCTTCTAATTTGGGCGATTTTCGTAAGTTCTATTTTGGGCCTTTTGACAAGCCCGTAATTTGGGCGCCGTTATACGGTATGTAATTGGGGCTGTATTTGCCCTTGTGTTATGTCAAAGACACTCAAAGTTACACAGTAATGACATCGGATTCTGACATCAGCCGTCTCAGTAACCAAATTTTAGTTTTGTTTTTCTTAACCAACATGATCTTGTGTGTATATCTTATAACATAGAGCTTCGTTTTCCTTGTTAAATGTATACTTACATGGTACTTGGTTAATTAATTGCAACTGATTGAACCAAATGATAAGACATAACTTGGTTTATAATTTGGTCTCCCAGTGAAGCTGGTTTGGCATTGACTAGGAGACCAAATCTGGCCACTGGGAGACCATTTGGTCTCCCAGTAACCATGTTACAAAATGTTAAAAAATGCTCTGGTAGAGTGAAATTTGTGGCTGAAAACAGTTTTAATGAGAAATGTAGAGCATTTTTTTAAAGCTGCGTACACTCGAGCTTGACTGCATAGACACCCATTATAAAGTTTGAATTTCTCCAGAATTGATCATGGTGATTGATCTGTGACTGATCAAAAAGTATAAAACCTAGCAAAAATGTTGAATGCCAGATCCACACAGGAGAAGTTTGTCTCCGTTTTAAAGTTTGAATCATGTCTCTAGGTGAAAGCATGCCAGAGTAGCGGATGTTTGAAAAACGTTGAAAATGTGCGATTTTTTTTTCATTTATTCCCATTGAAATGAATGGGAAATTTTGCGTGATTTTTTCACGACTACGTCGCAAAAAAATCGTAGAATGCTGAACAAAGTAATAGCACACCAAGTCCGATCGAGTCGCACGTTTTGATGTATTGTTTGTGTGCGATGTACGGTTATTGGGTTATTTGAAATCGAAATTTGTACGCAAGATGAATAAGTTTAAGAAGAAGAAGAAACATGCAGAAGAAGAGTTTGCAGTGCCTAATAAAGCCCTGCGTATAAAACCAGCCCTGAGTTAAAGTAAGAGGTTTCATTGCTGCCAGAGCTAATTGTTAGACACAGTTCTCTCTCTCCAGGGATCAGAGCAGGGGTCGGCAACCCTAGGCATGCATGCCACAACTGGCACGCCGAGGAATTTCCAGTGGCACACTGACGATGATACACAAACCTAATAATTCAACACATTAAAAATGTTCAAACGTCATCTTGAACTGTCATTGGCTGTTGCATGGCGAGCCTGCTCTTTTAGCATGACTACACAACAATATAGCGCCCCCCTCCCAGTGTTGCCAGATACTGCTGACGTTTTCCAGCCCAAAATATGTTCAAAACCTGCCAAAATGCACTTAAAACCACCCAATCTGGCACAGTGTTTCCGCTATGTACAATTGGCTGCGGCGGGCCGCCGCACCTTGATTTTTGCCGCCGCACCTTCAGGAATTCCTGAAGGGGGGCCGTGGCCCAGGTAACTTTTTGAAAATTATTTTAAAAATAGGCTAAACCAATATTTTTTGACGTTGAGCGGACTCGAGCCTGGTATGAACCGCTCCGACGCGCCATAATGAC
Organism: Neoarius graeffei; assembly: GCF_027579695.1. NCBI lineage: Eukaryota > Metazoa > Chordata > Actinopteri > Siluriformes > Ariidae > Neoarius > Neoarius graeffei. The sequence goes on from NC_083587.1 coordinate 6,171,665, forward strand.
ACCAATCTATCACCAGCCAATCAGGAGACTCAATCAAACGCATCCCCAGCCCACCAATCTATCACCAGCCAATCAGAAGACTTAATCAAATGCATCTCCCGCCCACTTGTGTCCGCGTCTGAGACGTTGAATTTTCACAGAAGGAGGGAAGAAGTTGACTGAGGTAAGACTGTGATAAATTAACGAATGAATAAGAGAGTAATTTCAACATATAGGGCTTAAGTTTGTTACTCTTAAATAAGCATTGCTTGTACAGTAGCGTTATGTCGTTACAACGTTGACCCACTTTTAACGTGCCGAGTACCGACTGTAGTCGCTAACATGCTAATTAGCTTGACGTTAAAAGTGCAAAGACCTTAAATTGCTCTGTGTAAATTAGAAAATGGCGCAACTTCCTTTGTAGCCGTCAACTCAACTTGTCTTGAGTTTTGAGCCGATCACAACAGGGCAGCACTGTGGCCTGAGGTAAAACATGATAGTTTTAGTTTGTTTAAATTACAAAAATGAGTACACCCAATGACTGTCTCATATACTCTTCATATACTCATACTGTTTAAGTAATGCAATAAAACTAATCTTTAAAAGTGGTATTTACTCAAACTGTTTGCATAGAATGAACTTTTGGGTTAACAGTGTAATAGCGTTGCAGTGTTCTGCAAATTTGCAATTTAATATTTCAGATCTTGAGACATGAAAGTGCTATTTTAAAAAATAAAAGGTCAGAAATGTTTTCTTTGTCGTCTATTTAGTTCATTTTATTTCCTCAATAATTTTCCTTGATTGAGAAATCGGTCTGGGCTCTTATGGGTTAATCAGTAGCCTGCATGCTAGTATATGTTCCATTTACAGTCAAACATTTTGATGTACTCCAGGCTCAGTTTTGATGAATCAAAAATCTGCGTAGTAGTACAGTCTGAAGATGCTCTTGCACATTTGGTGTGAATTGAACAAAAATTATGGGAGGATATAGGTTTAATAAGTTTTACAATTTTTGAAGTGAGTGATGGATTGATAAGTTTAGATGTGTTCAATATTTTCTTATCTTCAGACATAATATTGTAGATGTTTCTTTACCTGCTTGATAGTTTTGACCGGGACTCCAATCTTCCTCAGAAGAGTCATTAGTCCTTAAATTAAATTCATTATAGACATGAACTTAAAATCATTGTTTTATTTTATGGCCTCGGTGCCCTGGCTTTTGGCCTTCGTGCCCTCGGCATCAGCAGAGCGTTCGTTTTCCACACTTCGTCGACTGAAATCATACCTCCGATCCACAATGACAAAAGAGACTGAATGACTTGATGAACTGCCATATTCACCGTGACATTCTAGAACAAACTGACATGACAGCCATCGCAAAGGAGTTCGTGCAGGCCAATGACAGACGCAGGCAGGCCTTTGGGAAGTTTTAAGGGTAAGTCATTGGTTACTTCTATTAGCACCGCCGAGTGCACTGCTTCCTCTGTTTTCAATGTTTCTATACTGCATTGGTACTGATACAAGCAAGTTGTTTAAGTTGAGTTAGCCTACTACCGAGGTGCTTTTGTTGTGTACTGTTGGCTGTTTTAGCATTTTATTCTGTGCAGTTATGTGCTGGCATGTTGTGGGCTAAAGTCATGAACGATGGATTAATCTATGTATAGCCTTCTGTGCTGTTGGCTGTTTTTATCCTCGTATTGGGGCGGGACGTCTGAGCGCAGGTCTTGCCACCACACCTTCAAACATTTTCTAGGGGAAACACTGATGTTTTTCAATTTTTTAGGGCCAACATGAAAGAAATCCATGTTTGTCCAACTAAATGAAGCTGGATTTTGGGAAGAGTGAACTGGCCTCTTTAATAATTTCCTTTAAACAGATCCATTAGACAGATTTTTAAACAGATTAATTAGAGTCTGCTTCTTTCAGCTGCTCCCATTAGGAGTCACCACAGCAGATCAATTTATGAGCCACATATTTGATTCAGCATAGCTTCCCACCCCCAAACACCAGATACAATGTACTCAGGCTTGGGACTAGCACTAAATATGCACTGGCTTGTGCAACCCCAGTGGCTGGTTATTTTTACCTCATCTGCATGTCTTTGAACTGTGGAAGGAAACTGGAGCACCCAGAGGAATTCCACACAGATAACATGTAAACTCCACACAGAAAGGCACCCGTTAGCCATGAAGTTCGAACCTGGAACCATTTGCTGTGTGGCAACAATGCAAACTACTACTACACCTCCACACCACTCTGAAAGCTGCTCAGAATGTAGTGATTCATTTTTGATAGCAACAGCTCTGACAGTATTTCCAGCTGCAAGCCCGAAAGTACTGGAACAGCAAGGACAATTCTGTTTTTTTTTTTTTTTGTCATACACTGAAGACATTTGCGTTTGAGGTCAAAAGTGGGTGGCACAGTGGTGTAGTGGTTAGCACTATGACGTCGCAGCAAGAAGGTTCTGGGTTTGAGCCCGTTGGCCGAGGGGGGCCTTTCAGTGTGGAGTTTGCATGTTCTCCCCGTGCCTGTGTGGGTTTCCTCTGGGTGCTCTGGTTTCCCCCACAGTTCAAAGACATGCGGTTAGGTTATTATGGGGTAGCCATGGCCTGAGGTTAGGCTGAAGTGTCCTTGAGCAAGGGCACCTAACCCACAACTGCTCCCTGGGTGCTGTAGCATAGCTGCGCACTGGTCTGGTTATGTGTGTGTGCTCATTGCTCACTTGTGTGTGTGGGTGTGTGTTCACTGCTCCAGATGCGTTAAACACAGAGTTTAAATTCCACTGTGTGCTTAAGAATTACATGTAACAAATAAAGGCTTCTTGGCTTGCCTTCTATATGTGATAGGTCAGAATGTCAGCTTTTCTAGATATTTACATCTATATAAGTTAACAGAATGGTGTTGGGATTTTTGCACAGTCAAATCCAGGGACTTTCAGGTGAAGTCAAGTCAAGTTTATTTGTATAGCGCTTTTAACAATAAACATTGTCGCAAAGCAGCTTCCCAGAATTTAACGACCTAAAACATGAGCTAATTTTATCCCTAATCTATCCCCAATGTGCAAGCCTGTGGCGACAGTGGCAAGGAAAAACTCCCTCAGATGACATGAGGAAGAAACCTCGAGAGGAACCAGACTCAAAAGGGAACCCATCCTTATTTGGGCAACAACAGACAACATGACTATAACATTAACAGTTTTAACATGAAGTCAGTTTTGTTGATGTTATAAACTCTTCATTGATGGACAATTGAGTGCAAAACTGTTCATGACAACTGCAGTCTTAAAGTTAGCAAGTCAACTGTAGTCCTCAGCCATAAAAGCATGACTGTAAGTGTCCAGAGCATCCTCCAAGTGTGACTTTCAACTGTCCACATGGGGCCGTCCTCCACAGGAGCGATGCGATGAGACTCCAACCAGACACAGGGCACCAGGATGGATCAGGCAGGTCTGAGAAGCAGAAGAGTTCGGCATCTCGATCCCAGGACCGACATGTAACTCAGAGGGAAAGATCGGAGGGGAAGCGAGAGAAAACACAGGTTGTTAGGTATGCCCAATATCACCTGAATAAGTAGGAACAGTATACATATTGCACTGAGTACAAGCAGGGACTCTGGCAAAAACTAACTATGACAGCATAACTAAAAGGGGAGAGCCATTAGATAACACAGGCATGAGGGAGCCCCGGGACATAAAACAGCCAGCCACTACATCGTCAACAGACTCGAGTGAGCAAGTGAGTGGGGGACTGACAGCACCCATACATCCCAGTTTACCAAAGACTATGTCTGAGGACCCTCCAGATCTACACCTTTACCTCATAAACACAATTAACAAAAGGCTTGACTAAACAGATGTGTTTTCAGCCTAGATTTAAATGCAGAGACTGTGTCTGATTCCAGAACATTACTTGGAAGGCTGTTCCATTATTGTGGGGCTTTGTAAAAAAAGGCTCTGCCCCTGATGTAACCTTCACTATACGAGGTACCAGCAGATAGCCTGCAGCCTTTGATCTAAGTAGGCATGGTGGGTCATAGAGGACCAGAAGTTCACTCATGCCCCTTTTCCACCAAAGCAGTTCCAGGGCTGGTTCGGGGCCAGTGCTTAGTTTGGAACCAGGTTTTCTGTTTCCACTGACAAAGAACTGGCTCTGGGGCCAGAAAAACCGGTTCCAGGCTAGCACTAACTCTTTGCTGGGCGAGAGGAAAGAACCGCTTACGTCAGTGGGGGGGGGGGGGGGGGGGGGGGGGGGGGAGTTGTTAAAACCAACAACAATAGGAAGACCTCGAAAGGTCGCCATTATTAAGCTACGAGAAGCAGCAGCTGTACAAACGAAGTCATCCATTATTGTTGTTGTTGTTGCTGCTGCTTCTTCTTCTCTGTGTTGTTGTTGCTTTGATGTTCGCGCCAAGGTTTATGCAAACGCAGCGACGTAACTGATGTATACAGCGACGTAACTGACATATACAGCAACGTGATGACGTGGCTCCCCTTAGCACCCTGAGCTATGGAAAAGCAAACTGGTTCTCAGCTGGCTCGCAAGTTGAACGAGTTGTGAACCAGCACCAGCCCCGAACCAGCCCTGGAACTGATTTGGTGGAAAAGGGGTATCAGGTACTGTGGCGGGAGACTATTCAGTGCTTTAAAGGTCAATAGTAGTATTTTATAAATCAATACGAAATTTGATTGGGAGCTAATGCAGTGTGTATCAGACAGGGGTGATGTGGTCATATTTTCTAGTTCCAGTAAGGACTCTTGCTGCTGCATTTTTAACTAACTGGAGCTTGTTTATGCACTGATTGGAACATCCCGACAGTAAGGCGTTACAATAATCCAACCTGGAGGTAACAAAAGCATGAACTAGTTTTTTTTTCCACGTCATGTAGTGACATTAAATTTCTTATCTTAGCAATATTTTTGAGATGAAAGAAAGCTATCTGGGTGATGTTATCAATGTGAGTTTCAAATGAAAGACTGGGGTCAATAATCACTCCGAGGTCTTTTACTGCTGCATGTGAAGAAACAAAGGCCATACAGAGTCACTGTGTAATCAGAAAACTTACTTCTAGCTGCATGTGGTCTGAGTACAAGTACTTCAGTCTTGTCAGAGTTAAGCAGAAGGAAGTTAATAAGCATCCAGTGTCTAATGTCCTTCACACATTCCTCAATTCTATTAAGCTGGTGTCTCTCATCAGGTTTTGCAGAACCACACAACTGTGTGTCATCAGCATAACAGTGGAAACTAATACAATGGTTACGAATAATATTACCCAGAGGTAACATATATAAAGAAAAAAGCAGTGGACCCAAGACAGAACCTTGTGAAACACCAAACTTGACCTCAGTATGTCTAGAAAAAGCACCATTTACATCAACATACTGATAGCGATCAGTTAAATAAGAGCTGAGCCAGGAGAGGGCCATTCCCTTAACTCCCACAACATTTTCTAGTCTATCCAGAAGAATGGAATGATCAGTGGTATCAAATGCTGTACGAAGGTCAAGCAACACAAGCAGTGAGACACAGCTCTGATCAGACACCAACAGTAGGTCATTTACTACTTTAACCAGTGCTGTCTCTGTGCTATAATGAGGTCTAAATCCTGACTGATACATTTCATGGATGTTATTCCTATGTAAATATGAGCATAACTGCTGTGCCACAGCTTTTTCAAGGATCTTGGAGATAAAGGGGAGGTTTGATATTGGACAGCTGACAGTGATCAAGGTCAGGTTTTTTAATCAGGGGTTTGATAACTGCTAGTTTAAAGGATTTGGGTACATAGCAATCCTAAGAGAAGAATTTATTATTTTTAGAAGCGGTTCAATTACTTCAGGTATTATCTGTTTGAATAGACATGTAGGTAAGGTACATCGGCGTGGTGATGTAGCTTACAGCAGGTTATGGTCGCTGAACTGCTGGCTGTCCAGGTGGTGCTCTGAAAACAGTGTGGGCTTTATAGATAATTGGGCTAATTTTGAGGGCACTGCTGGCCTGTTAGGGCGGGATGGTATCCATCCCACTCGGGAAGGTGCTGCTCTCATTTCCTGCAGCATAGGTCATAGTCTCAGAACAGGCCAAGTTAATTCCTGACAATCCAGATCCAAGGCCAGGGAGCAGACGAACAGGCTAAACCGACTGTCTGCTAGCTGCACAGAGTCGTCACTCAGAGTCCACTACATCGAGAGTGTGTCTGTTCCCCGAGCTCAACAAAAAGGTAGAAATTTTCAGAGAGTTTGCTCCAGTAACCTAATCAATATAAAATTAGATCATATTGACTGTACAGCTGCTGCCAGCACCTTTGATCTAAAGGTGGGGCTATTAAATATTAGATCTCTTACATCTAAAGCGCTAATGGTTAATGAAATCATTACTGATCAGGAGTTTAATGTACTTTGTTTAACTGAAACATGGATTAAGCCAAATGAATATATAACATTAAATGAAGCGAGTCCTCCTGGATACAGTTATATACACCAGCCTCGTCAAACTGGCAGAGGAGGAGGCATTGCGGTTATTTATAACGATTATCTAGGTGTAACACAAAAACCTGGTTATAAATTTAATACATTTGAAGTTCTTCATACTCATATAATGTATGTAGCCTCGAAAAATAAGTCTACCCAGTTAATTCCATTGCTTATGATTTACAGGCCCCCAGGGCCATATTCTGAGTTTCTTTCTGAATTTGCAGATTTTATCTCAGATCTGGTTATTTCCTGAGACAAAGCTTTAGTTGTCAGAGATTTTAATATTCACTTCAATAACCCAGAAGACCCTTTGAAAACAGCGTTTGTGTCCATTTTAGATTCAGTAGGGATTAATCAGAATGTCATAGGACTGACCCATAATGGTGGTCACACCCTTTATCTAAATACTAACATTCAGGTTAAACGTAGACAATATAGTCATACTTCCACAGTCTGAAGTTATCTCAGATCATTATCTCATCTCATTCAAAATATGTCTGAGTAATAATATATGCACCTCACCACGCTGTATTAAATGTACATTCACATCAACTACTGCACAGAGCTTTATAAATGATCTCCCAGAGTTATCAACTTTGTTTGGGTCACTGTCAGCCCCTGCAGAACTTGATCAGGCAACTGAATGCTTAGAGTCAACATTCCACCATACCTTAGATAATGTAGCTCCTCTAAAAAGGAAAATGGTCAGCGACAAAAAGTTAGCACCCTGGTCTAATGATGACACTCGCACATTAAAACAGACCACTCGAAAATTGGAATGTAAATGGTGTCAAACAAAATTGGTAGTGTTCAAATTAGCGTGGAAGGAGAGCTTCCTGAAGTATAGAAAAGCTCTTAGTGCTTCTAGGTCAACATATCTCTCCTCCCTAATAGAAGATAACAAAAATAATCCTAGATTCCTCTTTAATACTGTAGCAAAATTAACCAGGAATAAGTCCACTGTAGACACATGCACACCTGCAGTATGTAGTAGCAATGACTTCATGAATTTTTTTATGACAAAATTGAGAATATCCGACAAAAAATTCAAACTCCTAATTTAAGGTCAGACAATGAAAGTGACCTTGTAGTTAACTATATAACTGTATCAGATCATTAGTTAGAATGTTTTACTCCCCTTAAAGAAACTGAATTACTTTCATTAATCTTGGCATCAAAAGCCTCAACTTGCGTACTAGATCCTTTACCTACACGTCTATTCAAACAGATAATAACTTAAGTAATTGAACCGCTTCTAAAAATAATAAATTCTTCTCTTACGATTGGCTATGTACCCAAATCCTTTAAACTAGCAGTTATCAAACCCCTGATTAAAAAAACCTGACCTTGATCCCTGTCAGCTGTCCAATATCAAACCTCCCCTTTATCTCCAAGATCCTTGAAAAAGCTGTGGCACAGCAGTTATGCTCATATTTACATAGGAATAACATCCATGAAATGTATCAGTCAGGATTTAGACCTCATCATAGCACAGAGACAGCACTGGTTAAAGTAGTAAATGACCTACTGTTGGCGTCTGATCAGGGCTGTGTCTCGCTACTTGTGTTGCTTGACCTGACTGCAGTATTTGATACCATTGATCATTCCATTCTTCTGGATAGACTAGAAAATGTTGTGGGAGTTAAGGGAACGGCCGTCTCCTGGCTCAGGTCTTATTTAACTGATCGTTATCAGTATGTTGATATAAATGGTGATATTTCTAGACGTACTGAGGTCAAGTTTGGTGTTCCACAAGGTTCTGTCTTGGGTCCACTGCTTTTTTCTCTATATATGTTACCTCTGGGTGGTGATATTCGTAAACATTGTATTAGTTTCCACTGTTATGCTGATGACACACAGTTGTATGTTTCTGCAAAACCTGATGACAGACACCAGCTTAATAGAATTGAGGAATGTGTTAAGGATATTAGACACTGGATGCTTATTAATTTCCTTCTGCTTAACTCTGACAAGACTGAAGTACTTGTCCTAGGACCACATACAGCTAGAAGCAAGTTTTCTGATTACACAGTGACTCTGGATGGCCTTTCTGTTTCTTCACGTGCAACAGTAAAAGACCTTGGAGTGATTATTGACCTCAGTCTTTCATTCGAAACTCACATTGATAACATCACCCGGATAGCTTTCTTTCATCTCAGAAATATTACTAAGATAAGAAATTTAATGTCACTTCATGACGTGGAAAAACTAGTCCATGCTTTCGTTACCTCCAGGTTGGATTATTGTAATGCCTTACTGTCTGGATGTTCCAATAAGTGCATAAACAAGCTCCAGTTAGTTCAAAATACAGCAGCAAGAGTCCTTACTAGACCTAGAAAATATGACCACATCATGCCTGTCTTATCCACACTGCATTGGCTCCCAATCAAATTTCGTATTGATTATAAAATAAAATACTACTATTGACCTTTAAAGCACTAAATGGTCTCGCACCACAGTACCTGAGTGAACAACTTCTCCTCTATGACCCACCACGCCTACTTAGATCAAAAGGTGCAGGCTATCTGCTGGTACCTCGTATAGTGAAGGTTACATCAGGGGGCAGAGCCTTTTCTTACAAAGCTCCACAGTTATGGAACAGCCTTCCAAGTAATGTTCGGGAATCAGACACAGTCTCAGCATTTAAGTCTAGGCTGAAAATCTGTTTAGTCAAGCCTTTTGTTAATGGTGTTTATGAGGTAAAGGTGTAGATCTAGAGAGTCCTCAGACATAGTGTTTGGTAAACTGGGATGTATGGATGCTGTCAGTTCCCCACTCGCTTGCTCACTCGAGTTTGTTGACCGTGTAGTGGCTGGCTGCTTTATGTCCCGGGGCTCCCTCATGCCTGTGTTACCTTCTGGCTCTCCCCTTTTAGTTATGCTGTCATAGTTAGTTGCCGGAGTCCATGCTTGTACTCGGTGCAATATGTATACTGTTCCTACTTATTCAGGTGACATTGGGCATACCTAACAACCCATGTTTTCTCTCCCCTCCCAAAAAAATCTGTCCCTCTGAGGCCCTGTCAACACGGCAACGGATTCAGGTGAATCTGATAAAATTTATTTTTTTGGCCTGGCGTCCACACGGCACCGGCATTTTGGGTGCCCCAAAACGATATTTTTTGAGAACCGGTTCCAGAGTGGAAAAATCTGGCAATGGCGCCGTTGCGAAGTTGTCTGGATGAGTAGAATGGATTTGTTTACGATGTCACAACCACATGACTAGAACAAGCAGCACTCTTGCGCGCATCATTCGTAAAAACAGAAATTGAAATTGTTTACACATTAACCTGACTGACCTGCCAGACAGACAATTTACACCTGCTTTGATGAACAGAAAGTACAGCATTCCACACAAAGCAACAGTTACCTGACTATAATGGAGGCAGAAGGGAAAAGGGTCAGAAGACCCTTCAACAGATTGTTTTGTATGAACCACTGCATTGCATTCACTTTTGTATACAGCTTTTCTTTTAAATAAACAAGTAACTGAACCATTTCTTGAATTTCTTTTTTTTATTGGATAAGACTGCTTTTCAAAGTGTTCACACACAATATAAAAAGTTATATAAATTATATAAAAATGCTTTTCAAAATGTTCACACAATAAGAAAATTAAGTTATATAAAACTATGCACACTAATAAAACTAATTTGTACACACAGAAGGCACAATTTCCTCGCGTAGTCGCAGCCATCTTGTTGTTGTTGTTGTGTGTTTGTTCCTGTGAGTGCTTCATGCCGGGTAGAAGAAGGGGTTTATGCGTGTAACAGACGTTGCATTGTGTTGTTCACCAGTCTTTTTATTCTGAAGAAATGAGGCACAAATGCACTGCTGAGGACGGGCTGCAAACATGCAGTGGCATTGGCGCTTACATTTCCAAAACGAACTGAAAGAGGCCAGCGCCTCGTTCCCATAAGTATCTGCGCTCTTAAAGGGCCAGCGCAGAATTTCCCCACCACTACACACAATGGCAAGTGGAAAAAAATAAACCCGTTACATGCGCATGCGTCCTACTTCTTCTTCTATTGTTCTGGTGTCTCTGATGGGACCGTCTTACAGCGCACGTAGAGGTGTGGCATGTGTATTGCATCGTTTTCAGCAAGCGTTGCCATATGTAACTGATATTTTACTGATCCGTTGCCCATGTGGACGCGATATTTTTTTTTTACCCGCTAAAAAAAAATAAAAAATCTTGTTGCCGTTGTCGTGTGGATGTAGCCTGAGTTACATGGAATCAACAGGAAATCTTTTGGTGGAGAGGGTGGAGACCTCGACTGGCTATCATAGCCTGCAGGGAATCGGCCGTCAGACATTCTGTCGCATGTCCCAGACCTGGTGAAATGTAATTGAATTGTCTTGGCCAGCCCTAAGGGCCCCATCTGCATCCCATCATTGCTGAGGAGTGTGCTCCCATCACCCAATCAAGCATCCAGCCAGAGCAGGTCATGATATTTTTTCACCATATTAACATGCCATTGTTGTGTATGATGCCTGATGTCAAGACTCTTGTCTCTGCGAGCCTACCACACAGATTTAATACTTGTCATTTTTAGGGCATACCTAACAACCTGTGTTTTCTCTCTCTCCCTCCCTTCCCCCCCCCAATCTGTCCCTCTGAGTTACATGTTGGTCCAGGGATTGAGATGCTGGCCTGTTCTGCCCCTCGGACCTGCTTGATCCATCCTGGTGCCCTGTGTCTGGTTGGAGTTTTATCGCATCGCTCCTGTGGAGGACGGCTCCATGAGGACAGTTGAGGGTTACACCTGGAGGACGCTCTGGACTCTTACAGTAATGCTTTTATGGCTGAGGACTACAGTTGACTTGCTAACTTTAGGACTGCAGTTGTCATGAACAGTTTTGCACTCAAGTTTCCATCAATGAAGAGTTACATCATCAACGAGACTGTCTTCATGTTAAAACTGTTAATGTTATAGTCATGCTGTCTGTTGTTGCCCAAATGAGGATGGGTTCCCTTTTGAGTCTGGTTCCTCTCGAGGTTTCTTCCTCATGTCGTCTGAGGGAGTTTTTCCTTGCCACCGTCGCCACAGGCTTGCTCATTGGAGATAGATTAGGGACAAAATTAGCTCTTGTTTTAACTCGCTCAAATTCTGTAAAGCTGCTTTGCGGCAATGTTTATTATTAAAAGCGCTATACAAATAAACTTGACTTGACTAGGTAAGGGATCTTGTACAGAAGTCAAGGCTTTTGATGCGGAGATTAATGAAAGTAATTCAGTTTCTCTAAGGGGAGTAAAAGATTCTAATTGCTGATCTGATGCAGTTATATTGTTGACTACAGGGTCACTTACATTCTCTGACCTTAAATTAGTAGTTTGAGTCTTTTGTTGGATATTCTCAATTTTGTCATTAAAGAAATTCATGAAGTCATTGCTACTACATACTACAAGTGTGCATGTGTCTATAGTGGACTTATTCCTGGTTAATTTTGCTACAGTATTAAATAGGAATCTAGGATTATTTTTGTTACCTTCTATTAGGGAGGGGAGATAAGTTGATCTAGCAGCACTAAGCGCTTTTCTATACTTCAGGAAGCTCTCCTTCCACGCTAATTTGAATGCTACCAATTTTGTTTGATGCCATTTACGTTCCAATTTTTTGAGTGGTCTGTTTTAAAGTGTGAGTGTCTTCATTATACCAGGGTGCTAATTTTTTGTCTCTGAACATTTTCCTTTTAAGAGGAGCTACATTATCTAAAGTATGGCGGAACGTTGACTCTAAGCATTCAGTTGCCTGATGAAGTTCTGCAGAGGCCGACAGTGACCCAATCAAAGTTGATGACTCTGGGAGATCATTTATAAAGCTCTGTGCATTAGTTGATGTGAATGTACATTTAATACAGTAGCATGGTGAGGTGCATATATTATTACTCAGACATATTTTGAATGAGATGAGATAATGATCTGAGATAACTTCAGACTGTCGAAGTATGACTATATTTTCTACATTTAACCCAAATGTAAGTATTAGATCGAGGGTGTGACCACCATTATGGATCAGTCCTATGACATTCTGATTAATCCCTACTGAATCTAAAATGGCCACAAACGCTGTTTTCAAAGGGTCTTCTGGGTTATCGAAGTGAATATTAAACTCTCCGACAACTAAAGCTTTGTCTACGGAAATAACCAGATCTGAGATAAAATAATAAGTCTCCATGAACCTGTTTTTTTTTGGATGCCTTCTTTCCAGGAGAATATAGTGAATGGAATCATTGTAACAGTCATAAATCATGGTGAAATAAACAAAGGATTTTCTTGCTAGTTATGATAGTGGACACAGTGTAGCATCTCTCCTGGGAATCACAGGTCCTACTCCCTAACTTGAATCACATACCAAGACAATGAAGTTACAGCCCTTGTTGAAATCAATAAAATCAGTAAAGCCATACAGATTTTGTGAAGAAAGCAAAGGTAACATGAACCTGCGTTCATGCAGATATCTAATAGAATAGGGGCTAATTGAGGTATTTCACTCACGTGACCAAGTCATGTGACACTGCCATTTTGGACGGCACGGCTCGAATCAGTTTGAATGTGAGGAAGGCGACAAACGAAAAACATAAAAGAAAAAGGAGCGAGATGCAGAAAACACCTTCACTATCCAGCGACATAGGGCATTTACAGGGTGAGCAGAGGGATAGGCATTTGCAAAAATGGAGGTTAGCAGGCTTGGAGAACGACGTTTACCTGCTTCCACCAGGATTGTTCACTGACAGCTAAGGTTTGTTCACATTTTCATTTACTTTCGGTCCTCAGGATAAACAAAATGCTATTAAATGTCATTGAAATAACTTCTTAGTCTGTTGAGACATGGCCCGTTATAAGTTTTTCCTTTACTGTATTTACTAGTTTACTGAGCGCACTCCGGGGCGGGCTGGCTGGCGCTAGCTAGCGCTCTGGGGCTGGCTGGCTGGCGCTAGCTAGCGCTCTGGGGCTGGCTGGCTGGCGCTAGCTAGTTAGCGCTCCGGGGCTGGCTGGCTGGCACTAGCTAGTTAGCGCTCCGGGGCTGGCTGGCTGGCTGGCTAGCGCGCGCTCCGGGGCTGGCTGGCTAGCGCTCCGGGGCTGGCTGGCTAGCGCTCCGGGGCTGGCTGGCTAGCGCTCCGGGGCTGGCTGGCTAGCGCTCCGGGGCTGGCTGGCTGGCTGGCTAGCGCTCCGGGGCTGGCTGGCTGGCTGGCTAGCGCTCCGGGGCTGGCTGGCTGGCTGGCTAGCGCTCCGGGGCTGGCTGGCTCAGTAAACTAGTAAATCCAGTAAAGAAAATACTTGAGACTGAATGGTTTTAACAGTCATCCAAATGACTGAACGTAAACATTGCTACAGTAACATACCAGCTACTGTTGTTGACATTAGCTAGCTTGCCGTCCAAAATGGCGGACACCGGGGCGTCACGTGACCCTGTGACGTCAGGTGAAATACCTCAATAGGGGCTTCATGCCCCGAATAGAAAGATGGCCAAGATGGCTTTTGTTTCCCCTTCACATGAGTATTAGTGCTACTGATGCTGGTCGTTTGAGGTCAAGGCCTATGTCACAGTGGCCTAATTGATGAGGCACTGGACTCTTAAGCCAGTGTTTGTGCGTCAAATTTGATGAGAGAAAGGCTTTGTCCAGAGGCTTTTGAAATTTGCGATTGTATGTGTTTAGCAGAGAGGGGCAAGCATATTTTTTCTAACACCAAAATTACACACAAGAATGCAGCAGAAGCATGGCTGGTAATGATTGCTAAACAAGAGGAAGCAAATCAGTAGTAAAAATGTCTCAGCCCATTTCAGTCCAGACAAATCCAGGTGTTTCCAGTTTCTTTTCTTCTTCTGTCCCATGTCAATTTGCGCCACTTATAGGGACCATTACAGCTATAGAGACAGGTTCCTAGCACTTCATCCGCCCCTGTCATTTGCCATCAGTCTTCTCATGTTGGACTTTTCAACATAAGTTTCACGAATGCCTCATCGGCGATGATCCATGTCCCATTTGAAAACATTCACCCGTACAACTGGATTTGGGAATGCCTCACCGGTGTTTGCATCATGCAACAGTCTTAGCTTATTGCACAAGTGCACGATGGACTTGTCAAGATTACTCTAAATCATTTCTGTCAACCACTTCATGCTTAGTCCTGGGTCATCAATCTCAGGCAGCCCTGCTGTCATGACAGAATAGCCAAAGGAGCCCCACCAATGGTACCAGTTGTCCGCAACACTTCGTCAGCTGTCCATCGCTAGCGATGATGCCTGCTTTAATTAGGATGCACAGAAATGCGATGGGCCATGAGGCCTGCACAAGAGCGACAGAGTCGTCCGCACCAGTGGCATGAATGGCCCAGTTAAGGTGCTATGGAATGTCTAGTTTCGTGAGCTCTCCTATACTCCCTTTGACACTTGTCTTCAGACACTGAGCTTTTAACTTTGCTTCACTATGTTGCACTAACTGAGGCATCCCTTTCCCATGTCTGATCGATAATGATGGCATTTTTCATGTTCCTCTTCCAAACGTCTTTGTACCCCAGTTTCTGTCCTCCTTGTTTCAGTCAGCCTCTTTCTTAGGCTCAGTTCTCCGTAGAAAACGGCTTTGGGTAGTCGTGTGTCAAGCATGCGCCAGACATGTCCAGTCCAACGAAGTTGAGAGGCTGTGATAAGGGTTTCCACGCTTACTGTTTTGGCTCGCCTGAGGACATCTACATCGGGGACCTTGTCCTACCATCTTATTTTGAGGATTTGATGCAGGTGTCGCAGTTGTAGCCTGGTCACATACTTGAAGTGTTTACCATAGAGCGTCATAAATTTGTTGGCATAAAGCAGAGATGATAAGACTGCGGCGTTGTATACTTTCAACTTGCTGGTTCTCTTGATGTCATGGCGAGACCATAGTTGCTTTTGTAAAGCACCGAAGGCTTTGGTGGCAGCTTGAATCCGGCGGTCTACCTCCAAGTCTGATGAGTTGGTGTTGTGCATCTGCTTAATGCCTGTAATGTGATATAATGGAATGTGATCTCAAAAACAAATTTCTGCTTGCTGCATACATTTGACAAGGGCCAAAGGCTATATCCGACTGCATGGAAGGAGCCATGAGTTAAACCCTGTAGAGCATGCTGAAATAGCTCAGTAGGGAGAGTGTTAGACTGAAGGTCCGTGATTCAGTCCCGAGTTTCAGGATTGGTGGTGTGTGTACGCCTTTGACCAAGTGGGTGCTAAATTTTTTGCCAGAGTGAGGTCAGTATATGGCAGTAATTTGATGGTAAAAACAATCTTGCAGCTGTGTCTTGGTTCCATAGTGTAATGGCTAGCACTCTGGACTCTGAATCCAGTGGTCTGACCCAGGACTAAGCATGCAATGGTTGACAGAAATGATTTCGAGTAATCCTGACAAGTCCATCGTGCACTTGTGCAATGAGTTAAGACTGCTGCATGATGCAAACACCAGTGAGGCATTCCCAAACCCAGTTGTACGGGTGAATGTTTTCAAACGGGACATGGATCGTCGCCGATGAGGCATTTGTGAAACTTATGTTGAAAAGTCCAAAGTGAGAAGAGTGATGGCAAATGACAGGGGCAGATGAAGTGCTAGGAACCTGTCTCTATCACTGTCACAGTCCCTATACGTGGCGCAAATTGACATGGGACAGAAGAAGAAAAGAAACTGGAAACACCTGGATTTGTCTGGACTGAAATGGGCTGACACATTTTTACTACTGATTTGCTTCCTCTTGTTTAGCAATCATTACCAGCCATGCTTCTGCTGCATCCTTGTGTGTACTCTCAATTAATGGGATCTTGGAAATTTTGGTGTTAGAAAAAATCTGCTTGCCCCTCTCTGCTAAACACATGCAATCGCGAACTTCAAAAGCCTCTGGACAAAGCCTCTCTCTCATCAAGTTTGACGCACAAACACTGGCTTAAGAGGCCAGTGCCTCATCGATTAGGCCACTGTGACATAGGCCTTGACCTCAAACGACCAGCATCAATAGCACTAATACTCATGTGAAGGGGAAACAAAAGCCATCTTGGCCATCTTTCTATTCGGGGCATGAAGCCCCTATTCTGCATGAACGCAGGTTCATGTTACCTTTGCTTTCTTCACAAAATCTGTATGGCTTTACTGATTTTATTGATTTCAACAAGGGCTGTAACTTCATTGTCTTGGTATGTGATTCAAGTTAGGGAGTAGGACCTGTGATTCCCAGGAGAGATGCTACACTGTGTCCACTATCATAACTAGCAAGAAAATCCTTTGTTTATTTCACCATGATTTATGACTGTTACAATGATTCCATTCACTATATTCTACTGGAAAGAAGGCATCCAAAAAAAAAAAAAAAAAACCCAGGTTCATGGAGACTTATTATTTTATCTCAGATCTGGTTATTTCCTTAGACAAAGCTTTAGTTGTCAGAGATTTTAATATTCACTTCAATAACCCAAAAGACCCTTTGAAAACAGCGTTTGTGGCCATTTTAGATTCAGTAGGGATTAATCAGAATGTCATAGGACCGACCCATAATGGTGGTCACACCCTCGATTTAATACTAACATTCAGGTTAAATGTAGAAAATATAGTCATACTTCCACAGTCTGAAGTTACCTCAGATCATTATCTCATCTCATTCAAAATATGTCTGAGTAATAATATATGCACCTCACCACGCTACTGTATTAAGTGTACATTCACGTCAACTACTGCACAGAGCTTTATAAATGATCTCCCAGAGTTATCAACTTTGATTGGGTCACTGTCGGCCCCTGCAGAACTTCATCAGGCAACTGAATGCTTAGAGTCAACGTTCCGCCATACTTTAGATAATGTAGCTCCTCTTAAAAGGAAAATGTTCAGAGACAAAAAATTAGCACCCTGGTATAATGATGACACTCGCACATTAAAACCAGTGGCGGCTGGTAGTCTTTCAAACAGGGGAGGCTGGTCGGTTATGATATTTCCAGATTTTAAAAGAAAAAAACATCAATTTTGCCCATACTTTTGCCTCTGATCTGGCTGATTGTTGGCAGGGTCACAAACTGTGAAATAACAGGTTCTTTTGGCCCATTAGCCTACTGTCCAATATGGTGGTGTTTGGGGGGGGGGTATATTTTAACATTTTATATTTTGCATTTAAACGAATCACACTGCACTCACGATGAAAAGGTGCAAAACAAAACCAAAAGACTGTTAAAACAAGAAAAAATGTCTGCACACTTAGATCCTTTTATTCATTAAATTGCCAAGCTTTCGGTCTCTGCTAGAGGTCTCTGACCGAAAGCTTGGCAATTTAATGAATAAAAGGATCTAAGTGTGCAGGCATTTTTTCTTGTTTTAACATTTTATATTTTAAAATTGTGGCATGTGGCATAAAAATTGATCATTATTGAAAGCAGCTCTTTGTCAGGAACCTCAGCAGTAACAGCAGTGTGTTCTGGAATAGACACAAGCACTGACCTTGGGGAGCCAAACATAGAGCTGGGTGCCACACATTTCATTCAATGACACTTTCCCTATATTTTACTTATTTTGACTGAGAAATGTTTTATTGACAATTTTGATAACCCTTCACTTTTAATCCAGGTCTGTAGTGTGAAATGTTCTTGGCTGTGTTTTTGTTTAAAAATGTTTTCCAAATTGTAGCCGTGTTTAATTTATATCCAGAGAAATATATATTCCAATATAATATACTCAGCATAAACATTTTAAATAGATTCTATATTTTTGGTCCATCCATGACATATTACTAAAGTAGCCTATTTACTGTTGATGTGGGTCACTTGCTGTTAGCCAATTCACTTTCTCGTACCAGGAGAGCTGAAAGGAATGAGTATTATTCCCTACCTTTTTCACCAAGTCAATTTGAGGCGTTGGTCTACCCTGCTCTTTAATTTTAATTTTTTCCTCGAAAGGAAGACTGGCAAATGGCTTCGCCAAAATTAAATCAACAATGCTTGGCATCCGTGCGTAGCTTTCTTGCTAGCTGACTAGCCCCCTCAAGCTCAAGTTCAGTCACTCAAATAATCGAAATTTCTGGAACTAAGATAGCAAACTTGACAACACTATATTTACACTTTATTTACAATGAAAATATATACAAACTAAAAAAGCTGGTAGAAACCGTATGTAATGAATGAAATCGAAATGTAAGCTGATCTCTTACAATAAACCACACCACTTGCGAATCCGCATGGGACTGAACTGAAATTCACCGCTGCCTGTCTACATTTGAAACGAGCTGTCAATCAAAGAAAATATCCGGCCGCTTTCACCAATCACCAGTCTCCTCGCGGAAAGCTTTGCCATGTCCCTCTCATTGCCTCCCACTGTGAGACTGGGAGTCCGTGGGCAGGCGTTTTCGCAGTATTTGTCCAATAATCATCTTGCATTTTGATATTGAAAAGCGCATAGCTCCCAAATACCATTGAAGTCCACCGAGGCTGGGCTGCATCGCGTTGTCACGAGGGGGAAAAACTCACACACACATTAGATTAGGCAAACTGGGGAAAGTTATAACGGAATGATTTCGCACTGTAGTTGGGTTGAGCACATATATTTCTATGATTCTGGATCTGAAATAGCAATGTTATAAGGTCAGCTATAACATAAGCCTAGCGCAATTCAACCTACACGATGTTGGTCATTTTTAGAGGAGGCTGAGCCTCCCTCGTTGTCTTAGAGCAATTGCCCGTGTTTAAAACAGACCACTCGAAAATTAGAACATAAATGGCGTCAAACAAAATTGGTAGCATTCAAATTAGCGTGGAAGGAGAGCTTCCTGAAGTATAGAAAAGCTCTTAGTGCTGCTAGATCAACATATCTCTCCTCCCTAATAGAAGATGATAAAAATAATCCTAGATTCCTATTTAATACTGTAGCAAAATTAACCAGGAATAAGTCCACTATAGACACATGCACACCTGTAGTATGTAGTAGCAACGACTTCATGAATTTCTTTCATGACAAAATTGAGAATATCCAAAAAAAGACTCAAACTACTAATTTAAGGTCAGACAATGTAAGTGACCCTGTAGTTAACAATATCAGTATCAGATCAGCAATTAGAACCTTTTACTCCCCTTAGAGAAACTGAATTATTTCATTAATCTCCGCATCAAAAGCCTTGACTTGTGTACTAGATCCCTTACCTACACGTCTATTCAAACAGATAATACCTGAAGTAATTGAACCACTTCTAAAAATAAATTCTTCTCTTAGGATTGGCTATGTACCCAAATCCTTTAAACTAGCAGTTATCAAACCCCTGATTAAAAAATCTGACCTTGATCCCTGTCAGCTGTCCAATATCAAACCTCCCCTTTATCTCCAAGATCCTTGAAAAAGCTGTGGCACAGCAGTTATGCTTACATTTATATAGGAATAACATCCATGAAATGTATCAGTCAGGATTTAGACCTCATCATAGCACAGAGACAGCACTGGTTAAAGTAGTAAATGACCTACTGTTGGTGTCTGATCAGGGCTGTGTCTCGCTGCTTGTGTTGCTTGACCTTCGTACAGCATTTGATACCACTGATCATTCCATTCTTCTGGATAGACTAGAAAATGTTGTGGGAGTTAAGGGAACAGCCCTCTCCTGGCTCAGCTCTTATTTAACTGATTGCTATCAGTATGTTGATGTAAATGGTGCTTTTTCTAGACATACTGAGGTAAAGTTTGGTGTCCCACAAGGTTCTGTCTTGGGTCCACTGCTTTTTTCTTTATATATGTTACCTCTGGGTGATATTATTCATAACCATTGTATTAGTTTCCACTGTTATGCTGATGACACACAGTTGTATGTTTCTATAAAACCTGATAAGAGACACCAGCTTAATAGAATTGAGGAATGTGTTAAGGACATTAAACACTGGATGCTTATTAACTTCCTTCTGCTTAACTCTCGGGTCAGCCAAGATCAGATGGACCTTATAGGTTCCAAAATAACAAAAAACCCAAGGTTACCCAAAATGGTCAAAACTGTGATATTATGGGCTTGAACATATTGGGGTCCCATACCTAAAATTTCATGTAGCATTCTCTTTCCGTTTTGAAAATATACCTCATTTTATACATGCCCCATTCTGCTAGGTTGTTGACGTTACGGACACTACATTAAAATATATAATGGGATAGATCCACTTAAAACACCTCAAAACCAAATGTTGATGGGGCAACGAACTGTTATGCCATAAAGTGCCCTGTCGAATGTTACAAGTGAGTATAGTTACATATATTTGCTGGGTCTTCTAGTTATGTGACACGTTATCAGGGACCCCGATATTAGACGGAGAAACACAAAATTTCACAACACATTATTAAAGCTCCAGTTATTGGGCTCACAAAACATCATTTTATGCATAGTATCGGCTTATTATACTAGTTCCTTAATTAATTGACAGTTGGTTGTCTTTTCCATCAAAGATTACATAGCTTATATACTTGTTGAACAATGTTACAGATAACATTACGGACACTACACAATGTGTCTTGGGTTATTCCCAAAGTCACAACATGGGACGTGTTTCAGAGAAATGTTTTTAGTACAATTAGTCATGACACACTGCATCTACTACACATTACACCTTAACGAATTATTAAAAAACAAGGGTGACTACTCGAACATTGCATTATGCAGCAGGGCAAAACCTACCAGGTAATACTAGTATATCAATATCAATTACAACTTTGAGAGAAGAATATGATTAATTTGCGTCATTCTCACATGAAGGTTTCATTTAAATTTGTCAAGAAGTCACAATTAACTGGCTTTACCAAAATATCAATTTGGCGTTACGGACACTACACATTGCAAATATATCTATTAATATAACAACTAAAGACGTATGAATATGTAACTAGAGCCCTACATGAGGCCAACAGGACCAATGCATGTCATAAATACCAAAAATGGTAAAAAATTCTGCAGCATTCTGTTACAGCAAGACCGTTACGGACACTACAGAAAACAACGGAAATGACACGCAAAATCTTTGGCATGTGAATTTTGCAAACATATGCCCCCAGCAACAAGGTTTTTGTATCAAATTATATCACATACTACATAAAATGTCTGTATTTAATTTAAAGGGTTATTTAATGCATTTAAATAAAGATTTCTCAGGCCATTTTCAACTTTGCAGTGACAAAAAAAACAAATTAGGTTCAGCACCCCCCACTGACAAAACTATTGTGAAAGATTTCATTTTTATCGGAATTCCGTGATTCAGCTGTCAAGTTGTTCCTCAAAAATCTGCTGATTTACTAAAACAGTTAGTGTTTGACAAATTATTGCCAAGTTTAAGCAGCAATGATGCATTCTGGGGTATTAAATCAAATGAACATGCGTTACATGGTGAAAATGTGCAATATGAAGAGTTTGTCTGATAAAAAAAAAAACTGAAACATGGATTGAGTAGTGGTAAATTATGATCTGGCTTTGAAACGTCATACATTGGCAATGATAGTCTACCATTACAACATATGAAATAGTTTAATAAACATAAATAGAAGGCTGTTACATAGTGTTACATGATCTCAAACAAGTAGGTACATCTGATTGTGGCTGACCCGTCTGACAATACTGAAGCACGTGTACTCGGACCACATGCAGCTAGAAGTAAGCTTTCTGATTACACAGTAACTCTGGATGGCCCTTCCGTTTCTTCACGTGCAGCAGTAAAAGACCTCGGAGTGATTATTGACCCCAGTCTTTCATTTGAAAATCACATTGATAACATTACCTGGATAACTTTCTTTCATCTCAGAAATATTGCTAAGATAAGAAATTTAATGTCACTACATGACGCAGAAAAAAAACTAGTTCATGCTTTTGTTACCTCAAAGTTGGATTATTGTAATGCCTTACTGTCTGGATGTTCCAATAAGTGTGTAAACAAGCTCCAGTTAGTTCAAAATGCAGCAGCAAGAGTCCTTACTAGAACTAGAAAATATGACCACATCACCCCTGTCTTATCCACACTGAATTGGCTCCCAATCAAATTTCGTATTGATTATAAAATACTACTATTTACCTTTAAAGCACTAAATGGTCTCGCACCACAGTACCTGAGTTAACTTCTGGCCCTCAATGACCCGCCACGCCTACTTAGATCAAAGGGTGCAGGCTATCTGCTGGTATCTTGTATAGTGAAGGTTACATCAGGGGGCAGAGCCTTTTCTTACAAAGCCCCACAGTTATGGAACAGCCTTCCAAGTAATATTCTGGAATCAGACAGTCTCAGCATTTAAGTCTAGGCTGAAAACATATCTGTTTAGTCAAGCCTTCTGTTAATTGTGTTTATGAGGTAAAGGTGTAGATCTAGAGGGTCCTCAGACAGAGTGTTTGGTAAACTGGGATGTATGGATGCTGTCAGTCCCCCGCTCACTTGCTCACTCGAGTCTGTTGACGATGTAGGGGCTCCCTCATGCCTGTGTTACCTTCTGGCTCTCCCCTTTTAGTTATGCTGTCATAGTTAGTTTTTGCCAGAGTCCCTGCTTGTACTCAGTGCAATATGCATACTGTTCCTACTTATTCAGGTGATATTGGGCATACCTAACAACCTGCGTTTTCTCTTCCCCCCCGATCGTTCCCTCCGAGTTACATGTCGGTCCTGGGATTGAGATGCCGAACTCTTCTGCTCCTCGGACCTTCCTGATCCATCCTGGTGCCCTGTGTCTGGTTGGAGTCTCATCGCATCGCTCCTGTGGAGTACAGCCTCATGTGGACAGTTGAAAGTCACACTTGGAGGATGCTCTGGATACTTACAGTCATGCTTTTATGGCTGAGGACTACAGTTGACTTGCTAACTTTAGGACTGCAGTTGTCATGAACAGTTTTGCACTCAATTTTCCATCAGTGAAGAGTTTATAACATCAATGAAACTGACTTCATGTTAAAACTGTTAATGTTGTAGTCATGTTGTCTGTTGTTGCCCAAATAAGGATGGGTTCCCTTTTGAGTCTGGTTCCTCTCGAGGTTTCTTCCTCATGTCATCTGAGGGAGTTTTTCCTTGCCACTGTCGCCACAGACTTGGTCATTGAGGATAGATTAGGGATAAAATTAGCTCATATTTTAGGCCATTAAATTCTTTGAAGCTGCTTTGCAACAATTTTTATTGTTAAAAGCGCTATACAAATAAACTTGACTTGACCTGAAAGTCCCTGGATTTGACTGTGCAAAAATCCCAACACCATTCTGTTAACTTATATAGATGCAAATATCAAGAAATAAAAGCTGAAATTCTGACCTATCACATATAGAAGGCAAGCCAAGAAGCCTTTAATTGTCTCATGTAATTCTTAAGCACACAGTAGAATTTAAACTCTGCGTTTAACGCATCTGGAGCAGTGAACACACACCCACACACACACACAAGTGAGCAATGAGCACACACACATAACCAGACCAGTGGGCAGCTATGCTACAGCACCCAGGGAGCAGTTGTGGGTTAGGTGCCCTTGCTCAAGGACACTTCAGCCTAACCTCAGGCCATGGCTTCCCCATAATAACCTAACCGCATGTATTTGAACTGTGGGGGAAACCAGAGCACCCAGAGGAAACCCGCACAGACACAGGGAGAACATGCAAACTCCACACTGAAGGGCCCCCCTCGGCCAATGGGCTCAAACCCAGAACCTTCTTGCTGCGACGTGATAGTGCTA
Source organism: Neoarius graeffei (assembly GCF_027579695.1). Taxonomy (NCBI): domain Eukaryota; kingdom Metazoa; phylum Chordata; class Actinopteri; order Siluriformes; family Ariidae; genus Neoarius; species Neoarius graeffei. The sequence goes on from NC_083587.1 coordinate 6,195,764, forward strand.
ACCACTACACCTCCATGCCACCCACTTTTGACCTCAAATGCAAATGTCTTCAGTGTGTGGCAAAAAAAAAAAAAAAAAAAAAAAAAAAAACAGAATTGCCCTTGCTGTTCCAGTACTTTCGGGCTTGCAGCTGGAAATACTGTCAGAACTGTTGCTATCAAAAATGAATCACTACATTCTGAGCAGCTTTCAGAGTGGTGTGGATGTGTAGCAGTTCGCACTGTTGCCACACAGCAAAATGGTTCCACGTTCGAACTTCATGGCTAACGGGGGCCTTTCTGTGTGGAGTTTACATGTTATCTGTGCGGAATTCCTCTGGATGCTCCAGTTTCCTTCCACAGTTCAAAGACATGCAGATGAGGTAAAAATAACCAGCCACTGGGGTTGCACAAGCCAGTGCATATTTAGTGCTAGTCCCAAGCCTGAGTACATTGTATCTGGTGTTTGGGGGTGGAAAGCTATGCCAAATCAAATATGTGGCTCATAAATTGGGCTGCTGTGGTGACTCCTATTGGGAGCAGCTGAAAGAAGCAGACTCTAATTAATCTGTTTAAAAATCTGTCTAATTGATCTGTTTAAAGGAAATGATTAAAGGGGCCAATTCACTCTTCCCAAAATCCAGCTTCATTTAGTTGGACAAACATGGATTTCTTTCATGTTGGCTCTAAAAAACTGAAAAACATGCTTGCCAACAATCCTGTTTGATACGTTTAGAGTGATCACAAACCCTCTTTTTCATGTAGCTTCATTATTGCTTAGCATTATTGCAGTGTTAAAACACCTACTTTCATTTCATTCCTATTTTCATTGATGTAGTCGAGAACACAATGTAAGTAGCAGCTAAACAGTAAACAGCTTGTGTCCTACCTAGTTATTATGGGATATCTGTGACTGGACCTGAAAAACTAAAACATTAAAAACTCAACTAAAATTAGTCATTTCCTCAAAATAAAGCTAAACCTACCTATGCCCTTGTAAAATGAATGAAGAACTAAACTGAAATAAAAACCAAAAAACTGGACAACTAAAAAAAACTGATGAAAATTTCAAAACTATAATAAGTCTGGTGAGGACGCTGTGTAAAATATAAATAAAAATAGAATGTGTTGGTTTGTAAATCAAGGAAACCCTATCATTGAAAACAGTCCAAAGAAAACATATCAAATGTTGAAACTGAGAAATTTTATTGTGTGAAAAAGATATGCTAATTTTGAATTTGATGCCAGAAACACATTTCAAAAAGTTGGAACGGGCATGTTTACCACTTTGCTGTATCACCTCTTGTTTTAACACAACTCTGTAAATGTTTGGGAACTGAGGAGACCAAGTGCTGTAGTTTTGAAAGAGAAATGTTGTCCCATTCTTGCCTGATTATAGGATTTCAGTTGCTCAAGTGTTTGGAGTCTCCTTTATCGTATTTTGCATTTCATAATGCACCAACTGTTTCCAACGGTAACATTTTCAAAGTGAGCTGATGGACAAAATTCTTCACGTTCTAAAAGAAAATACATATCCTATGGTTCAATACAGCTCATCTTAGAGCCTGCACAGCTCAGTAGATAGGACCAAGGTTCAACATTCTTTGAGTTACATTTAGTGTACTGTCTTTAAGGGTTAAAAAGTTAAAATGTTAAGTTAAAGTTCATAAGTTAATAATTAAGTAGGTTTAAAAAAAGTATATTTTTATTGGTCCAGAGAAACCGTGTCAGAGTGAGTGGTCTTTTCATTGGTCCAGAGAAACCATGTCAGAGTGACTGGTCTCTTCTTTGGTTCAGAGACACCACGTCGGAATGAGCGTTTGGCTCGGTAAGTCCGGCTATGCTGTGTTTTTTCTGTTGCATGCTCAGTACTCATGCTCAGGTGAGAAAAGTGAGCACAGACAGCTAAATAGACTGCTGAAATCATATTGTTGGAGTTTTCCTACGCTTTTGCCTTGGAGATTTTTTATCTGTAAGTATTGTGTGTGAACAGGGTTATATGATTGTGTATTTTTGGGATTAAGATATGATAAGTTATGTTTTTGGTGAATATACTTTGCTAGCTTTCAGTAAATGCTAGCTTTTTTCATTTTGTGGATCGATGGATGCTAATTGAAATGTACTCATACAATGTTACTTGTACAGTGTTTTAAATTGTGTTTCTGTCTCTGTAATAATTTCAGTTTTACAGGGGGAGAAATTGGAAAAATAGAAGACTTCATTAAAGGACAAGAAAAGTCAAGCCTTGTGTTTTTTTGAAAGACTTCTACCCGTTATCTGACTGTCTAGCTTTGCATAAGCACACGCATTGCAAGGGCAGTACAGTAAAAAGATATTACACGGCAGGCTGAAGCACTAAAACACAATATTCAGCAAACATGAGTCTGTGCTCAGGAAAAAATAAAGATACCACTACACAGCTAGAAAAAGCTGGTGGAGAACAGCAAACAAAGGTTGTAGATCAAGCAACAAAGAAGATGACGACTCATAAAGCATGTGATGCTAAGTCCCAGCCATCCAAAACATCTACTAGATACTCATTATCATCCTCTTCAGCTTCAAAAGTCTACGCTAAGGCGAAAGTTGCGAAGACTGAATTAGCTTTCGCTGAACGAGAGGCTGAGATGATGAGGCAGAAAGCCGAACTGGAAGCAAACCTGCTGAAGCAAAAGGCTAGCTTCGACGCTGATCTACATCTCCTATGGTGTCAAAGAGCTGCTGCTGAAGCTGAGGCTATAGCCTTTCAGGAGGCAGAGCTTGAAAGCGGGGCACGCAGCCAGCTTCCAGATGTCGAAGAAGAGCCCTTCAGCACAATTCAACGTACTAGTGAGTACGTCCAACAACATTCTAACATGTTCATCCAGGAACAGCCTTTGGAACCTGTAGTCGTGGAGACACATGAAAGAAAAATGGATAAACAGGAAATACTGGACACTAAGCATAGAGTTTCTCATGACATCCAAAGAAACACACAGCCAGTTTACAGAGATATGAAAAAAGAACCAACAAGGAGTATAGGTCTGAGTGACACTTACCCTTATGGTACTCAGCACACAGCTAACCATGAAAGAGAGTGCTTACCTGAGTCTAAAGGTGCACAAGACTTCGTGAGATATCTCATCAGAAGAGAGATGGCTAGTGTTGGTCTTCTGCAATTTGATGACAAACCAGAAAATTATCGGGCATGGAAAGCCTCTTTTCTGAGTTCCATGAAAGACTTGAACCTTTCAGCCAGGGAAGAATTAGACCTGTTAACCAAATCGCTGGGAGCTGAATCGTCAGAACAGGCAAAGAGAATTCGTGCAGTGCACGTCCTCAATCCTGCTGCAGGCGTTGCCATGGTTTGGCAACGTCTTGAAGAGTGTTATGGGACTCCCGAGGTCATTGAAGACGTATTGCTCAAAAAGATTGAGAACTTTCTGAGGCTGACCAATAGAGATACTGTTAAGCTGAGAGAGCTAAGTGACATTCTCCGTGAATTGGAGTGCGCTAAGCAAGATGGTGCACTGTCTGGGCTCTCATATTTGGATACAGCTCATGGGGTGAAACAAATAGTGGAAAAGCTCCCTTATAACCTCCAAGAGAAATGGATCAGCTTCGGAAGCAAGTTTAAGGAGGATTATAGAGTGGCTTTTCCTCTCTTCCCTGTCTTCTCAAGGTTCGTTGAACAACAAGAAAAGAAACGATCCAAGCTTCATGATAACTCCCAACAGCAGTCATGTCATTTCCAAGATTGAAAAGCCTACAAGGTACAGTGGTAAAGGGTTTGTGGCTGTACATAAAACTGACATCCCTTCAGAGTCATCAGGCATCCAAGCCAGTTCTGCGTTGAAGAAAATGGAAGAACCAGACCGTCAGTGTCCGATACACAAAAAGCCCCACCCGCTGAAAAAGTGTAAGCTCTTTAGAAACAAGGCAAGGCAAGTTTATTTATATAGCACATTTCATACACAGTGGCAGTTCAATGTGCTTTACAGAAGTAAAAGCAAAACAGTAAACAATAGAAAATAAAATTACATAAAATACTGTAAATGGGGAAGAAAAATAAGAATTAAATAGTAGAAATAAAATAAAATGAAGTAAAAATTCAGTTAAAAAACAGCAGAATAAAATAGAATAACGTTAAGAAAAGTTTAAAACATGCAGAGACTGTAAAAGTTAAGAAAGTTTAAAACATGTAAAAAGAGAACAATATTAATCAGTTAGCAGAAAGCATCTGAAAACAGCTTGGTTTTTAATCTAGATTTGAAGCTGCCAACAGCAGGAGCATTTTTAATGTCCTCTGGGAGTTGGTTCCATAGCTGTACTGCATAGTAGCTAAAAGCTGCTTCACCACACTTTGTTTTAACAACAGGTTTTACCAGTAAATTTTGCTGCTGCGATCTGGTAGATCTGATTGGGTTAGGCCACTACAACATATCAGAGAGGTAATTGGGCCCTGTACCAGTTAGAGATTTGTACACCAGCAGCAATACTTTAAAGTCAATTCTATAGCTTACTGGAAGCCAGTGAAGGGACCTTAGAATTGGCGTAATGTGCTCTGTTCTTTTTGTTCGTGTGAGAACCCTAGCCGCTGCATTTTGAATCACCTGAAGTCGTTTGATGGTCTTTTTTGGCAGGCCTGTGAAAAGGCCATTGCAGTAATCAACCCTACTAGAGATGAAAGCATGTACAAGTTTTTCCAGATCATTTTTTGACATAAGTCCTCTTAGTTTGGAAATGTTTTTTAGGTGATAAAATGCCGTTTTAGTGATTGCTTTCATGTGACTGTCAAAATTTAGCTCGCCGTCAATGAAAACACCAAGATTTTTAACTATACCTTTTGTTTTAATCCCCTTTGTGTCAAGAATAGTGGTAATCCTGAGTCTTTCATCTTGTTTCCCCAAATAGAATTACTTCTGTTTTATCTGTGTTCAGCTGAAGAAAATTGTGACATCCAGTTGTTGATTTGGTCGATACACTGGTAGAGACATTCAAGGGGGGCATAATCATTAGGTGATAGAGCAAAATAAATTTGGGTGTCATCTGCATAGCAGTGATACAAAATTGAGTTGTTCTTGATAATTTGTCCAAGTGGGAGCATATAAAGGTTGAATAGTAATGGTCCAAGAATCGACCCCTGGGGGACACAACAGGTCAAGGACATTGATATTGAGGTACAATTTCCCATGATAACAAAGAAGCTTCTAAGTATGATTTTAACCAATCGATAACTTTACCAGTCAACCCAACCCAGTGTTCAAGTCGATATAGCAGCATGTTGTGATCAACAGTATCAAAAGCTGCACTGAGGTCCAGTAACACCAGGACCGATGTTTTGCCTGCATCAGTATTAAGACGTATGTCATTTATAACTTTAATCAGCGCTGTTTCAGTGCTGTGATTGGCACGAAATCCTGACTGAAAGTTATCAAAACAGCTGTTTGATATCAAGAAGGCAGTGAATTGATTGAACACAATTTTTTCAAGGATTTTCCCGATGAATGGTAGATTTGATATTGGCCTGTAGTTGTTTAATACTGAAGCATCCAGATTATTCTTTTTAAGCAGGGGCTTTACAACGGCTTTTTTCAGGGACACAGGAACAATGCCAGTCTCTAGGGATGTATTTATGATCTGAAGCACATCTGTAATTGGGCAATTCCATGTAAATGTCAACCTCACCATGCAAAAATAAAGCAAAATGTAATACATCAAAACCACTCCCAGAGATATCACCTAGGCCTGTATTTTACAGATGTGAATAAGTTGAACCAATTTGTAACCAACCTAATATGTCACTGTCAGTCTTTCTTTCTTATAATGTAAAACCCAAGCTAAAATCAACTTTGATCATGTACAATTCTATATTATTGCCACAAGCCACAGAAATGTATGCTAAAATCCACAAAACAGCAAAACAATAGCCATCCTAAATATTATTTAAGAACTTTGATAGTTTTAGCTGATATTTAGAGAGTTTTTCAAAGGGTTATGGTGGTTAAATTGCTGATTTTCTAAACATATGCCATGTCTATTTCAGACGCGTCACATCCATAACGGAATTTCGTCACATCCATAACGCTGACTTTTCCTTCCGAAACTCTGCATGAAATACAAAATATTTTAAACAAAGATTTTTTTAATATTCACCTTGGACCCCTCTATCAAATGGATATCTCCATTTCGACATTAGGTTTACAATTTCACAGAGTTTGATAAAAATGTACAGTCACCCAAGAAAAGTGATACTTTTTCTGTCACGTCCATAACGCATCTTTTATTGGCATTTTCTGGCATGCCCTAGATGTACTATGGGAATTGTTCTTGTTCTATCACTTCTCCAGTATGGTACAGCCTTAAAATATGCAACACCTGTTTAAATACTGGGAGACAATAAAACATGCACTGGGTCATTTGTTGCCATTTTGAGTTCAAGTGTCACGTCCATAACGCTGGAATTGCTCAATTATAAGGTGAAGAACAGACTTAAAAAAGTTGGTGGGCAGAATGTCCAATTCAGATGTTGAGGAACTGAGATTTTGTACAGTTTTTTTCAAGAGTCTCGTAATCAATTAAACAAAATTCTGACATTGTGTTGAAGTTGTCGGTCTGCGTCACTGGTGATTGCAGCTTTTCAATTATTTGCAACCGAGATATATTATGAGCAATATTCTGCCGTATTTTATCAATTTTACCTTTGAAGAAGGATGCAAACTCATTGCATTTATTAACTGAGAGAAGTTCAGGTACTAATTGTGGTGGGGGATTAGTTAGCTTCTCTACTGTTGAAAATAGCACACGGGCATTGTTCATATTCCTGTTGATGGTGAAGAAGAAAGATTGTCTTGCTTTACAAATTTCATAGTTATATTTACAAAGCATCTCTTTATGAATTTGATAATGGATGTGAAGTTTAGATTTATGCCATTTTCTTTCAGTCTTTCTACATTCTCTCTTTAGCAATTTAACAGCTGGGTATTGCTTCCATGGTGCTTTCTGCTTGTCATTGACTCTTGATTTTGAATGGAGCAATGTCATCCATAATTTGGGTCATATTTAAATTAAAAATTTCCAGTAAATCATCTACAGTGTCTGACATCTTGGTTGAGATCCGAGAGAGAGCTTGCTCAAAGAGAACACATGTATTGTCGTTTATGACTCTCCTACCCATAGTCGTTGAGCTGTTCTGAATGTGAGGAGACATGGAAACATCAGAGAAAACACAGAAATGATCAGATAAGGCCAGGTCAACAACAGTAGTAGAAACAGTAAGACCCTTTGTGATGACGAGGTCAAGGGTATGACCACGAGAGTGGGTCAGCCCCTGTACATGTTGTACTAGGTTGAAGTCGTCAATAAGTGCAAGTAGTTCTCTGGCATAAGTGTTTTCAGGATTATCTACATGCAAGTTAAAATCCCCAGATATAATAGGACAGTCAAACTCTAAGCAAATGACTGACAACAGTTTACCAAACTCTTCTAGAAAAACTTTGGCTGAATGTCTCGGAGGCCTGTAAATAGTTAATAACAATATGTTAGGAGAGCATGTAACAAGTGTACATAAGGTGTTCAAAGGATGTAAAATCACCAAGTGAGGATTGTTTACATTGAAAAGAGGCTTTGAATATATTTGCGATCCCTCCACCTTTCCCCTGTCGGGTAGCATTCATAAAATTAAAATTTGGGGGAGCTGCTTCAATAAGGGTGGTAGCACTATTTGCTTGATCCAGCCAAGTTTCAGTTAGAAGCAAAAAATCAAGATTGTGTTTGCAGATAAGATCATTAATTAAAAATGACTTGTTTGAAAGTGATCTAACGTTCAGAAGAGCTAGATTTACAGAAAGTCTAGAAGTAATATCCGCTTGGGCACTCTGATGTTGTTTTGAAACAGGAAGGAGACTAGACTAGTTTACCCCCTGGGTTAAATATGCTCCATGTTTTCTATTTCTTATCAACACAGGAATAGAGAATGGCATAGGCATACTGGGTCCCAGCTTGTTTTCAAAACTACACCCAATGCAGGGACCCACAGCACATCATACAAGACTCTCTGTATGTTCCATGACGTTGGAAGGGGGAAGGATTGGAGATGTCATGTATTTTTTAGATGGTGAAAAAGATTGGTAGCCAGCTGAAAGTCCTGGGCGAACACAATTCAGTCTGTTGGTTGATTTTTGATGAACTGGGTACACTGCTTGTCGGGAATGATTTGGGCTGGAAAAAGAGTGTGCAGCCATTGGCAGCAGTCTCTGCATACTTTTAGGGAAATCCATGCAGGGGGGAGACGGAGATGGTACAATAAAGTCAGAAGAGCGAGACTGAGATTGGGACTTTGGTGAGGTCTTTGTGAATGTCTTCATGACTGTCTCTGTGGTGACTGTCTCCCTGACAGTCTCTGTGATACTTGCATGGGGTCGAGATGTGGATGATGCAGCCTTGGCATGATTGTCTTTGGTCAGGTCCTCAATCTGGATGGAATCGCATGATGGAATCGCATGCTCACATTCTTCATGTGATTGTTGATGTCCTTGGCAGTCTGCCCCAGATGGTTCTTGGCAGTCTGCCCCAGATGGCTGTGTGTCCTTGGTGAAGACTTGCATGGATGATTGTTTTGGCTTTGCAAAGGTATTGTTGATATTTGTAACTGGGTCAGTCTGCGATATCTCATCAACTGTTTTCCTCAATGTTGGCTGAGAGAAAATTGCATGTTGTAGAGCGAGGCTATAGTGATGCGCTAAAACTTTGGTCCCAATCCGGCTGAGTTCAATGCTATTTGGCTTGAAGAATTCTCTGCGATTCCAGAAAAGGTGAAAATTGTCTATGAAGTTCATACCAAATAAAAAACAAGTTTTTCCAAGCCAGGTGTTAAGACTGAAGAGTCAAGTAAATGCAAAGCTTCCCCTTGCAAGGAGTGGGCCACTGATAAAAGATTGTATTCCAGTCTTATAGAGATCAGAAAAAAGTTTTCTGAAATCATCTTGGACAAACAGCTGTTCTCTGAAAACATCATTTGCTCCCACATGCACAACAATACGCTTGATAGTTTTATGCTCGGACATGAGTTTCAAAATGCTGTCTTTGGTGTCAGAGATGGATGCATTTGGAAGGCAACAAATAATCATCCCATGTCCTTTTAAATGTCTTACAGTGGAATCACCAAGAACAAGGGTTGTGGGATCAGGTGGTGTTACGAGCTGCTTTTTGCCTCTTCCCACAGCTCTTCGGTTGTGGTGCAATCTCTTTCTATGATGTGTTTGTCCACCTGAAAATTCCACTTCCACATCCCTGAGGCATTCAAATTTGTTCTGAAGCCTTATGGGCTGTGGATTTTCCATAGGATTGTAAATCCTATTGTAGTTTGTAGACCTGGCTCTATTTCTAGTAGCATGGCTGTGGAGCATGGGTTGCATAGTATCAGAACGAACTGGTGTTGAGGTAACAGTGTTTCCCCTAGAAAAATGTTTGAAGGTGCGGTGGCAAGACCTGCGCTCAGACGTCCCACCCCAGTACGAGGATAAAAACAGCCAACAGCACAGAAGGCTATACATAGATTAATCCATCGGTCATGACTTTAGCCCACAACATGCCAGCACATAACTGCACAGAATAAAATGATAAAACAGCCAACAGTACACAACAAAAGCACCTCGGTAGTAGGCTAACTCAACTTAAACAACTTGCTTGTATCAGTACCAATGCAGTATAGAAACATTGAAAACAGAGGAAGCAGTGCACTCGGCGGTGCTAATAGAAGTAACCAATGACTTACCCTTAAAACTTCCCAAAGGCCTGCCTGCGTCTGTCATTGGCCTGCACGAACTCCTTTGCGATGGCTGTCATGTCAGTTTGTTCCAGAATGTCACGGTGAATATGGCAGTTCATCAAGTCATTCAGTCTCTTTTGTGTCACTGTGGATCGGAGGTATGATTTCAGTCGACGAAGTGTGGAAAACGAACGCTCTGCTGATGCCGAGGGCACGAAGGCCAAAAGCCAGGGCACCGAGGCCATAAAATAAAACAATGATTTTAAGTTCATGTCTATAATGAATTTAATTTAAGGACTAATGACTCTTCTGAGGAAGATTGGAGTCCCGGTCAAAACTATCAAGCAGGTAAAGAAACATCTACAATATTATGTCTGAAGATAAGAAAATATTGAACACATCTAAACTTATCAATCCATCACTCACTTCAAAAATTGTACAACTTAATAAACCTATATCCTCCCATAATTTTTGTTCAATTGACACCAAATGTGCAAGAGCATCTTCAGACTGTACTACTACGCAGATTTTTGATTAATCAAAACTGAGCCTGGAGTCCATCAAAATGTTTGACTGGAAATGGAACCTATACTAGCATGCAGGCTACTGATTAACCCATAAGAGCCCAGACCGATTTCTCAATCAAGGAAAATTATTGAGGAAATAAAATGAACTAAATAGACGACAAAGAAAACATTTCTGACCTTTTATTTTTTAAAATAGCACTTTCGTGTCTCAAGATCTGAAATATTAAATTGCAAATTTGCAGAACACTGCAACACTATTACACTGTTAACCCGAAAGTTCATTCTATGCAAACAGTTTGAGTAAATACCACTTTTAAAGATTAGTTTTATTGCATTACTTAAACAGTATGAGCAGTGCTTCCGCTATGTACAATTGGCTGCGGCGGGCCGCCGCACCTTGATTTTTGCCGCCGCACCTTCAGGAATTCCTGAAGGGGGGCCGTGGCCCGGGTAACTTTTTGAAAATTATTTTTGAAAATTATTTAAAAAATAGGCTAAACCAATATTTTTTGACGTTGCGCGGACTCGAGCCTGGCGGACTCCGACGCGCCATAATGACACCAATCTACCACCAGCCAATCAGGAGACTTAATCAAACGCATCCCTCGCCCACCAATCTATCACCAGCCAATCAGAAGACTTAATCAAACGCATCTCCCGCCCACTTGTGTCCGCGTCTGAGACGTTGAATTTTCACAGAAGGAGGGAAGTTGACTGAGGTAAGACTGTGTGATAAATTAACGAACTAATAAGGCCCTGTCCACACGGCAAGAGATTCAGGTGACTCCGATACAATTGCTTATCGTTTAGGCCTGGCGTCCACACGGCACCGGCGTTTTGGGTGCCCAAAACACAATCTTTTTGAGAACGGGTTCCAGAGTGGAAAGATCTGGCAACGTTGCCGTTGTGAAGTCGTCTGGATGAGTAGAACGGATTTGTTTACGATGACGTCACAACCACATGACTGTGAGTGCTTCACGCCGGGTAGAAGTGTAACGAATATCACCAGGAAAAAGCCTTACAGAGCACTAGTGAGAGTGAAACACGAGCTTGGATATTATTATTATTATTATTATTATGTTCAGTGTTAGTTCACAGTAGTAATGCAAGAAGCAGAATAGTGACAGTAATAGTGAAGCAAAAACATGCAATTGTACAAACACTGCAGCTCTACAGCAAAATATTCATTTATGAAATGGTCTGATTCTTAACACCAGTAGTGCCAATGATCTTCTCATTGCAATGCGATTTGTCAACAAATCCTGTAACTTGGTTCATGAAACGCGCTTACAAAATATTTTCACTGTGAATATTTATTGTGTAATGGTACAATCCCGCCAGCAAAAATAGGGAAAAAAAGGAGCGATCTCACCTCTTCAGATGTTGATTTAAGTCCGACAATAGAGTCCTCAAAAAGGGCATAGAGGAGCAAATTAATCCAATTTATTCCGGACCATTAAAAACGCCGCCTTCCGCGTAGAATCATACGTCATCCTCGCCGCCATATTGGATAGGTCAAAGCGGAGAATAAAGATTCATGTGCTGCCTTTAACTGTACCAACAGGTTTACCGTCCAAACGAGATCACATGGGATTACCTTTCACAGGTGAGAAACAACAAATTAATCCATCAACGTGTAGTATTCAATTTATTCCGGACCATTAAAGACGCCGCCTTCCGCGTAGAATCATACGTCATCCTCGCCGCCATATTGGAGAGGTCAAAGCGGAGAATAAAGATTAGCTGTGTTTAACTGTACCAACAGGTTTGCAGTCCAAACGAGATCACATGGGATTACCTTTCACAGGTGAGACTGGAAAAATACTTTTCATTGTATTTGGTCATTATAATGTAATTTTACAAACAGATTTTCCTGACTTTGTGGCTAATATGAAGTCTCGCGCATAATAGTTTATGCGCATGCGTCCTTACTTCTTTGATTGTTCTGGTGTCTCCGAAGGGACCGTCTTACAGCGCCCCTAGAGGTGTGGCATGTGTATTGCATCGTTTTCAGCTAGCGTTGCGTTGCCATATGGACCTGATATTTTACTGATTGTTGCCCATTTGGACGCGATACATTTTTAAATAACATCTCGTTGCCGTTGTCGTGTGGATGTAGCCTAAGAGAGAAATTTCAACATATAGGGCTTAAGTTTGTTACTGTTAAATAAGCATTGCTTGTACAGTAGCGTTATGTCGTTACAATGTTGACCCACTTTTAATGTGCCGAGTACCGACTGTAGTCGCTAACATGCTAATTAGCTTGCTGTCAAAAGTGCAAAGACCTTAAATTGCTCTGTGTAAATTAGAAAATGGCGCAACTTCCTCTGTAGCCGTCAACTCAACTTGTCTTGAGTTTTGAGCCGATCACAACAGGGCAGCACTGTGGCCTGAGGTAAAACATGATAGTTTTAGTTTGTTTAAATTACAAAAATGAGTACACCCAATGACTGTCTCATATACTCATACTGTTTAAGTAATGCAATAAAACTAATCTTTAAAAGTGGTATTTACTCAAACTGTTGCATAGAATAAACTTTCGGGTTAAAGGGCTGATGAACATGACTCTATGCAATTTCTTAAATAAACTCTACAACATGGCAAACATGTTAGATTTCTGTTGTAATTACATGAAAAGAAGCTGTTGTTATGCAAATATCCAACTTTTAATTGCACAGCGCAAGAAAACTGGGTCCGTGGCTCGCGGCCATGTTGTGACGTCAGCGGGAGAACACGCTGCAGTTCACTGGCTGTTCTACTCTGGTTCTACTCAATGGAAATGGCGCATGAAAACGCTGGTGAACTCTCTAGTGCTAGCTCTTCCTCTTCTGGGAGTCTAGAATTGTGTTGATCTCTTCCGAATAGAATCTATAATAGCCTACCCTCTTTACCCTTTGCCTCTCGTTGCTAGGCGGCAGTTACATGAAAGCCGCAAGCTTTCACAAGCAAATACATGACTGATATCACGCCGACTTTATGATTACATTTACGATTATCATGTACAATCTATAGCTCTATATACCTTTATCTTATGTCGTTTCACAACACATGTTCTGACAGGAGGACTGTCTTTGGATCCGGCATAGCTACTAGTAGACCCCCTCCGGAATACTGGCAGTGTTGCCAGATTGGGAAGAATCCCGCCCAGAATGGGCGGTTTCAAGTGCATTTTGGTGGGTTTTGAACATATTTTGGGCTGGAAAACTTCAGCAGTATCTGGCAACAGATACCGCTGACGTTTTCCAGCCCAAAATATGTTCAAAACCCACCAAAATGCACTTGAAACCGCTCAACTGGGCGGGAAACCTCCCAATCTGGCAACACTGTGTAGGCACTGCTGATGGTAGTAACACACGTTTGTGCTGAACTGAACACCCAAGAGATTCTTTTAAGCTGGGAAGGGTGTCAAAACAATCCAAATCGAAGTGTTCAGAGCACAGGACGGATGTTGGTGAGGGCTCCCACTTGTCACGACTGCGCCTGACTTGCTTCACCCACTTCGCATGCAGCTCGGGATCTCTGGGAAACTTGAATAAACTTACCCCATCCTTGTAGGTTTTGGAGCAAAAGCCGGCAACACAACGCGAAGGCATAATAACTAATATATGGGCAATTCCATGTAAATGTCAACCTCACCATGCAAAAATAAAGCAACATGTAATACATCAAAACCACTCCCAGAGATATCACCTAGGCCTGTATTTTACAGATGTGAATAAGTTGAACCAATTTGTAACCAACCTAATACGTCACTGTCAGTCTTTCTTTCTTATAATGTAAAACCCAAGCTAAAATCAACGTTGATCATGTACAATTCTATATTATTGCCACAAGCCACAGAAATGTATGCTAAAATCCACAAAACAGCAAAACAATAGCCATCCTAAATATTATTTAAGAACTTTGATAGTTTTAGCTGATATTTAGAGAGTTTTTCAAAGGGTTATGGTGGTTAAATTGCTGATTTTCTAAACATATGCCATGTCTATTTCAGACGCGTCACATCCATAACGGAATTTCGTCACATCCATAACGCTGACTTTTCCTTCCGAAACTCTGCATGAAATACAAAATATTTTAAACAAAGATTTTTTAATATTCACCTTGGACCCCTCTATCAAATGGATATCTCCATTTCGACATTAGGTTTACGATTTCACAGAGTTTGATAAAAATGTACAGTCACCCAAGAAAAGTGATACTTTTTCTGTCACATCCATAACGCATCTTTTATTGGCATTTTCTGGCATGCCCTAGATGTACTATGGGAATTGTTCTTGTTCTATCACTTCTCCAGTATGGTACAGCCTTAAAATATGCAACACCTGTTTAAATACTGGGAGACAATAAAACATGCACTGGGTCATTTGTTGCCATTTTGAGTTCAAGTGTCACGTCCATAACGCTGGAATTGCCCATATATATATATATATATATATATATATATATATATATATATATATATATAAAATAATGTATAATAATACTAATAATGACAAACTGAACACCTGTCGCATCAACAACAAACTGGTAAGTTAGGAGGAAGGTTCTTTCACTGACGTCATATAGCTCCTCCTCCTCTTTCGTCTCCTGGGTGCTGCAGCCCTATCAAATTTGCCCAAATAGCCCCGTTTTTTATCATAACTTGTAAAATAGGCGCCTTCTTGAATTAATATATGGATCATCGGGAATTACTTTTTATGTTATAAAACATCGCCAAAGATGTCAAAAACGTGTCATCAGCACTTTAACAGTGTAATAGTGTTGCAGTGTTCTGCAAATTTGCAATTTAATATTTCAGATCTTGAGACAGGGGCGGCACGGTGGTGTAGTGGTTAGCGCTGTCGCCTCACAGCAAGAAGGTCCTGGGTTCGAGCCCCGGGGCTGGCGAGGGCCTTTCTGTGTGGAGTTTGCATGTTCTCCCCGTGTCCGCGTGGGTTTCCTCCGGGTGCTCCGGTTTCCCCCACAGTCCAAAGACATGCAGGTTAGGTTAACTGGTGACTCTAAATTGACCGTAGGTGTGAATGTGAGTGTGAATGGTTGTCTGTGTCTATGTGTCAGCCCTGTGATGACCTGGCGACTTGTCCAGGGTGTACCCCGCCTTTCGCCCGTAGTCAGCTGGGATAGGCTCCAGCTTGCCTGCGACCCTGTAGAAGGATAAAGCGGCTAGAGATAATGAGATGAGATCTTGAGACATGAAAGTGCTATTTTAAAAAATAAAAGGTCAGAAATGTTTTCTTTGTCGTCTATTTAGTTCATTTTATTTCCTCAATAATTTTCCTTGATTGAGAAATCAGTCTGGGCTCTTATGGGTTAATCAGTAGCCTGCATGCTATTATATGTTCCATTTTCAGTCAAACATTTTGATGGACTCCAGGCTCAGTTTTGATTAATCAAAAATCTGCGTAGTAGTACAGTCTGAAGATGCTCTTGCACATTTGGTGTCAATTGAACAAAAATTATGGGAGGATATAGGTTTAATAAGTTTTACAATTTTTGAAGTGAGTGATGGATTGATAAGTTTAGATATGTTCAATATTTTCTTATCTTCAGACATAATATTGTAGATGTTTCTTTACCTGCTTGATAGTTTTGACCGGGACTCCAATCTTCCTCAGAAGAGTCATTAGTCCTTAAATTAAATTCATTATAGACATGAACTTAAAATCATTGTTTTATTTTATGGCCTCGGTGCCCTGGCTTTTGGCCTTCGTGCCCTCGGCATCAGCAGAGCGTTCGTTTTCCACACTTCGTCGACTGAAATCATACCTCTGATCCACAATGACACAAAAGAGACTGAATGACTTGATGAACTGCCACATTCACCGTGACATTCTGGAACAAACTGACATGACAGCCATCGCAAAGGAGTTCATGCAGGCCAATGACAGACGCAGGCAGGCCTTTGGGAAGTTTTAAGGGTAAGTCATTGGTTACTTCTATTAGCACCGCCGAGTGCACTGCTTCCTCTGTTTTCAATGTTTCTATACTGCATTGGTACTGATACAAGCAAGTTGTTTAAGTTGAGTTAGCCTACTACCGAGGTGCTTTTGTTGTGTACTGTTGGCTGTTTTATCATTTTATTCTGCACAGTTATGTGCTGGCATGTTGTGGGCTAAAGTCATGACCGATGGATTAATCTATGTATAGCCTTCTGTGCTGTTGGCTGTTTTTATCCTTGTACTGGGTTGGGACGTCTGAGCGCAGGTCTTGCCACCGCACCTTCAAGCATTTTCTAGGGGAAACACTGTGGCAACACTTCCCCCTTCCCATATTTCTCAAGAGAAGGGCCCACTTGATGCAGCAGTCGCGCTAAGATGGCAAAGAAGCCAACAGTTCAGGCTTTCCTCTCCTCGTGGACCAAGAATATGGGTTCGTTTCTCAGAGGGACCGTGCTGTGTGCACATTGTGTTTTGAAAGTGTTGTGTGTCGAACATCCAGTGTTAAACATCATTTCGAGGCAAAGCACGAAAAGACTTTCAAAGATCAGGCAGATAGGGACGAATCAATCTCACACGCAGTGTGCGGATATGGGAAGCAAGCCCAGCAGTCTCAAAAGTAGCCGGTAACCGGCGGCAAATCGCCGGCTATGGCTTGTTATGCCGCCGGCTATTGTCAGTCGAGTCACAAAATTTAATATTAAATATTTCTGACAGCAAAAAAAGTTGTGAACGTAAATTACATCCACTATGTCAAGTATGTCCGTTGCCGCGTCAACTGTGTTTACATCCTCGACATGAGTGCAGCCATTACTGCCGCCTGTGTTGCCAGACTGAGCGTTTTCCCGCCCAATTTGGGCGGTTTTAAGTGCATTTTGGCGGGTTTTGAACATATTTTGGGCTGTAAAACGTCAGCAGTATCTGGCAACATATTTTTTTACTTAATACAAGAAATTAATGGATGCCAACATTTTTGCCAAAATGGTATTTTATTTTCCATTGTTTAGGCAGCTTCAGCATCATACTGTGAGATTCTGTTCAAATTGTTTTTTTCTTCTATGAAGCCTGAGCCATTTATTTTATTAGTTTATAATTATTGTTTAATTTAGTCTTCAGGAGAGACTGCCTGCACACAGTACGAGTATTAATAGTTTTTTTTCTTACATGAAAGCTGAGGCATTTATATTATATTTTAAGGTAACTTCATGTTGTGCTGTGAGGTTCTATGCACTTTAACTTTTGAACCAACAGGTGCATTTGGATAAGTAAAGCCTATTTTTCTGCATTTTTGTAGTCCTGGTAATCTTTTATAGTGGTAAAGTTGTTTATAGGACCATTTCTCAGTGTCTGTTTTTTTAATCAATAGTTTTTCAGTAATAACTTAATATTTAACATATTACTCAATTTTAAACAACCCCCGCGCCTCCCCCATAGTCTCCAAAATTTCTGTGGGAAACACTGGCGTACGTAACAACGCTAATCAAGCTTAAGCTAGACGACCCGCCTCAAACACCCATCCCGGGTAAATGTTATCCCAATTTTAGATGGCCTGTTCCAAACCATCCCACCCCATGAAAAATTCGTACTTGCATATCTCTATCTATCTATCTATCTATCTATCTATCTCTCTATATCCCTGCACGCTTTGCGTGCATTATGTCTGCCGCTGGCAGACATTTTACCATTTTGCACCCTGCTGTAAATTATTTGTACCCTGCTATTCTCCCAAACTTTGAAGCCCCTGCAAGCCCACACTTTAACAGTCTTTACCTCAGCTAAAAACAATGCCACTGAAGCTAGCTATATAATTTCTCACTGCATAGCTAAACATGGAAAGCCATTCACAGACGGTGAATACACTAAGGAGGCCTTTCTCTCCAGCTCGGATAGTCTTTTTGAGGGGCTGCCAAATAAAGAGACAATAAAATCAAGAATAAAAGACATGCCTGTATCAGCCAGAACTGTTGAGCGACGAATTGGTGAAATGGCAGAAAACGTAAGGGTGCAGCAAACAACAAGATGCAGCGGTATTTAGCATTGCGCTTGACGAAAGTGTAGATGTGAATGATGTGGCAGTGATGGCAAGATATTGTGATGTGACTGTGAGAGAGGAGCTCTGCTGTTTAAAGCCAATGAATCCTGCTGGGCATCTTTACCCGAAAAGTTCAACTATCTTCGCAATATCGTACTGGCTTTATTGTCAGTGTTCGGATCAACATATCTGTGTGAACAGATATTTTCACACATGAAGAATGTACTTTGCCCCTCCCGAAGTCATCTGACAACGGGCCATTCGGAAGCATGCGTCCAACTCAAAGTGGCCAATTACCATCCCCACATCTCGGAGCTAAGTAAGGGGAAGCAGGGCCAGGGATCACATTGACTGATAGGCAAAACATTTATTTTGTAACAAGGTTACTTCAAATTTGCAGTTTATTGTTAAGCCACTTTATGTAGGCTACTTGTCAATGTTCTCTGACACTCCATTATTTAATTTTTTTTTTCTGCAGTTTTATTATTCATCAGTTCCATTTCCATTAGGCTGCTACGTCTTTATTGTGAATAACTTGGGCCTGTAACCTACTGAACGATTTTGAATGTTATTTTGTGAATTTGTATAAGCTGCTTGCAATGTTGTTATCCAATGGGTGGGTGTGTGTGTGTGTGTGTGGGGGGGGGGGGGGGGGTTCTTAAACCTTGTGTGTGAGGTTAATAGCATAAAACAAGTGCAATGGTGTTTTACATTTGCTCAATGCATTAAATATCCATATCCGTCTAAAATGTGTGGTGTCTAATTACACATAATTAACAACACCTATTTGAATGGCACACTAACTAACAAGAAAATTTCTAATTGGCACTACATGGCAAAAAGGTTGCCGACCCCTGGATCAGAGGCTTCGAGCTCAACACCATACGATTCTTCCAACAACAAGACCTCCCGGTTCGGGAAACCATGCCTAAAACAGTCCCCTATGATTTCATCCATTTTCATTTTCAGTGTGTAAAGCTTTCTGCTCAACACACTGCAGAGGGGGTGATTCTGCCTGATTAGCTTAACAATAACAATAATAATAATCATAATAATAATTTTAGAAAATAAATAAAAACCCCGAGAAAAAAAGTCTGTGAGAAATCAAGTTGAAATTGAGAAATAAAAAGTTGGAATTACGAGGAAGTCGCAATTTAGAGAAAGAGGGGAAAAAAACACCCGTGATGGAAATAAACTTGAAGTGAAGATTTAAATACTTTCAATATACAACTAAACAGGTTAGCCAAACTACAACTCTCTCCTGAGTGGATAAATAGTGCACTATCTAGGGTGCACACGGCATTATTTCATACTGAACGGAGTTCCTAAAACAGTAAAGTGGAGATATATTTGGGATTCGACCACACACCTTCAGTTTAACTTACCTCAGGGTTTTAAATCCTCAGAGCCAGACACAATAACGTGTTTTTATTTTTATAACTCGAGGGGCTAAAGCGGCTCAGACAAGCGGCGGTTTTTTCTTCTCCAGTGTTTTCTGGCGGTTGGAGAAGCAGCTACTGGACGCGTTACCGCCACCACCTGGACTGGAGTGGAGTTTCAGGGTGGAGGACGCCTATCCCAGCCCAACCCAAAAGCCAGTATCTCACTGGGCTGCGACAAATTGCGAACGTCACGCGCGAGAGAGTTTCAAAAGTGTCTTGAAACATTCGCGAAGTCGTTCCAAGATGGCGACCGAGTAAGACGTCTTTTGCTGAGCTCCTGCACAAAACTTTAAAAAACAACGGAAAAGAAACGGTAATACGTAAATACAGACGAACCCAGAACAATTTAACAACGAAATATCATATAACTACCTGCCGCTACCAAATGCCTAATCGTGAAAGGAAAAGACACAACGTCGTAGACGATGCACCAGATAAAGCTAATGCTTTGATAGCATCCTGTCATGACTACAGCCTCGTGTCTACAGTAGCAGTGATGGCTGACGACTTTCCACCCATACCAGTGACACCGTCCAAATCTCCAGTTGCCAAAAAAGCTCTGTACGGTAAGGATGAGGAATCTACACAGGACAACAAGGTTATCCAAACTTTGTCCAAACTCATTAACGACCGCGCTGATGCCATCGAGAGGTTGGTGAGCGAAAATTCAAAGAAAATTGATGACAACACTATGAAAATAGAAGGCTTAAAGAAATCAGTGGACTTTGCATTCAGTGAAATAAAAGATACTCAGAAGAAAGTAAACAATGTTGACACGCGACTCAAAAAAGAAGAATCGAAAATGGCTAAACTCCAGGCACGTATCTCTGATATGGAGTCATACTCAAGAAGATGGAATTTGAAGCTGTATGGCGTTCCTGAAAGCCAAAACGAAAACGTGAAGGAAAATGTGGTGCAACTATGTCAAACCATCCTCCAGAAGGAAGACAAAGCTGATGAGGCCATCGACATCGCACATCGCCTTGGGAAAAAGAAGCCAGGGGACACGAAGCCGAGGGCCATCATCATCCGATTCGCCCTGCGTTCATGCAGAGATGCTGTTTGGAGGGCTGCAAAAAATCATCCCTTCATGCATGACCACAAGCTCCGATTCGCCGAAGATCTGCCGAAATCTGTGAAGGATTCCAGAATGATCCTGTGGCCTGCGGTGAAGAAAGCGCGTGATGAAGGAAAGAATGCGTACTTCGTAGGGGGACGTGCATTCATCGGTGAAGATGAACTTTTCCCCAATCTTACTTGATGTGACCTCTAGTCTGCAGGAGGCTGGACTACGAGTTGCTTGTTCGCCTTTCGGTCAAGACGTTTTCTCTAGACCATGTAGACCTACCTCAAAGACTAAGAGCTAAGAAAGTTTTCTCAACTGTGGGTTGTCTTAACCATAAGTTTTAGGTTTATAGACATGTTCGACCATTTGGCCTGCCTAATTCATATTAGGTTGTGGTTTTTTTTCCTGATGGTAATGTTAACAGTGCAGTGCTGGCTCAGTGTGCCAGATATTACAATTTATCTAGCTACTTCGTTCTCAAAACATTTCTTTATCTATTCTTTCGTTAAATGCCAGGGGTTTAAGAAATATCACTAAACGTAAAGCACTTTTTTTGTTTTCAAAACAGCTAAATACAGATTTATGTTTCTACCAGGAATCTCATTCAGTTTCTAAGGACGTCAACTTTTGGAGAAGTCAGTGGGGATATGATCTATGGTTTTCTCATTGCAACGAAAGATCTGCAGGTGTGTTAACCTTAAAGCATAGGTTTAATGGCAATATTGTGCACACAGATACAGACCCAAATGGGCATTACATTTGTCAAGTAATTAATCACAATAAGGTTACTTTCATTATCATAAATGTGTATGGGTACAACTCGTATGTCGAGAACACTCAACTATTTGTGGACATAGAAGACAGACTTAAACACTGGTTGTCTAAATCACCTAATTCTCATATAGTAATGGGAGGGGATTTTAATGTAGTTCTAAATCCTCAAATAGATAGATGGCCTCATGTCTGCAGCACGAGAAATGCTTTTCTAAAATCATTCATGGAAAGATTTAACTTAGTGGACATATGGAGAGCTAAATTTCCAAATACTGCTATATACACCTGGAATAACAAAGATCATACAAGGTTATCACGTATTGACTTCTGGTTAGTCTCTAGTAATTTAAAAGAGCAGGATATCTCAATTAATATTCTTCCATGTCCCCTCAGTGATCACAAAGCCATATCTATCTCTATAAACTTACTGCCTTCAAATAGTCGCTACATCAAAGCCAACTACTGGAAATTAAACAACTGTCTTCTTGAGCATGAAGAAGTAAAATCTCATATATTGCAACTAATCAAGCATTTCCTCACCAAAGCTAAACATGATAATTCTTTTGGTTTAAACTGGGAGTTATTTAAATATGAATCTTCTAAGTATCTTAGGAAGTTTGGTAGTAACCTTGCCAAGATTAGGGCTGCTGAAGAACAGAACATCATTAGCAAAATCGCTGTGCTCTCCCAGATACCTCCAGACACCCTTACAGATGAACAGAAAGTAGAGCTGGTTAATTTGCAAGAGAACCTAGATGGAGTGTATAAAAGGAGGGCTAAAGGTGCCTTTATTAGATCACGGAGGCGATGGTTAGAGGAAGGTGAACAGAACTCTGCCTATTTCTTCAAACTGGAGAAGTATAGAGCCAATATGAACTCTGTATCTGAACTTAAAATTAACGATGATGTAACTGATGACCCCAATATTATTTCAAAATTTTGCTCCACCTTTTACAAAACACTATACAAAACAGAATACTCTGACAGTGACGCACAAACATTCTTTAACTTGTTACAGGATATTCCCCAACTTGATGAATCAGAAAAAAACACGTGTGATCTTCCCTTATCTCTATCAGAGGTTAAGAATTGTATTAGTCTTTTAAAGGATAACAAATCTCCTGGTACAGATGGCTTAACGTCTGAATTTTATAAATTATTCTCTCTACAGTTAGCACCTTTTTTATTAGAAGTATTTAATGAGAGCTTATCAGTCAGTACATTGCCATGGAGCATGACTCAAGGTTTAATAACACTTATTCCAAAGCCTCAAAAAGACATACTCTTGATTGACAACTGGCGTCCTATTTGTTTGCTGAACAATGACTACAAGTTGCTGGCTATCATTTTCGCCAAAAGAATTAAAGCTGTACTTTCTTCAGTTATTGATGAGGCTCAAACTGGGTTTATGCACAATAGGCATATCTCTGACAACATTAGACTGGTTTTAGATCTTATTGACTACTCTCACTTAATTTATGATGATAGCTTTATTTTTTTCTTAGATTTCCGCAAGGCCTTTGATACAGTTGAGCACAACTTTCTCTATGACGCACTTAGAAAATTTGGTTTTGGTAACTTCTTCTGTAATGCTATAAAAACACTCTACAACAGAGCAAACTGTTCTATAAAGCTTAAACATGGATCTTCAGCTAGATTTGAGGTTCAGAGAGGCATCCGTCAAGGATGTCCTATCTCACCGTACTTATTTTTGCTTGCTGCCCAACTTTTGTGCACTTATATTAAATCAAGCAACCTACAAGGTATCACCATAGCTGATAAAACTATTTTCATCAGTCAATTAGCTGATGATACAACTTTGTTTCTAAAGAACAGTTCTCAAGTCCCTTTAGCCATCAGCCTTATGGATGTGTTTTCTAGGGCATCTGGTCTTCACTTAAATCTAAAAAAGTGTGAACTACTAGCTATCAAGGACTGCGATGTTGATTCTGTTTCAAATATTCCTGTTAAAAACTCTGTAGTTTATTTGGGTGTCACTATAGACAAGCAAGACTTTCATAGATGCTCAGTTAATTTCTCTCCCATTATTGATAAAACAAAAAAAAGATTAAATCAATGGCTCCTTCGTGATCTGTCTTTAAGTGGCAGAATTTTACTTTCCAAAGCAGAGGGGATCTCCAGGTTAACGTATGCTGCTCTCTCCTTGAGCGTAGATACACAAACATGTAAAGCTATAGACAAAATTTTATATGACTTTGTCTGGAAAAACCGTACTCACTTTGTTAAAAAATCTGTCATAATGAATGAATACTGTAAGGGTGGCCTTAACTTTCTAGATTTTTCCACATTGAATTACACGTTTAAAATAAACTGGGTTAAGCGTTTTTTAAGGCATCCAACATCACTGTGGAACTTTATTCCCAATTACATTTTTTCTTCTTTGGGGGGTCTGAACTTTGTCCTAATGTGCAATTACAATATTGATAAAATTCCTGTAAAACTTGCTTCTTACCATAAACAAATCCTGTTGGCCTGGTCACTGATATATAAACACAACTTTAGCCCACAAAGATTTTATATTTGGAACAATAAGCATATTTTATTTAAAAATAGATCACTCTTTTTAAAGCATTGGTTTGATAACAATATCATTTTAGTTAATCAACTCTTCAATCAAGATGGTCATCTTTATTCCTATTCTGAGTTTCTTCTTAAATATGGTATCCCTGTCACCCCGAAGGACTTTTCTGTTGTTTTTGATGCCATCCCTGCGGGCATAATTTCTTTATTTAGAGGCCTTAAGGGTCAGTTATATGACCCTGTCGTGCGTGATGTTGCTGAGACTAATGTTGGAAGAAGTTGCTTTTCAAATCATAAGAATTCAAACAAAACAATCCGTCAACTTTTCCAACAAGAAATCACCACTGCGCCACCTTCTTTATCATTCTGGTCCAGTTATGTAGGGGTCATTTGCTGGGATAAAGTGTGGCTGCTACCACATAAATTCTGCTTGACTAATAAGGTCAGAGAGATTTCTTTTAAGTTGATACATAGGTTTTACCCAACTAACCACTATTTACAGAAACTTAAAAAAGATATTGATGTAAACTGCACCTTCTGTAGGGATCACAGAGAAACACTTGTACACTTATTTTGGTCATGCTCTCATACAAAGACATTTTGGTCTAAACTATCAAGATATATTATAGATTCTGTCTACCCTGATTTTGCTTTGAAGTGGGAAAATGTACTCTTTGGTTTTGTTACTCAAGACAGGAATGCCACTTCTGAGTTTTACTTAATTAACCTCATTATCATTTTAGCCAAACATTATATACACAAGTCAAAATTTCAAAATGTAAAGCCAACCTTTATTGAATTCTCCATTTATGTAAATCATTATATAGCGTCCATCTCTTGCTCTCTTAATAAGAAAGCTGTGAAGTCTTATTCCCTTTTTGTGCTGTACAATGCATTCATGTAAATTTATTTATTTTCCTGTTTGTTTATTTGTTTTTTTTTTATTATTATTTCCATGCCATAACCCCTGGCAGACTGTTATATATGTTTTTTATACAAAATGTATGCAATGCTATCTGACAATAAAAAAAAAAAAAAAAAGAGGAAAAGAAAAAAAAAAAAGTCTTGAAACATTCGCGGGGCTTCTCAATTTCCTCGCATGAGTCGCAAAGTGTCGCTCCTTCATCACTGATATTTTGAACATGTTCAAAAAATTAGTGCGACAAAATTTCTCTCAAAATAGCCGCAAATGCATCGCTGGTGTCTCAAAGCTGTCACGAACCCTTTTCAAGTCAGTTTCCGTGAGACAGGAAGTGCGAGTTCTTCAGCCAGTATCTCACTGGGCTGCGACAGCCTGCGACTAGTTGGAGACACAGCAATTGAGATAAAATATGTGAATATCAATTCAGTGTGATTCCAAGTGAAAATTGTCGCTAATTCATATATTTTATCACAATTGTTGTGTCTCCAACTAGTCGCAGGCTGTCGCAGCCCAGTGAGATACTGGCTTAAACCTCACACACTTCTACTAATAACAATTATAATCTAATTTTTAAAAGTGTAATGTTGCATGCCTGGACCCATTTGGTTGTTCTGAACATGTCCGAATTGGGTTTTTTTTTTTTTGTTTGTTTCCTGCCAGAAGCTAAAATTCTCTGGGGCTCAGGGGCGCAGATAGGATTTTTGAACTGGGGGGGACTGAGCTGTCAGCAAATGATTCCATTTTGTGTGTATATATATATATATATATATATATATATATATATATATATATATTGTGTGTGTGTTTTTATATATATATATATATACACACACACACACATTACCGTTCAAAGGTTTTGGGTCACTTTGAAATGTCCTTATTTTTGAAAGAAAAGCACTGTTCTTTTCAATGAAGATCACTTTAAACTAATCAGAAATCCACTCTATACATTGCTAATGTGGTAAATGACTATTCTAGCTGCAAATGTCTGGTTTTTGGTGCAATATCTCCATAGGTGTATAGAGGCCCATTTCCAGCAACTATCACTCCAGTGTTCTAATGGTACAATGTGTTTGCTCATTGCCTCAGAAGGCTAATGGATGATTAGAAAACCCTTGTACAATCATGTTAGCACAGCTGAAAACAGTTGAGCTCTTTAGAGAAGCTATAAAACTGACCTTCCTTTGAGCAGATTGAGTTTCTGGAGCATCACATTTGTGGGGTCGATTAAATGCTCAAAATGGCCAGAAAAATGTCTTGACTCTATTTTCTATTCATTTTATAACTTATGGTGGTAAATAAAAGTGTGACTTTTCATGGAAAACACAAAATTGTCTGGGTGACCCCAAACTTTTGAACGGTAGTGTGTATACATGTTATTTCACCTCCCTCACTGCCATCACCAGGAACTACCTGCAGGCCAGGACAATGATAACATTTTAACATAGCCTATGGAAATCCAAAGTTTACACATTATCATCACACACAGAAATTGCAAAACTGCAAAACTAGTTTTAAAACCGCTAAGTTCCAACTGTTAAACATAGCGAGAGGCTGGGCTACGTGTGTGTGTGTAAAGTGTAAACCAGTGCATCCTGACTTTCTAACTATGCCTGTGTGTTGCGTGAGCGGCAGTCAGTCAACAACTCTTCGCAAAGTTTCCTTATGAAACAATATGCTCTCTGAAATTATGGCAGGGAACGCCAGATTAAACATTAAAACTGCCTTCTGAGCACTGTATCTACAGGCTACCACCGAAAGAAGGAGGCTACCAGAAAAGCATCTCTACTCCGTACGATTTTACTTTCACTACGACATTACTTTGAACAGACTATCAAAAAATTGCAAGGTGATGTGATAAAGTAAGGCACAGTTTACTTACAGTCGTTTTTTTTTTTTGAAAAAACGATACAATCGTTTTCTGCCTTTTGGCACCCTTCATCATGCCGTGTTGGGGTCCTGAACTAGGAGGCGCTGTCCCTGATATGCCTGTCAAACTTGTGGGTAACCATAGCAACCAAGCCCGAGCTCGCAACCTGTGCAGTCTGCGCAGTTGCAGCTATGTCTGTACTGCTGTGCACCTCAATAAACCGAATGGTAATTAGTCTTTTGATTTTTCCGTGAGGTTTGCCTTATGCAAAGAAAGACAGCATAGACGTGTTTTCCTCCCTATAAGTGGGGGGGGCCGAACGAGGTGAATTTAAATCTGGGTGGGACGAATCCCCCCCGTCCCCCCCTCTATCTGCGCCCGTGCTGGGGCTGGAATAATAAAGACTATGAGGCACATAAAGCCAGCATCTATTTGAACTGCTGCTCATACAGCATCACACACCTGCTATCTACCCATTTCTATATGTAAGAACTCATAGACATTTGGCTAGTGTTACTTGCAGTTGACACCTCTCCCTTCCTGACTTTTGACAACATCAGGATTTGGAGTCACAATCTCTAGATGATAGCGTGAATGCTTCTCTGTTGCACCAATGCCCAAGAAGCTCCATCCATCCATTATCTGTTGCTGCTTATCCTGTCCTACAGGGTCGCAGGCAAGTTTGAGCCTATCCCAGCTGACTATGGGCGAGAGGCAGGGTACACCCTGGACAAGTTGCCAGGTCATTGCAGGGCCGACACATAGACACAAACAGCCATTCACACTCACATTTAGAGCCACCAATTAGCCTAACCTGCATGCCTTTGGGGCAACTGGAGCACCCAGAGGAAACCCATGCAGACACAGGGAGAACATGCAAACTTCACACAGAAAGGCCCCCATCAGCTGCTGGGCTCGAACCCAGGACCTTCTTGCTGTGAGGCGACAGTGCTAACCACTACACCACCGTGCCGCCCCCTGCCCAAGAAGCTTTCTGTCAAAATCTTGTTGATGTCTACAAAACGTGTCCGTCCAAAGGGATATTCAGTGTTGGGCAGTAGCGTCACTACAAGTAGCATCATTAGTAATTTAACTAAATTTCTCAGTAACATCACTATTTACTGAATTAAATAGCTTTTCAGTAGCTTAACTCTTTTATTGATCAAGTAGCATGGCAATGGCCAAACAAGCTACTTTTTTATTGGGTATTTCTGTGATAAACACAGTGGAGCAGCTGCCTGCAGTCTAAAATTATCCCTGCAACACAAGCACTCTCTCTTTTTTATCTTTATTGAAAATAACAGCAGGAACTTATGTATAACAAATACTTATTTCCCAAACAAGGAAAAGCACAAAGTCTCCTGGATGCAACCCAGAGCACATCGATGGCACCAGCTTGACCTCGTCATTACCAGAAGGAAAACCCTCCAAATGGTGCACAGCACACAGAGCTATCACAGCACTGACTGTGACTCCGATCATTCCCTTGTTATCAGCAAAATAGCGCTACAAAGAAGAAAACTGCTGCACCATGCGAGGCCTAGGAGTCTCCCAAGGATAAACACTGCCCATACTAAAGACACTGACAGCAAAAACAAATTCCATTCCCTTATCAACGGCCTGAGACTGGCCAGGGATGTTGTGTCAGCAGAAACACGATGGCAGCACCTCAGCGCTGCTACCATATATACAAGTCTGCTATTGCCGCATTTGGGAGGAAGGAAAAGAGAAATGTTGACTGGTACAAAGCCAACCTTATGGTTATGGAGCCAGTAACCTGGGCCAAAAAAGAAGCATTAGTTAAATGGAAGACGGACCCCACTTTGCAGAACTTACTCTTGCTAAAGAACACTAAGGCTAGTAGTCAAAAACTAGCAAGGAAATACACAAATGACTATTGGCTACAGCTTTGCTCCTCCATAGAACATGCATCCTTGACTGGCAATGTTAGGGCCATGTACGAAGGCATTAAGCAGGCCACTGGTCCGACCATAAAGAAAACAGCCCCCTTAAAAGCAAGAACTGGTGACACCATCACTGACCGACAGGGACAGATGGATCGGTGGGTTGAACATTACTCGGAGCTGTACTCCACGGAGAACACAGTATCCGAGGAGGCCATAAACAGCATTTCATCAATGACAGTCCTCGAAGAACTAGATACAGAGCCTACTATGGCAGAGTTAGAGAAGGCAATTGATGCCCTCTCTAGTGGAAAAGCACCAGGGAATGATGCAATCCCACCAGAGGTAGTTAAGGAAGGAAAACCAGCGCTTCTCCCACACGTTTATGAACTTCTTTGCTTATGCTGGAACAAAGGTGAGGCGCCACAGAGCATGCGGGATGCCAATATTGTGACTTTGTATAAAAACAAAGGGGATAGAACCGATTGCAACAATTATCGTGGGATTTCGTTTCTTAACATAGTTGGGAAGGTCTTCACTCATGTGGTTCTTGTCAGACTACAGGTACTAGCCGACCGTGTGTACCCAGAGGCACAGCGTGGGTTCAGAGCGGGGCACTCCACTATCAACATGGTATCCTCAGTGAGACAGTTACAGGAAAAGTGTGGGGAGCAGCGGAAACCCCTCTACCTTGCTTTTGTCGACCTCACAAAGGCTTTTGATCTCGTAAGCCGTAGCAGATGGTTCAGGCTACTTGAGAAGATAGGTTGCCCACCAAATCTGCTCAGCATAATCAAGTCCTTCCACAGCAACATGAAAAGCACTGCCAGCTTTGAGGGTAGTACCTCCAAGCCTTTCCCGATTCTCAGTGGAGTTAAACAGGGCTGTGTACTTGCCCCAACGCTGTTCGGGATCTTTTTCTCACTGCTCTTGATGTATGCCTTCAAGTCCTCCGACGATGGGGTCAACATCCACACCTACCATGATGGCAAACTTTACAACCTGGCCCGCTTACGCGCCAAAACAAAGGTAACATGCGGGCTCCTTAGGGAGCTATTATTTGCCGATGACACAGCCCTTGGGAGTCATACACCTGATGAACTCCAACGCCTGATGGACAGGTTCTCAAATGCCTGTAAAGAGTTTGCCTTAACAATCAGCATAAAGAAGACTGAGGTGATGGCCCAAGATGCTCCAAGCCCTCTGGTAATATCGATCAACGGCTCTTTGCTTGCTGTGACTGATCGATTCACATACCTGGGATCCACTGTCACAAACAACTTGTCTCTAGATGCTGAAATAAACACAAGAATTGGCAAAGCAGCCTCCGTTATGAGCAAACTCAACAAAAGAGTTTGGGGAAACAAAAACCTGACAATAAACACCAAGCTAAAGGTGTACCAGGCCTGTGTGCTAAGAACTCTTCTCTATGGCAGTGAAACATGGACGAAATATGCCAAACAAGAGGCAAAGCTCAATGCCTTTTACATGTGGTGTCTTCGCAGGATCCTAGGAATTAAATGGAAGGACAAGGCAACAAAAACTGATGTTCTCGAGAGGTCTAGTTCCAGGACCTTATTTGCAATGATCAGTGAATGCCGCCTAAGATGGCTTGGACATGTTCGCTGTATGGGGAAAGGACGTATTCCAAAAGATCTCCTATATGGCCATCTTGAATGCGGTTCACGTCCAACTGGTCACCCGCACCTGAGGTACAGAGATGTGTGCAAGAGAGATCTTAAGTTGGCTAACATCGACGTAAACTCATGGGAGGAAACAGCGATTGACCGGTCAGCATGGAGACAAATTGTCAAAGCAGGGGTGAAGGAAGCTGAAGCTACCAGATCCCAACTCAGAGACCAGCGGTGACAGAAGGCACCTTCTGCCAACACCACCACATTCAGTTGTGTAGGATGTGGCAGAGACTGCCACTCTAGAATTGGTTTGTTCAGCCACCAAAGAAGATGCTGACCATGACTGAAACCCATCGTCTCTTTAAGACGGACAGAGGCCAATGATATATATATATATCAAGCTATGTTAGTTCAGAGTGCCACAGGGTCATTTTCTCACACACCAATCTGCATATTCCTAAAGGAACATACTGTCTTGTACAGTGCCTTGCAAAAGTATTCATACCCCTTGAACTTTTTCACATTTTTCCACCATACAACCATGAGCTTAAAAGTTTTTTTATTGAGATTTTATGTGAGAGACCAACACAGAGTAGCACATAATTGTGAAGTGAAACGAAAATGATAAATGGTCTTCAAAATTTTAAACAAATAAAAATCTGAAAAATGTGATGTGCATTAGTATTCAGCCCCCCTGTGTTAATACTTTGTAGAGCCACCTTTTGCTGCAATTACAGCTGCAAGTCTTTTGTGGTATGTCTCTACCAGCTTTGCACATCTAGACACTGAAATTTTTGCCCATTCTTCTTTGCAAAATAGCTCAAGCTCAGCCAGATTGGATGGAGGGCATCTGTGAACAGCAATTTTCAAGTCTTGCCACAGATCCTCAATGGGATTTAGGTCTGGACTTTGACTGGGCCATTCTAACACATGAATATTCTTTGATCTAAACCATTCCATTGTAGCTCTGGCTGTATGTTTAGGGTCATTGTCTTGCTGGAAGGTGAATCTCCTTCCCAGTCTCAAGTCTTTTGCAGCCTCCAACAGGTTTTCTTCCAGGATTGCCCTGTATTTAGCTCCATCCATCTTCCCATCAACTCTAACCAGCTTCCCTGTCCCTGCTGAAGAAAAGCATCCCCATAGCATGATGCTGCCACCACCATGTTTCACAGTGGGGATGGTGGGTGCAGGGTGATGAGCAGTGTTAGTTTTCCACCACACACAGCGCTTTGCATTTAGGCCAAAAAGTTCAACTTTGGTCTCATCTGACCAAAGCACCTTCTTTCACATGTTTGGTGTGTCCCCTACATGGCTTCTTATGCCTGTTTTTCAACAATGGCTTTCTTCTTGCCACTTTTCCAAAAAGGCCAGATTTGTGGAGTGTATGACTTATAGTTGTCCTGTGCACAGATTCTCCCACCTGAGCTGTGGATTTCTGCAGCTCCTCCAGAGTGATCATGGGCCTCTTGGCTGCTTCTCTGGCCCTTGCTCGCTCTGTCAGTTTAGGTGGACGGCCATGTCTTAGTAGGTTTGCAGTTGTGCCATACTTTTTCCATTTTTGAATGATGGATTGAACAGTGCTTCTTGAGATGTTCAGAGCTTGGGATATTTCTTTAGAACCTAACCCTGCTTTAAACTTCTCCAGAACTTTATCCCTGACCTGGCTGGTGAGTTCTTGGGTCTTCATGATGCTGTTTGTTCTTCAGTGTTCTCTAACAAACCACTGAGGCCTTCACAGAACAAGTGTATTTATGCTGAGAGTAGATTACACACAGTAGGACTCTATTAACTAATTAGATGACTTCTGAAGGCAATTGATTGCACTGGATTGTATTTAGAGGTATCAGAGTACAGGGGGCTGAATACTAATGCACACCACATTTTTTTGGATTTTAATTTGTTTAAAATTTTGAAGACCATTTATCATTTTCGTTTCACTTCACAATTATGTGCTACTCTGTGTTGGTCTATCACATAAAATCTCAATAAAAAACTTTTAAGTTCATGGTTGTAAGGTGGAAAAATGTGAAAAAGTTCAAGGGGTATGAATATTTTTGCAAGGCACTGTAAATGCTCAAATGTCAAACAAATGCTCAAAATGAGCAAAATGTTCAGCAAATCACATCGCAAATGAAAGACAGGACGTGTATGACCATTATCTTAACAGAATCTGAACGTGGTCATTGATGGAACTCTTGAATTGTTGGTGTTGCATTTATGTCAATTCATTGCTCAAAGCACTATATCAATACAATTAAAAGTGAATTTTTGAAAGAGTTGTTCACTTGTTGGCCCAATCTGGGTTTTCCTTGTCAAATAAGGAAGCTGGTTCACCTTTAAGAAATTCGAACACTTTCATGAAGAAGCTAACCTGAATGCGAACAGAAATAAAATGAGATTCTTATGCAAACTCTTCCATACTGATTTACAACTTTCTATTTTTATTTTATTTTTTTTAATCCAAGTTCTTACCTGAAATAAAATGCTCGCTACAAACGTGGGTATTAACGAACTTTTCTGGAGTTTTCAGGCTTAGATCCTCTTGTCGCATTCTTTCTAACTACTCATTTCTTCATTGTTCTTGGAGCATTTGCTTCTCTTTCACATTTTTCTTGATAGCAGGCATATGATAAACCTTTTTATCTATTTCTCGATTTGAACGATTTGAACAACCAAAAAAAATGCAAAAATGAACCATATTGAAGACAGACAAGGCCTTGCTTGCAAAAAAGACTGTGTTTGTTTGTCACCCAGGTGAAATTATTACGTGATGCATCAGGTTGTGCACAAAGGGTCTATAGGAAATCACAGTAACGTGTTTTGTTTGGATAATAATAAAGGAGAGGGAAAAAATTCTGGTACAATGAAAGTAATGTCTTGCACAATTTGGTCAGATCATGAGAGTATTTGGCACAGGCCAGTATAGCTGTATATCCAATATAGCTGTAAACACTTACAGATTGAGCACGTTTAATTTAATAGTGACCAACAATAATTTATCATTAAAGATTAGCTATGATTAACAATAAATAAACAATGGTTAGGCTAATGACTAATTAAGGACAACAACGAGCCAATAAAAAAACAACAAGTCATTGATTTGGTAAGTTTAACCCAGCATTGCACTCAATATAACCAAAATATTGGGTTGAAATAAGAATCCAACCATTACGTAAATTTAAATTAATGGCCTTGTTAAAGTAACCCAACCTGCCAGGTGAAATGCATAACTCTTTTCACTGAGTTAAAATGACCCAGCGTTGTTAAAATGCCACTTACTTCTTTAAGTTACCAGCAGCAGCACAGAAAGGAATGCAATAACAAATATCAGACCTTACTTTATCAGCTCTCTCAAATGCAAAATTTAATACAGAATCTATAAAGTTCTAAATTAGCTGCATTTTCACCAACACTAACCTCATTCTTACACTCCAAGTTTCATTTACAGGGAAATCTTATTCATTTCACCAGTTGGGCAAAATAAACCAACATGCAAAACATCAAACCCATCTGTCAAAATAAAGCCAGCACTCTAATGAACACACTCAGCACTGTCTACTCCCAGGCCTTTTCTCTTCTGTAAACACAATGCTCACAATAAATGGTGTGTTAAAGCCTATCGTTTTTCAAATCTGTGTTACAGTAAATGTATATACATGTACACTCTGTTTTGACCAAAATACCATAGGTAAACCAAAACTGTACCTCTACAATTACAGCTGAGCATTGCAAAAGGTGTTTAGCATTTGTTTTTCTCACCAAACCTAGGAGAAATTAAATAGTGCTGATGTTCAGAATTATTAAGGTAATATGTACAAATGAAGGAGTAAGATTATGTATATGATAAAGTGTATGAGTATTGCACATAGAGGAATATTGTACTAGTATGTTATTGCACTAGTGTTGATATAGTAATATACAGCACAGAATATACAGAACTGGTCAAATGCCATGGGCTGTATTGCACAGTAATATAGCAGCAGTGAGTGAGTGGAGGTGTGCTGTTCAGACCTGTGGATTAGTTGGCGGAGGCAGTGAGTGCTGTGAATTCAGTAGTTTGATAGCTATGGGGTAAAAACTATTCCTCAGCCGGGTTGTGCGGGCGTACAGAGTTCTGTAGCGCTTTCCAGGGGGTAAAGAGTCCGTGTCCATGATGGGTTGGGCCCTTGATAATGTTTTTGGCTCTGCGAGTGCACCGGGAGTGATGGATTTCTTCCAGTGATGGAAGTGGAGTGCCTGTGATCCGCTGAGCTGTTTTTATGATGCGCTGCAGGATCTTCTCATCTTCCAAGGTGCAGCCTGAGTGATGCAGTGTGCGATCAGTGACTCTATTGTGCACCTGTAGAAGTTCATCAGCAGCTGTTGAGGCAGTTTTGCTTTCCTCAGAGTCCTCAGGAAATGGAGCCTCTGAAGACCTTTTTTTAGCCAGTGCTGAAGTGTTTGGGATCCATGATGGGAGTCAAGAGCCATGCAGAACAACACGCTGCGCTGTCTAAAAGACCCATTATTATTAAATTTAGTAATCAATCTTCAGCATTTCTCTGGGCAGGGACAAACTGTCAATAAAGACACAATATAAAATCTCCTGCACCGAACATCAGTTGACACCACCAGCTAACACCTTGAAGGCAGGGTTCAACTTGCACTGAAAAAAAACCCAGTGCATTTCAGGTCCAATGCATTAATCCCTGAGTGATTGCCAAAATGGAGCAAAGTCAAGGCTGAAAGGGTCATTCCTTGTCTTGTTTTTTTTTTTTTTTAGTTTTTCGGAACTGTCCATGATCTATACAAGGTACCTTTATACCTTTGTCCTCGTTAGTATAGTGGCCAGTATCTCTACCTGTCAGGCGGAAGACCAGGGTTTGATTCCCTGACGGGGAGGGTATATTAGCTGTGAGTGTAAGAAGGCAAAAGGGTTTTCTACCTTCATGGATGGCTTCCAAGCAACTTGTGCTGCCCTCTCTTACGGTATATTTTCTCTTCTCCCGACACACCTCATTCTATTCTTCTGCTAATTACCAGCAGTTCTGGGGGAAGTGCATGCGTTTGATGAGGAAACAATATCAAATCTACTGCACCGAACATATTCTGGGACCACATTTGTGAATCAGGGATTTCCACAAATCTGACAGCATTCTCATTTTCAAAGTTCTGTAACGTAAATGAAATAGATGACACCCTTGGCGAAATTAATTGGCAAACACTATAAAAGGGTCAGTTGACACCACCAGCTTACACCATGAAGGCAGGCTTCAACTTGCACTGAAAAGAATCCCAGTGCATTTCAGGTCCAATGCATTAATCCCTGAGCGGTTGCCAAAATGGAGCAAAGTCAAGGCTGAAAGTGTCATTCCTTGTCTGGGGCTTTTTTTATTATTATTATTTTTATTCGTGGTGAATAAGAGAAGAAACAAAGAAGAAGACCATCTGTCTGTGATTTTGTCACAAATGATACCCTAAAAACGTCTACGACTAGATGGGCTAGCGTGTCCTCCCTTGCTGTCTCCTGTAGTCCACTATCATCTCCTTAGTTTTACTGACGTTGAGAGAGATTGTTGTCCTGGCACCAGCTGGCTAACGCCTTCACTTCCTCTCTGCATGCTGTCTCATCGTTGTCCGTAAGGAGGCCCAAGATGGTTTTGCCATCAGCAAACTTGTTGATGATGTTGGCACTGTATTTAGCAGTACAGACGTGGGCGAACAAGGAGTACATGAGGGGACTGAGCACACAGCCCAGTGGCGCACCTGTGTTCAGGATCAGTGAGGAGGAAGTGTGGCTACTGATTATCACCTCCTGTCCGATTATCTGCCTGTCAGAAAGTCAAAGATCTCATCTCATTATCTCTAGCCGCTTTATCCTTCTACAGGGTCGCAGGCAAGCTGAAGCCTATCCCAGCTGACTACGGGCGAAAGGCGGGGTACACCCTGGACAAGTCGCCAGGTCATCACAGGGCTGACACATAGACACAGACAACCATTCACACTCACATTCACACCTACGGTCAATTTAGAGTCACCAGTTAACCTAACCTGCATGTCTTTGGACTGTGGGGGAAACCGGAGCACCCGGAGGAAACCCACGCGGACACGGGGAGAACATGCAAACTCCACACAGAAAGGCCCTTGCCGGCCCTGGGGCTCGAACCCAGGACCTTCTTGCTGTGAGGCGACAGCGCTAACCACTACACCACCGTGCCGCCCTAGAAAGTCAAAGATCCATCTGCAAATGGTCATCTGCTGATGAAATCATGAAATATTTAATCATGATTGCATTTTCTCTGCTCATACCAAGACAGTTTGTACTTATTAAGTGCAACTTTGCACCTAAATCCTTTCAAGATCTTGCAACCTGATTTGATTTTGGTTGCTGGTCACAGCCCATGGTCAGACTGTGAGCAGAAGCTTTTTTTGAAGAAGCTCATTTGGGTGATAACAGATAGCATGATTATAAAATTTTTAACATTGAGTCTGTTTTGTTGATGTTATAAACTCTTCATTGATGGAAACTTGAGTGCAAAACTGTTCATGACAACTGCAGTCTGAAAGTTAGCCAGTCAACTGTAGTCCTCAGCCATAAAAGCATCCCTGTACCGGCCATTTCCATCCTTTAATGGATGTGTTGTTTTCAGGACAGGAAGAAGCCTTTCCTTCGGTGATCTTCAAGGCTCCAGTCTTTTAAAACTACCTAATTTCCTGACATGGGATCCTTGGCCTGCTTCTCCTTCTTTTGACACATCTTTCAGGAAGTAGATGTTGCTTTTTTGTTCAGTGAGAGCAATTGGGTCGAGGTTGTCGAGAAGTGGTTCTTCAGAGCACGTGGTGGCTTTTGGACCACCATGTTGAAGAAGGGAAGTAGGTGTGCATCCTTCTTTCACATTGTTAAAGCTATCCATGCTGACTTTGCTCAGTAGATAGAATCTGTTTTTCAGACTGGCTGTTGGGATTTTCATCCCCCTGTGTAAATATGTGAGTGGGTCAAACTGAGGGCTTCAAAACAATAATCAAGAGAAAAGACATCTGTTCAAGGGAAAGTCACCGCCTCATCACTATTTAGTGAAGCACCTCAGCAGCCATGACATTTTTTTTCCTTGGCCAGTTGGTTAGAGTGTGGTGCTAATAACGCCAAGGTCACAGGTTTGATCCCTGTACTGGCCAGTTCCTTCCTTTACAGGTCCTGTTATTTTCAGGACAGGGGGA
Source organism: Neoarius graeffei (assembly GCF_027579695.1). Taxonomy (NCBI): domain Eukaryota; kingdom Metazoa; phylum Chordata; class Actinopteri; order Siluriformes; family Ariidae; genus Neoarius; species Neoarius graeffei. Next base: position 6,233,335 of record NC_083587.1, read on the forward strand.
GCCTTTTTCTGTTGAGGGAAACGTTGTCCAAAACAAGAGATTCTCTGGTTGTTTTGCAAAATGTCAATCGATTCCTTGTATCTGAATGTGCCATTGAAATGCAGTAATTCAACTGATTGCAGGACGCAGGAAATTCAAATACACACATGAGATTGCCTCAAAGAGAAGCACTGATGAATCTCTTAAAAATCAGTGCTCCTTTTTCAATTCATTTAATTGTGCTTCATTTTGAAAGTAACTTTATTTTCATAAACTCTAAAATGTATCTTTAGTTACTTGAATCACTCCAAACCACTCCAAAACATAGCAATTACCAAAGGATCCCGGAAGGTAGTAGCCATTGTTAGGGTATGATAGACAGATAGATGGTCTTTTTCTTTGTATTTTCTCTTCTCTTATTGACCACTAAATAATACAGTCATTAGCTGACTGCTTTTCCAGAAAGTCCGTAGTTAGAATTCACCAGTTGACCACTATTTCATTCTGAGGGGACTGACTCAGGTGTTTTTCATTTAAAGTGCACAGGATCTGATCAGAACTTGAGCTTGTTCGCAGCCCAACCCACACAATCCAATGTGGCAACAGAGGGTACAATGGATGGTCCATCACACCATGTGAGCTGACCAAGTGAGTTAAACATTGATGGGCAGTGATCACTCTGAATTGGTTCTAGGGGCACAGCCAATTATGCTTTCCATCCATCCATCCATCCATTATCTGTAACTACTTATCTTGTACAGGGTCGCAAGCAAGGTGGGGCCTATTCCAGCTGACTATGGGCAAGAGGCAGGGTACACCCTGGACAAGTCACCAGATCATCACAGGGCTAACACATAAAGACAAACAACCATTCACTCCTACAGTCAATTTAGACCTACCAATTAACCTAACCTGCATGTCTTCAGGGGAAAACAGAGCACCCAGAGGAAACCCACACAGACGCAGGGAGAACATGCATACTCCACACAGAAAGGCCCCCATCAGCCACTGGGCTCAAACCCAGAACATGCTGGCTGTGAGGCGACAGCTTTAACCACTACACCACCCTGCCACCTCCAACTGTTCTAATGCTCCCCGAGCCACCATGTTGCACCCAAATCCAGACCTATCATGCCCAATATCATTGTAGCTGTGATGGTTCTGGAATAAACCTCAGATCCAAAATTGCAGAAGTGGACCATACCTATTTTGAAGAGAACTTCTTCCATGTTGATAGAAACGAAGGGTTTGGGATATGCAAGCTTGCTCAAAAGTAGTCTTCAGTTGAAATATATTATTTCAAGAGGTGCAAACAACAGCTTCAGAGATTCCACTGAGATTTGAACTCAGACCACTGGATTCAGAGTGCTAGCCATTACACCATGGAACCAAGACAGCTGCAAGGTTGTTTTTACCATCAAATTACTGCCATATACTGACCTCACTCTGGCAAAAAAATTTAGCACCCACTTCGTCAAAGGCATACACAAATTACCAATCCTGAAACCTGGGATTGAATCAGGGACCTTCAGTCTAATGCTCTCCCTACTGAGCTATTTCAGCATGCGCTACAGGGTTTAACTCATGGCTCCTTCCATGCAGTCGGATACAGCCTTTGGCCCTTTTCGAATGTATGCAGCAAGCAGAAATTTGTTTTTGAGATCACATTCCATTATATTACATTACAGGCATTAAGCAGATGCACAACACCAACTCGGCAGACCTGGAGGTAGACCGCCGGATTCAAGCTGCCACCAAAGCCTTCGGTGCATTACAAAAGCAACTATGGTCTCGCCATGACATCAAGAGAACCACCAAGTTGAATGGTTGTTTAATGAAATATTTTTTGCCGAGCGAATGGGTCTAGCCTCGCACCATATAAACAAAAACACCCTGGGCATCAAATTGTGCCTGCCAATCACAACGCAAGGTTTTTGTTTGGATTCTTTGGGCGGGCTTTTGCAGGAGTGACGACAAAGCTGCGCGAAGCTGGAGAAAGCACAACAGGAAAGATGGCTACGGCTAGTGAACAGCACGTGTTTGACTCCGCTTTGGAATCAGTTTTAGAAGAATTAGACTTGGAGTTTTCGTTGAAACATGAGCAGGAAGAGGCTCTCCGCTCATTCCTTTTCAAGAAGGACGTTTTCGCTGTTTTGCCGACCGGCTATGGCAAAAGTCTGATCTACCAGCTGGCTCCGCTCGTAGCCAAAAGGATGGGCTAGTTTGTGCAGTACGAAGAATTAATAAACAGCTTTGAAACATTACTTTTTGATTGTTTCTTATTTTCCCGTTATTTTAAATTTAAGGGAAATTATTTCACCAAACACCACTAAATAAAAATAAAAACTCTCAAACAGTTTAAGCAAACCCTTGAAAAACGCTTGGAAAAAAAATGTGTATGTGGTACAGACTCCAAACTTGTGGTCATTATCTCCAAACTTCTTAATATCTAGAACCTGTTTATTAATTAATACGCATTTTGAAAAATTATTTATTTCAAGGCCTCCCCCACTGCTTTCTGTCGCTCTGACTACGTCACAGTCACTGTTGCGCTGATTGGTCAGAGCGTTGGCCTATACGCACAGAGACAGTTTGAAAGACAGCGGTTTGTTCCTCCTACCCGCTTCAGAAATGTCTACGGATCGAGGCCAGACTAAATATTCACATTTAGTCTGGCTTTCCAGGCTACCAGATATTGGATGTGAAAAGAAGAAAATGTTTGTGGTTGTGTGAATTTCCCATTACAGGAATTAATACGTTAGCCTATTACCAAACATCTAGTTAGATTTGTACAAAGAGAGAGAGAAAAAAAATGTCTTTTTGTTTGTTTTACAACCTTGGTTGCACTTGATTCCATTGGAAATTACTCTACAAATACACATTTGACAAAGATGATAGAATGGCTATGGTATAAGTATGACTGGAAATTATTTTTGTATTTTGATACTGAATAAAGAAATGGGTTGTTCTATAAGGCATAAGTTTTCAGATCTAAACAGGCTTATGAAAGTATGTTCCATAGCAGTAGGCAAACAATATATGAGGGGGAAGTTGTTTTTGTGCCAGATATTGGATGGGAAAAGAAAAAATGTTTATGTGAATTTCCTATTTCAGGAATTAATATGTTAATACCAAACATGAAGAAAGATTTTACAAAGAACAATGTCTTTTTGTTTGTTTTCAACCTTTGAGGTGTTGAAAATTTATTACTGAAAATCTGGCAGAATGTTCTATTAAAGAAAAGATAAAAGAAAATAGTCTTTGTATGTGCTGTGAAGTGGTTTGAAAAAATGAAATCGGTATCGGCAGGTCACACTCCATGGAAAATCAGAAATCGGAATCAGCCCAAAAAATTGCAATCGGTGCATCTCTAGTAAAAACTAAACTTTAACTTCAATTTTGGTGAGTAATTTTCATAAATTTAAAAGACAGGTTTTCCACCAACATCAAGCCCAGCAAACTAATGGCCTGCCCTGTAATGTAAAGTTGGGTCGAGGAATGAAACCAGGCAGGGTTCTGGTAAAAATTGTTTTAGCTGTCTTCTCTTAAAGAACTTAAAAGAATTTAGATTGAACTGAATAATCTCAAATGCTTCTTGTAGCTTTAAAATAGTCCCAGCAGGTGACTCTGAAGAAAAATACTGTGTTTGAACACCGCCCGCTGTAAACACTTTGCATACACCCCAATGACCGACTCCACCGACCGCCACGACACCACCGCGCACGATTCTCTCATTGGCACAGTGGGGCACCACAAATTGCTACCTGGTCTGTGGGAAACACTGAATTTAGGAAAGCACTGAGCACAGACGCGACGAGTTTAACATTCTAAAATGTATCAAACATTAAACTGCAAAGTATGTAAATCCAGCGCTGGATAGCCTACCTAATATAGTGTAACGAGTAACGGCCTGTATTATTGTGTGTGTTCGGTGTTGTGTATGTGCGTGTGTGTTCTGCCTGCGCCTTGCTCCCTGTCTGTAGTTGCGTGCATTGCCTCTGTCTTGCACTGCGGTGGTTCCCACGGTAGCCGGGGGGAGAGTGAAAAAGTTACATTTTTTTTGCCGTTCTGCCATGCTAGTGCGTTTTACCGGGACATGAGATTTCAGCATTTTTATTCTTCTTAGTCTGTAGCTTGATTAAGTTTAGGCTACTGAATAACACTTTCAGTTAAAGTTGAGTCTGGTGCTTTTGTGCTGACGCTACAATAGCCTACTATCACAACAAATATATCCCCCGTAACATTTCCTGTTTTCTACTCCTCTTTCTGTGATTGCCCCTCTTTCCCACGGTTGTATGTTGTGGGTGTGGCATTAGGTGGGAAAAGTGCTTTTTAGGGATTCATCAGATCATTCAACTGAGAGATAACTGAGAGCTGGTTCGGTCCGAGCTGAGAGATATACAGTGGGGCAAAAAAGTATTTAGTCAGCCACCAATTGTGCAAGTTCTCCCACTTAAAAAGATGAGAGGCCTGTAATTTTCATCATAGGTACACTTCAACTATGAGAGACAGAATGAGGGGAAAGAATCCAGGAAATCACATTGTAGGATTTTTAATGAATTAATTGGTAAATTCCTCTGTAAAATAAGTATTTGGTCACCTACAAACAAGAAAGATTTCTGGCTCTCACAGACCTGTAACTTCTTTAAGAGGCTCCTCTGTCCTCCACTCGTTACCTGTATTAATGGCACCTGTTTGAACTCATTATCAGTATAAAAGACACCTGTCCACAACCTCAAACAGTCACACTCCAAACTCCACTATGGCCAAGACCAAAGAGCTGTCAAAGGACACTAGAAACAAAATTGTAGGCCTGCACCAGGCTGGGAAGACTGAATCTGCAATAGGTAAGCAGCTTGGTGTGAAGAAATCAACTGTGGGAGCAATTATTAGAAAATGGAAGACATACAAGACCACTGATGATCTCCCTCGATCTGGGGCTCCACGCAAGATCTCACCCTATGGGGTCAAAATGATCACAAGAACAGTGAGCAAAAATCCCAGAACCACACAGGGGGACCTAGTGAATGACCTGCAGAGACCTGGGACCAAAGTAACAAAGGCTACTATCAGTAACACACTACGCCGCCAGGGACTCAAATCCTGCAGTGCCCCCTGCTTAAGCCAGTACATGTCCAGGCCCATCTGAAGTTTGCTAGAGAGCATTTGGATGATCCAGAAGAGGATTGGGAGAATGTCATATGGTCAGATGAAACCAAAATAGAACTTTTTGGTAAAAACTCAACTTGTCAAGCTTGGAGGAGAAAGAATGCTGAGTTGCATCCAAAGAACACCATACCTACTGTGAAGCATGGGGGTGGAAACATCATGCTTTGGGGCTGTTTTTCTACAAAGGGACCAGGGCGACTGATCCGTGTAAAGGAAAGAATGAATGGGACCATATATCGTGAGATTTTGAGTGAAAACCTCCTTCCATCAGCAAGGGCATTGAAGATGAAACGTGGCTGGGTCTTTCAGCATGACAATGATCCCAAACACACCGCCTGGGCAACGAAGGAGTGGCTTCGTAAGAAGCATTTCAAGGTCCTGGAGTGGCCTAGCCAGTCTCCAGATCTCAACCCCATAGAAAATCTTTGGAGGGAGTTGAAAGTCCATGTTGCCCAGCGACAGCCCCAAAACATCACTGCTCTAGAGGAGATGTGCATGGAGGAATGGGCCAAAATACCAGCAACAGTGTGTGAAAACCTTGTGAAGACTTACAGAAAACGTTTGACCTCTGTCATTGCCAACAAAGGGTATATAACAAAGTATTGAGATGAACTTTTGTTATTGACCAAATATTTATTTTCCACCATAATTTGCAAATAAATTCTTTAAAAATCAGACAATGTGATTTTCTGGATTTTTTTTTCCTCATTTTGTCTCTCATAGTTGAGGTATACCTATGATGAAAATTACAGGCCTCTCTCATCTTTTTAAGTGGGAGAACTTGCACAATTGGTGACTGACTAAATACTTTTTTGCCCCACTGTATTTGCTATGCAGAGAATAACGGCGTTTTTTAAAAGCAATGATGGTGGAAACAAGAATAAAAGAATGGACGAGGAAGAAAGTGTAGTGAAGAAAGCTAGAACGACGGGAGAAGGTGCGGGAAAATTATATAATGAGATGGAAAGCATACACCCCAGTGCAAACATTTAGATGGGAACATACAACACAGCAGAAAAACAAATAATATACAGTATATACAAATGGTGCATGTCACAACACAGCAGAAAAACAAAGAATATATATACAACTGGGGGTGTTGAGTTGCAGATGTTAATTGCACATTCGTTATAGAAACTCAGTTCAGCTACAAAACTCAGGATATTGCACTGTATTTGGTATTGCATTGTATTGGGTATGGATGTAAAAGTGTAGAAATATAAATATAAAATATACAAAAGCTATAAAAACTAAAAAGTTGCTCTGTGAGGTTGCACTGTAATAAGTATTGCACTGTATCAGGTAAGTGTGAGAATATTGTCCTTTTAGGTCCTTGTTGGTGCATTGTTGCACCTGCCAGAAGTGGCATCAGTCAGTGCATGTAATAAGCCTTTTTCACATTACGTCACTTGCAGAAGAACCTCACATCTGTTTTCAGCCTTTTGAATGGAAGAAGAGGCGGCATGCTAATCTGCTGGCTAACAAGTAGCAACCATAGAAAGTCAGTAAACTTCCTTTCCAAAACAAGGCAGATAGGTGACTGGAATGGTCTCTAACAATACGTAATGATAAACAACAATGCGCAATATTATTATCAATCTTATCTGTGAATGACAGTTTTGTTAACATGTTGCTGCCGTATAGACCCTTTTCACTCACGTGACCTTCGTAAGCACGACCGCCATTTTGGACATGAAGAAATAATGGTTTATGGCACAGACCCTTTCGGTTCTCGCTCATCTAGCTGCTACAATGACTGCTTAGACTGCAACAATAATACCTAACACACATTTAAGTATCCGTCGTAAAGACGTGAAACTCGTCGAGTGATGAGTGTGTTCATTGATAAGCTAACACAATCTAAAAGTAGACATACCATCACACTGCCCTGGCGCTGTGTACAGTTTACCTTCTATGGTTTGTGCACTCACTATTTGCCCAGTGTTCGAACTATGCCGATATTTTCGGGGGGGTCCCTTTTTTCCCCTTGGGGGGGGGGGGGGGGTGCTTGCGCTTGTCTCAGAGCGCGGACCTCCAAACACATGAGAAGCCTATCTTGCGCACATATCACGCGGACTCCACACACGCATCGCGTCTGAAGTCATAACTCATCAGGGGAAATCGTGTCCGCATTGGCATGTTCAAAAAACAACCTCGCGTCAACAATGATGCCACACGCAAGAAAAAAAAACAGTCAGGTTACTCAACACATCTGATCCACAGCAGCACCAAAGCATCACTGGAAATCATGTCAACAACCAATCTTCCATTTCAACACGCGTCAACAAACAAATGGCACCACAAACATGAACGAATCGGTCAGGCTACCGATTCCAAACCCACAGCAGACGAATAATTAAATGCATCTTACCTTAAAGCAGAATCGACCACAAAGGAAGTGTGTTGGCACTGTTGGCACACTTCCTTTCTACTAGTTTGTCCCCCCCAACCTGGCAGCAGCAGTCGTCATATCGGTTTATTTTATCTTTGATGTAAACACAACACTTCGGATATGCAAGTGCTTCCCATTACACATGATTGCTATGTCAATAAACACCATTTTGCCAATATTTTAGAGACCATCCATCTTCTCCGTTGGTCAGCATCTGTCGGGATCCGATAAAATGATGAATCTTGCCTTGTGTGTTGGTTACTACATCCAGGTGCACAACAATATAATGGCTTGATGGAAGTCTTGCTGAAAGTAAAAACTTTCTTTGATGGCTATATTCCTTTCGATGCTTTGCCGTCGTTCCTCGTTGTTGGCTGTGGTAGACTACTGGTAGTTCATGGCCAAAATGGCAGCCGCGTTTGTCGTGACATCACGTGAAAAGGGTCCATACCTCCTCTTCCATTCAGAAGGCTGAAAACGGATAGGAGTTCCCCTGCAAGTGACGTAATGTGAAAAAGGCTAATTGTTCAAGGTGGTTATGGCCTGTGGGGAAAAAACTGTTTTTGAGTCTGTTGGTCCTTGCTTTGATGCACCTGTAACGCTTGCCTGAGGGCAGCAAGTCAAAGAACTCAGAGCCAGGGTGGGAGCTGTCCTTGATGATGTTAGCTCTGCTGAGCTCTGCTCTCTGTTTAGCTACTGTTTGTTCATTCATTCAGTTGTTTGTTATTCATTTGTTTGTTCATTCGTTCATTCGTTCATTCGTTCATTCATTCATTCTCAATTGAATTTTGCGTTTTATGTGTTGGTGTGTCTAAGGTTTGCGCTGCAAGAAACCTTTAAAATGAAAACCTGCTTGTGCCCCCATTTTTTTTCCCCCTGTGCTCCTAAAATTTTTAACTTAGGAGCACGTGTGCTCCTGAAAAAAAAAGTTAGTGTAGAGCCCTGGCTGGAAACATGTAGGATACATATGAGCAAAACTGGCAAAGTGCTCGGCAATTCTGTGGAAAACAAAACATATTCTTGATTGCAAATCTTTGCATACTCTATATTACTCATTATTTTTGCCATATCTGACTTACTGTGTCGAAGTCTGGGGAAACACCTACAAAACCACTCTGCAGCCGATATGTACAATACAGAAAAGAGCAATAAGGACAATAAACAAAACAGGATACAGAGATCACACAAACTCACTATTCATAAAATCACACGTTGAAATTTATGGATCTGGTCAAATTCAGAACAGCACAAATAATGTACAAAGTGAGGAATAATCTATTGCCAAAAAATATACAAGGAATGTTTAGTGAAAAAGAGGGGGGATATAATCTAAGGGGAGACCTAAATTTTAAAACACCAAAGGTTTGAACAAATATGAAAAGCATGTGCGTATCGAGCTGTGGGGTGACTTTATGGAACAGACTGGAGACAGAAATAAAACAAAGTGCATATATAAATCTGTTTTTAAAAAACAAAAGTACAAAAAATATTTTTAAACAAGTACATGGAAGAGGAAGTATGTTAACGGAGGATGATGAGGGATAAATCTATAAATAGAATAGGGTTGATTGTTATATTTGAACTAACTTAGTATATGGTATATATTTACGGGGATAGTTTATATATTTATATTTACAGGGATAGGTATGTAGTATATATTTATTTTTGTAATTATATATTTATATAGATATTTATGTAGTGTATACAGTGGGGCAAAAAAGTATTTAGTCAGTCACCAATTGTGCAAGTTCTCCCACTTAAAAAGATGAGAGAGGCCTGTAATTTTCATCATAGGTATACCTCAATTATGAGAGACAAAATGAGAAAAAAAATCCAGAAAATCACACTGTCTGTCTGATTTTTAAAGAATGTATTTGCAAATTATGGTGGAAAATAAATAAATATTTGGTCAATAACAAAAGTTCATCTCAATACTTTGTTATATACCCTTTGTTGGCAATGACAGAGGTCAAATGTTTTCTGTAAGTCTTCACAAGGTTTTCACACACTGTTGTTGGTATTTTGGCCCATTCCTCCATGCAGATCTCTAGAGCAGTGATGTTTTGGGGCTGTTGCTGCGCAACATGGACTTTCAACTCCCTCCAAATATTTTCTATGGGGTTGAGATCTGGAGACTGGCTAGGCCACTCCAGGACCTTGAAATGCTTCTTACGAAGCCACTCCTTCGTTGCCCGGGTGGTGTGTTTGGGATCATTGTCATGCTGAAAGACCCAGCCATGTTTCATCTTCAATGCCCTTGCTGATCGAAGGAGGTTTTCACTCAAAATCTCATGATACATGGCCCCATTCATTCTTTCCTTTACACGGATCAGTCGTCCTGGTCCCTTTGCAGAAAAACGGACCCAAAGCATGATGTTTCCACCCCCATGTTTCACAGTAGGTATGGTGTTCTTTGGATGCAACTCAGCATTCTTTCTCCTCCAAACACGACAAGTTGAGTTTTTACCAAAAAGTTCTATTTTGGTTTCATCTGACCACATGACATTCTCCCAATTCTCTTCTGGATCATCCATATGCTTTCTAGCAAACTTCAGACGGGCCTGGACATGTACTGGCTTAAGCAGGGGGACACGTCTGGCACTGCAGGATTTGAATCCCTGGTGGCGTAGTGTGTTACTGATGGTAGCCTTTGTTACTTTGGTCCCAGCTCTCTACAGGTCATTCACTGGGTCCCCCCGTGTGGTTCTGGGATTTTTGCTCACCGTTCTTATGATCATTTTGACCCCATGGGGTGAGATCTTGCGTGGAGCCCCAGATCGAGGGAGATCATCAGTGGTCTTGTATGTCTTCCATTTTCTAATAATTGCTCCCACAGTTGATTTCTTCACACCAAGCTGCTTACCTACTGCAGATTCAGTCTTCCCAGCCTGGTGCAGGTCTACAATTTTGTTTCTGGTGTCCTTTGACAGCTCTTTGGTCTTGGCCATAGTGGAGTTTGGAGTGTGACTGTTTGAGGTTGTGGACAGGTGTCTTTTATACTGATAACGGGTTCAAACAGGTGCCATTAATACAGGTAATGAGTGGAGGACAGAGGAGCCTCTTAAAGAAGTTACAGGTCTATGAAAGCCAGAAATCTTGCTTCTTTGTAGGTGACCAAATACTTATTTTACTGAGGAATTTACCAATTAATTCATTAAAAATCCTACAATGTGATTTCCTGGATTCTTTCCCCCCATTCTGTCTCTCATAGTTGAAGTGTACCTATGATGAAAATTACAGGCCTCTCTTAGCCTGGCAAGCCAGACTAAATGTGAATATTTAGTCTGGTCTCGGTCGTAGACATTTCCGAAGGGTGTGGGTAGGAACAACCCGTTGTCTTTCAAACTGTCTCTGTGCGTATAGGCCAACGCTCTGACCAATCAGCGCAACTGTGACGTAGTCAGAGTGACAGAAAGCAGTGGGGGTGGGTAAACAAACAGCATGTGGAGAGGGACACCATTGGTGCGTCGAGTGTTTTGGTGAAGATTCAGCGATCATGGAGTTTGACTGTTTTTGTCGTTTGTGCCAAAAAGACATGAGTAGCCGGTGTACTACACCACTGTACACAATGTAGGTATATTATGCTTATGTGTATGTAGATTGGTGTTAAGTGATGAATCTTTAATAATTAAATTGAATCAATCCCATTGAATCATTTAATTTGACTCATCTGAATTGAATCATACCATTGAATCAGTCTCATTGAATCATTTGAAATGAATCATTCAAGTGAATCATATCAGTATCTGATATGATTCAGAATTTTGATCACTTACCAAGCTGCAGCTAATAATATTCATATACACCTTAGAGTTCTTTTGCGATGTGGGCGACTTCCAGGAGTATCGGAACAGCAGACAAACACAATTTTAATAATAATGGAATTTATTATAACAGGTAAAAAATAAAGAAAAAAATTGAATAACAGCAGATGAAATCTTCTGTAAACAGAGTGTGTGTGTGTGTGTGTGTGTGTGTGTGTGTGTGTGTGTGTGTGTGTGTAAGCAAAAGATTAGCTTTGTAGGCTAATTAGACAAAGGAAAGCTAGCTAGCGTGTGTGTAGACAAATGATTAGCTTTGTGTGTTAACTAGACAAAGGAAGGCTAGCTAAAGTGCTTTTCAGGCCTGGTGGCCACGTGTGTTAAGGCCTAGTGGGTGTGTGATAGAAATTAAAGGTTAACAATTAAAATACATTCAAATGGTCATCCATGATGTATATGGATTTGAATGTCGGCACAGGAGAGTGCGCTATAAAGGTTGAATTGAATCAGGACTTAGAATATTATCTAAAGTTGAGATAAAAAAGTTTTGTTTTGTGTGAAGCTGACCAAGTTTAGGTTGCAGGGTTTGGTTGGGATTGGGTCGCCTTGTGAGAGCCGTGTGTCAGAGATGGTGGTGAAGACTTTAGCGCACGTGAGAGGTGCGTTTGGTGGGTTTGCCTTCACCACCGGGGGGGCCCTACATCCTGACCCTCGCCTGCTGTTTCAGAGGGATCTCCTCCCCCTTTCATGAGATCTACTCGCGGTTCCTGGCCTAGTCATGCCAGCGGGTAGCTTTTGTCATTTTTCTTGGGCTCTTTTATCTTATCGGTTGAGGAATTTGACTGTTCCTGTAACAGTCTTCTAAATTCAGCCAAGCAGGCCTTTAAAGAGTCCAGCTCTGAGTGGGACTCATCAGGATGGTCCGAGTCACTGTGTCTGCTACCTTTGCCCCTACGTTTAGAGCTACGGTCGGCGTGCTCCTGCCGTTTCTGGCCAGAGCGGGGACGACGATCTTGCTGCTGACCGCCTTGTTCCTTATGACCATTCTCATCTGAGGAACAGTTGCCATGGTCCCTATGGCCTTGCCATCGGTCTCTCCTGGCTTTACCTTGCCGATTCTCCTGCTCACCCTTGTGATGGCTCGGCAAGGGGCGGTTTGGACCATAGTTTCTCCAGGTGGGTCCCCCTTTTTGAGCTTCACCTCTTTCTAAGGTTAGTGGGGGCTTGTCCTCACCCTGGAAACTAAGGACTCTGGGTTCATCATCATTTCCATTTGCGGTTTTGACAATGGTCTCCCAGGTCATTTGGGCTAGTCGCCTAATTTCTCTCATCGAGTAGCAACCTTGTCGACACGTCAGTGTGACTTGAGTCCGCACACTTGGGTGGAGGTTATGTAAGAAAAGGGATTTGAAGCCTCTATCATCTTCTAAACCTGGTGCGTTGCTACCCTGAAAGTAGGCAGTACGTAGCCGTCTATAATACTCACGAGGTGCCGTTTCTGCCCGATTTGTATTGCACACAATGTCGCGGAGGTTTCATCCGTGTATGGCACATATTCTTCCCTCATGTAATTGCGAAGTTGTGAATAACTATTGCAAACGTTTGGGGGTAGTGTCTCTAAAAAGGCACGAACGCTGCTACTGGAGGTTTTCCAGATCAGTTTAAGCTTCTCTCGCATTGTGTCTTTCGGTAGGTCCATCAGGCATCAGTCAGTTTCTCGTAAATAATAATTTACATTGGTCCTTTTATTGTCGGGATCAAATCGCTCGACATCTTGGGCAAGTAGGTCAATTTGCCGTATGCGGAGGGCTTGGTGCACGTCCTTGTGCGGCCTCCTTCGCTCTCCTGAGTACTCACTGTCTGAGCTACTCTGGAATCGCTCCCGTTTCGCATGAAATGCGTAGTCTGATTCATCTGAAGATGGATCAGGGAAACTGTAGCGCACTGACCTGGGTGTGCTACGGGCCTGGGCTCCAGATGAGCGCAGGATGGCTCCATCTTGGCTAAACGACAACGGAGTCGTGTAGCGAGTTGATGGAGTTTGGCGGGATGTCTGGTTCTCGACCAGGTAATCCACGGTGTCGGGTTCGGACGCCACTTCCCGCTCTGAGCTTCGGCGCATTGTTGAGGGTCTTTCACGCCCTTCACGCCCTTCTTGGGGGGTCTGCTCCTTGGCAGCCCTTTTGGCAGCCTTTCCGGCTTTCTCTAGCCTTTCGGCGCAATCGGTAGGTCCATCAGGCATCAGTCAGTTTCTCGTAAATAATAATTTACATTGGTCCTTTTATTGTCGGGATCAAATCGCTCGACATCTTGGGCAAGTACTTCAAGAGACTACACTCCCTATGTAAATCATTGACATCGGCTGCCAGCTCGGCGTTGCTGGTGGTCAGCCTGTCAACCTCTCCGCGGAGGGATCTGATCTCTAGATCAGTATCCTGGAAGTGTAACAGGAATAGTTTACCTAGTGCCTCTTGGACACTAATCGTTGTTCTCTTTGGATCTCTCATTTGTTTTATTGAGTTGATTATGTTGGCTTGGCAATCACGCCTACTCATGCCCCTGATGGTTGCCCTTTCAGAGTCAGAGCAGTGAATGAGGTCTGCGATGACCTCAAAGAGAGACACATCTTGTGCGTTGTCTTCAGTCTCTGAGACACGAGGGGATGCCATTTTACTTAGCTTGGGTATTGGGTAATTAATCAATCAATGAGTTAATTATTAATCAATTATTATTAATTAATATTAACTATGTAATTAATTAATTAACAAGGTTTGTTTTGTTTGGAAATGCTCTCTTATCCTAAATTATCAATAGGTTGTTAGTATTTGTGATATGGTTATCACACTACTGTTAACCGTTTTAACACACCTGGGGATATACCTTAGCAGTTGCTCAATCAAACTGGTAGTTTATCTGTTGCAACAATACTCAAGAAGTCGACAAACCAATCTCCTCACATGGGGCACCAATTTATGTAGGTGTATTATGCTTATGTGTATGTAGATTGGTGTTAAGTGATCAATCTTTAATAATTAAATTGAATCAATCCCATTGAATCATTTAATTTGACTCATCTGAATTGAATCATACCATGGAATCAGTCTCATTGAATTGTTTGAAATGAATCATTCAAGTGAATCATTCAAGTGAATCATACCAGTATCTGATATGATTCAGAATTTTGATCACTTACCAAGCTGCAGCTAATAATATTCATATACACCTTAGAGTTATTTTGCGATGTGGGCGACTTCCAGGAGTATCGGAACAGCAGACAAACACAATTTTAATAATAATGGAATTTATTATAACAAAGATAAAAAAGAAAAAATATTGAATAACAGCAGATGAAATCTTCTGTAAACAGTGTGTGTGTGTGTGTGTGTGTGTGTGTGTGTGTGTGTGTGTGTATGAGTGTGTGTAAGCAAAAGATTAGCTTTGTAGGCTAATTAGACAAAGGAAAGCTAGCTAGCGTGTGTGTGTGTAGACAAATGATTAGCTTTGTGTGCTAACTAGACAAAGGAAGGCTAGCTAACATGTGCTTTTCAGGCCTGGTGGCCACGTGTGTTAAGGCCTAGTGGGTGTGTGATAGAAATTAAAGGTTAACAATTAAAATACATTCAAATGATCATCCGTGATATATATGGATTTGAATGTAGGCATGGGAGAGTGCGCTATAAAGGTTGAATTGAATCAGGAATTAGAATATTATCTAAAGTTGAGATAAAAGACCTCGTGATAAAGAACAAAGAAGGGGGGAGGGCTACCACGTGTCCCCTTTACAGAACAAAGAGAGTTAGCTCTGATTTGCTAGCTAACGTATGGTTAGGGCCTGTTAAGGCCTGTGAACACGTGTTGAAGCCTTCCCTGGAGACAAAGGCTTCCCTAGACAGCTAACCCACTTAGCTTTATAGTATTATTAAATTCACTGAAATCTTAATGAGGTCAAAGCATGGGTAAATAATGAAATTAAAATGTTAAAAGAGAGCATGCAAAACCTATTAATTAAACAATTGAAATCAACAATAACAAATGATAGAAAACCAAAATCAGTGTGCACACTTAAACAATTCCTGAATATAAATTCACACTAAGTAAATAAACTAATTCCTAAACTAGTCTTCTTGCCCAATGCCAGCCTTACTTCAAAAATCTCGTCTTTTTGTAGAAAGCAGAGAATCTTCGGAGAGGTAGGTTTCACAGGAGCTTAAAAAAAAACTTCTGTGGGAGATAGAGGTTCCCTGAAGAGGCTTCGTAGCTCGTGAGAAGGAAAACTCTGTTCAAAACAATGTGCACTGGTTCAGGAGGGTCCAGCCACTTCCTAAACAGATGAAAAACAAAGAAAAACTGCCTTTTGCTTGCAGTTTCGTACATACTTAAAAAGGAATAACTGAAAAAACAGTTTATAACTCGCTTGAGTTAAAGCACGCGTGTTTCCAGAGTCTACCGTGATCAAGGGTAAACAAAAGGGAAACGCGGTGAAGCGTGGATCTTGCAAGAAAGAAGTCATGGTTTCGGACGGTCCGATAGCGAGTGCCTCCTTTTAGGTCTGTTCCGTGTGGGTTCAGACGCCAAAGAGAAAGAGATGGCGGAGTTCCAAGTCCTTTAGGGAATCCTGGAGGATGCGATGTAAGTGATCCCGCCCAGGCGTGACGTAGGTCAACGCGGAAGTTGGCTGGGAGTTGTAGTTCTTAGACAGTAGATGGTGCACGGTATCTACAACAACTTTTTCAAAGATTCCAACAACCGTTGACTCTTGCGGAAAGATTGCAGAAAGTTGGAGTGAAATGTTTCAAAGAGACCAGGGAAGTCAAACTGTGTTTGTCAAGCGTGTAAAACGGTGTTAAATAGATTTGAAAGAGACCTGCCAGCGTATTGGAGGTGGATTGAAAACGAGAAGGTTGAAGAAGGAGCCTCCGCAGTACCAACAGGTGCTGAAAAGAGAGACCGGGAGCCTACTCCCTCAAACACCGAGGGCTTTGAAAAAGCTCTGCCACAACCCGGAAAGTCCAAGGAGAACTCCCGCTGTTCGGCGGAATATAGCTGAGGTAAGTTTACATTATCAGTATATTAGTACAACCTGTGACGGCAAAACTATCTGCTTAAATTTCAAATACAGTCATGCACCGTAGCTAAAGTTAGCCTTGAAATCTTGTCTTGATGTTAATGTGGGCTTGACATCTCCGTACTGTACCTGCCAGCCAACCCGTGGACATATGACGATGTCGTCTAACCTTAATGTGATATGTGCAGTGATGACCATTATTCGGACAGTTTTTCACAACACTGTTGTATGTTTTTATCCGTGTGTGTGTGTGTACAGAATATTTCCACAAGACAAATATTACATTAACACTTCTTTTACTCTCAGGCCCCAATCAAAGGCACAATGGGTGAGTCAAAGGAGGCATTGATAGGGAAATATGTGATCAACAGAAAATGGAGGGCAGCAGCCAAGTTGATCATGTCACATAAAGGCCTTTCCAAAGAAGTGAAAATCCAAGTCCTGGCGATGGTAGAGAGTGAATGCAAGACACTATGCAACCCATTTGGCAACTTCATGTTGTGGCATTCGTTGCCAGAAGATCTTAAGGTATTCTCATTTTCCAGCCTGGAATCAGACCTCCAGCATCTATCACCATTTCTGCTGCCTGTCTTCTCAACTATCTCCAACAACTCACATCCTGTCACCTGTGCTGCCGCCTCAATAGCATTGAGGGGAAGTGAACCCCGCATGTCAGCGTTTGCACACTACCTAAACAGTGTTCTACAATATGTGTGTGCCAAGAAGGCAGTCTATAACAGATTAAGTAAACTTGGCATCACAACAACTCACAATAACTCAATTGTAAAGCAGAAAGAGTTGGCAAAGACATATGCAGATGGTCTGTTGCTGCTAAAGAGGCAGAATGAAGCATTCCTTGACGTCCATGACGTGTTCACAGCACTGTCAGTCCAGGAGAGGAGAACCTTGACACGTTACTCAGTGATGTCTTCGGAAGCATGGAAGAGCTTCAGTTGTCAGGTGAGGCATAATACCAACCCCCCCCCCCAACACACACACACACACACACACACACACACACACACACACACACACACACACACAATGTTAATACATGGGAAGTAATCTAGTATGCTTTTCTGTCTTTATGTACATTTGTATCACAACAGAGACTACAGAGGAGGCAGGTCCAAGCCATGCTGAGGACCCGGTACCGGAACGAGATGTGAGGATAAGCTCTCGGCCATTTCCAGAATGACAATCAACTCCACCACATACATACTCCATTATACTTGACAATTTGGACTTTTTCATGCACGCACACCATCAGTCCACTCGCCACAGCAACAAATCCATACACTGGATACACCACATTGCTGTCCAGGACCGGATTCCTACATATTACCTGCCCAGTGACAACCCGTGTGTGGATCTTCTTCAGTATGACTTGAAAATGTCCCTCCCTGGACCCGAGACACAACTGTTTATGCGTCGAGAGTTCATCGTCCTTGGCAGCTGAATCCTAACTCAGTATCTGGCAGCTTTCAGATCATTTTCCAGAGTGGTAGTGCGCAACATCCCGCATCAATACTCAGAACAAATGTCACAGCCTTCAACAGATGTAAGAATATATAGGAAGATTCTACTAATGCCTCTACCAACAGTCAATGTAGTACAGTGAAATATGTTCCTCTTTTCTAATTACAGTACCCATTAGGACTCATTTTCAAGAATGAGAACAAAACCTCTGACCTGTCCGAGGCACTTCGACACATTCAGCAGAAGTAAGTATGAAGTATGGCAACACCTTTCCTACCCCCAGATGGCAAACTGTCTCTCTCTGCCAAGCCCCAAAAGGCAGACTCCCGCACTCCGACATGTCCCTATCGCTTTCTGTAGTAACAAAGACCATGCTGACCATGCAAAGACCATACTTCGGACAGTTACTTAATGCATATCATCCTCATTGCAGGTATGTTCCAAACTGCCCCGACGGTGTCTCCACAGTGTTGGTCGGAGGTGATCGGCTCACTGAAGCAAACTGTAGAAATATACAGTGGTCTTTTGCAGAGGGAGCTGACGAAAAGGAAAGGATGGAACGCATGGTGTTCATGTTTGAGGACTGGCATGCCATTAGAGTACTGTTTGAAGTAAGAACATAACCAGTCACATATTAACATCACAAATTAAGATAAATGGATAGAGACAGTTACTTTATTTGTCCAGAAGGAAATTAAGGAGTTTTGTCACATTATTTGTCATGGTGCTGTCCTGTACATTGGTCCAAGCAGTGTTTGGTGTTGTCAATTTCCTTTGGTTTTGATCCTAGATCCACTTCAAAATGTTCTTCAGTGAGACATCTGGCAAGGACCATGGGACACTATGTGCCAACATGACAAAGTTGAGGTAAATCTGCTGTATTATTATCATAACTTCATTAATTCTTATTACTTAATTACTGTTTTGAGGTTTATTGCACCTCAGACACCAGAAAATTAAGTTGAATGACTACAAACATTCAAATGTAAAGATTTTTTAGGTGAATGCGCTGTATTGTCATGACTTCATTATGAATTATTCATAAGTTTTTTGCATTTACAAAAAACCTTGGACAACCAGCCAGTGGAAAATGTATAGACCACTTTTTACACGTTATTGTTGAAATTGTTGACGATGTTTTCTGCAGTTTGGCCCATGCACAAAACTACAGCCACAATGGACGACTCAGGATGCATCATGAACTTATGCTTTCTGTTGTGGGGTTGGACATGCACTTCTGCCATCATGAAAAGCAGGGTCATCTCCAGGGAAAGGGTTCTATGAATTGAACAGGATGGTATGGTTACATGCATTTTGCCAGACATTTCTGTATTTTGACTACTAACAATTCTGCGTGTGTTCTGCGCCAGCGCTTGCGCATGCTACCATTTCATATGAGGTGAATGTGTGCTGCTTGTCTTAGCATACTAAACTAGATTAACAGTAGCGGCGGAAAATATACTCGGGCTTGCCAGGCTATGTGTGTGTGCATGCATGTACTGTACATTAACACGTGTGTGTGTGTGTGTGTGTGTGTGTGTGTGTGTGTGTGCATGCCCACCAAGGCTCATGAGAGAGCCATATGCCGCTTTTCCACTACAAACGCGGCTGAGCCGTGCCGTGCCGAGTCGAGCTGAGTCGAGCTGAGCGGGGCTGTTGGAGTTGCATTTCGACTACAACCGCGCTGAACCGTGCTGGCTGGAAGTGGGTGGACACATTGGGTGGAGTTAGCGAAAGTGGGTGGACGTCAGGTGATGTCGTTAAGCAGCGCAAACAGTGACATCAGTGACAGTGGCGGAACAAGTCCGAGCCGGGCCGGGGGCGGGGCAAATGACCGGGCCCTTTATTAAAGCTTATCATAACATCATTTTAGGCTACAAAATGTCCGCAACTGCGGTGTTTACCAATTTCAACACTACCGGGTGCAACTATGTTATTTAGTACATCAAGTCCTTCAAACGAACATGTAACTCAGAAACAAAAAACATTAGGATACTGTACATGGCTCATAATAAAACATCAATAGCCTATACTGCGCACATTATTTGAAGGGCATACGAATGAGCGCTCAGAGTGGTGACAGGAAGAGTCAGAAATAAAAGGAGGGCGGTGCAAACCTCACTGAATGCACTGTGTTTACCAATTTCAACACTCCGGGGTGCAACTATGTTATTTTGTACATTAAGTCCTTCAAACGAACATGTAACTCAGAAACAAAAAAACATTAGGTGACATACTGTACATGGCTCATAATAAAACATCAATAGCCTACTGCGCGCATTATTTGAAGGGCATACGACGAGCCTTGCGCTCCGCGAACTCGTCCACGATGCTCTGTATGTCACTGATTCAGTGAGCTTTTCAGCGGTAGTCTCACGACCCGGATAGTAAACAATAAACATGGAGGACATGGAGTCGTTAGTATTGCTGGTCTTGGTGCTGTGGCTTGTTGTCACCGACAACGCCAACAGATACTGGCAAGAGCGTATAGATGAGGCGAGGCGCATAAGGCTTCAGAAATTCTCGTAATTCGTAATTCTTCTTCTTCCGGGTTTGCGGTGTTTACAGATCCCAGCGTGCTCGCGGGGCGTGTGTGGGCATGTGAGGACACTCCTCCTCACCAATCAGTGCACAGGGGAGTGTCTGCTCACGCCCCCAGCCTCAGTCGGCACGGTTTGGCTCGCTTCAGCCCCACTCCAAAACGGTGCGAGTTTTAGGGGCTAAGCAGGGCTGAAACGAGCTGAGTCGTGCTGGTTTTTGGTAGTCGAAACGCGAGCCATGTCGGGCTGAAGCGAGCTGAAGTGAGCTGAAAAAGGGTAGTGGAAAAGGGCCAATATATGTATAATGTGTGTGTGTGTGTGTATTTGTCACAGGTGCAGCAGTGCCAAACAGGGTCCCCGTGGTGCCTTCAATGCCTACAAGCATTTTGTCATCACTGACACAACTGCTCTGTTCCTGGCGGCTGCCATGGAGCACTTTGGGCTGCAGGATGTTGCAGGTAACTGGAAAGTGTTATGATACAGCAGTGCTATGTTGAAAAGTGAGTAGACTGTTATCCTGGACTGATATTTGTGATGTATCTTGTCTTTAATCTGATTTAGAAATCCCGGATTCCTTTGTGCCGGAAAATGTTGCATCAGGAACGCCAGACATGAAAAGAGACTGGTTGAGTGAGAAGACAGCCGAGGTGGTGGACAAGTTCATCTTGTTTTGGGATATGCCTGTGGTCAGCGAAGTCCCTGTGAGGCAGAAGAAACAATATCCCTGTAGAGCTCAGGGATGTCAGCAGACATACACACACCAGAAGTCCAGAGACAAACATGAGCTTAACAAACACAGCATGGTTGTTTCCTCAGACACGTTGCCAGAAGACACATCAGCATCCCAAAATGACCACAAGCAAGCGCACAGCATAGCAAGGCTGAGCTTTAGTTTTTTTCTGATGGACATGTTGGATGCTGTCAAAGAAGGTGATGGGGGCAGACTTATGCGGCTTTACAAGGTTGCCCTCCTGTACTATAAAGCGCATGGACACAGCCACTACGCCTACAGCACATTTCTTCTTACAGTACAGCTGAATGCAGCTCTGAGTCCACGGATGGCCCACAGCTTGACCTGGAACAGATTTTGGAATACCAGGGGAGGGAAGGGGGTCAACATACTCCTTCATCTACACCTGGAACACCTAAACAACTTTCTGAAATCGTTTCTGAAGGGTCAGGGTCCTAATCTGTCTGAACTCTCAGCAAGCCGGATCAGTCAGTCATTGGGTGTCTTTAGAAACATGATGGAGAAGGTTGATGAGGAGTTGAGCATCAAAAGGCCAACTGGCACCCATCACGCCGATCAGGAGGAAGTTGATGTGCTGACTCTGGTCAGTGTGTTCAGCGAGGGACAGCTTTTTACAGAGATACCTGGCCGGTTTTTTCATGCCTTCCCTGGCTTCCACAAGAATCCACTAGTCAAACTTCATGACAAAGACATATGGCAGTGTATGAAAGACAAATTGAATGAGTGGAGCTGTCTAAAACTCTGACGGGCACACCACAGCATTTTTAGAGTGTGTTTTTTTTTTCTTTAGTTAGTTAGTTTTTATTTATTATATTCATTTTTCTTGTAAGTAGTGTATATAGTCATTTTTATCTTGTAAATACTGTGCATAGTTTATATATTTCACATTCTTATACTAGTCTGTATAGTTTCACTTCATTGTCATACTATTCAATTTCATTGTTTGCCCACCATGCCTTGTTCCCGGATTTGAAATTGTCAAATAAATAACCTCAAATTTCAGTTACATCTTTATTATGCAGTCTCATTTCAGGTCACAATGACATTTTTCAATCAGAAGCATTACACATGTCAGTGATTATGTACAAGTATTTACAAATAATGCCACAATGCTATGTCATCGTGGGCATGAATGGCTTTTACAGATAACCATCTTCACTGTTTTCCTAAGATATGTCTGTGTGTATGAAGTCAGTGAGTTGCTGGACTCCTGAGAGAACCTTGCATCCCTCACCCAGTGCTTCCCTAACATTTTTCGTGTTGTAAGTCATGAAGAAAGCAAAATAATTGCCAAAGGATCTTTGGAAAGATAGCTGAACTCTATGAAACAGAACAGGGATAAGGAAGTATTGAACCAAACAAGAATGCCAATCAGCACTGCTCAAATTTTAATTCAGAAGTGTTAAATGAGGGTTTCTGTTTAAACTAGGGATGTCCCGATCCGATCACGTGATCGGAAATCGGGCCCGATCACGTGGTTTCAGACTCGATCGGAATCGGGCATTACCTCCCGATCAGGGATCGGATATATATCTATATAATATCTTCTCATTTTTAACACATCAATAGCTATGCGTTGGCCCAGAGTGAGACCAGACCTCTTGTCTCAACACAGCAACATCAACACGTGCGGCATGACATCACTTTGTAGCGGAGACGCTATTGGTTATTGGCTGCCCGTTGCCGGCAAAGTTGAACACGGAAGCAGTTCGAAGCGGAAAGCAAAGCATGTCTGCGGTGTGGCAGTATTTCAAAGTTGATGACAACATTGCCATAGCAAACTGTGAAATATGTAAAGTTGGAATTTCAAGGGGTGGACAGGAAAGGGCCGCATTTAATACAACAAACCTGATACTTCACCTGAAAAACAAACACCCGACACAATACAGCGAGTTTTTAGTGCTGTTGCAAACGTGTTGGATGACAAAAACAGGCTCAAACCTGAAAGGGTAGAAATGCTTGTTTTCATCAAGAAAAACGTTCATTTCCTTAATTGAAATTACTGTATACCACTGTGAGATGCGTTCTTAAAAGCAAATTACTGGCACTGTGGCAGTTTTTTTTTTAATTTGTTTACATTCCTGCCAGGTATTTTAAGGTTATGTTTTTAATTTATTTATTGTTCAAACTACCTCACGTAAGTGCTCTGTTTGCTAACGGAGTTGTTGGATGATAAAATAAGGTGTTAAATTAAAAAAAAAAATGAGGAACATCCTGGATCCGTTTCTTTCCTCGTCTTTATTATTTTTTATGGATTATAAGAAGTTTCGGATTGGGACTCGGTATCGGCAGATACTCAAAATCAAATGATCGGTATCGGATCAGAGGGCAAAAAAACCTGATCGGGACATCCCTAGTTTAAACCAAACCACATTCAGGAAGACCAAATAAAATTTTAGCCATAATTGCCAGGAAAATTGTTCGGTAGGCAAAGGACAAAAAAAAAAAAAAAAAAAATCAGGTGAAATACAGAACAAAAAAGCTGTACAATAAAGAGGCACTTGTGGAGAAATGCCATTACTACAAAAAATTACCACAAAGTATCTCAATTATATCACACCAAAGAGCAGGTGACAAAACAATGGAATTATGTCTAAATTCTAATACACTTTGAAAAAAAAGTATTTTGATAAACACCTACTGAACAATAGCTTAGTGTGTATACATTGTTTGGGAACATCTTGGGCTAACAAATGTTATCACACTGCTCTTAATCATCAGACTTCTCCAGAGGTGAAAACCCAGACTCTGTACTGCTGTGACATGAGGGAGTGCTTTCTGAGTACTCATCAAAGTAGCCTGTGAAATGTTGGTCTGGCACCACATAGTCACTCGGAGGCACATTTATTTCTGAGAACTCAAAGTCCTCAAAAACCTCAAAACACACCATGAGGATTTCTTGTGCGTGTTCTTTACTGAAGACAGGGAGATTGTCCATAATGTAATCCAAATCAAATATGTGTGTGCAGTGCTCAACAACACTGTTGATGAGGACATCACCAAAACCAGTGCAATGTGCTATGCTGGTGAACAGAGGTTTGCTGGGTACCAGGCTCATCTTGTACTCGAGCAAAAGCTCCCTAACTAAAGCTTTGTCATCCTCTGTGACTTCCCTGCTTCTGACTGGAGCATGACCCGGAGTATGAGACCTTTCAAATTCTGGTGTAGCCACGGCGTAACTGGTTGAAGTGCACATACAGAGTGGCAGTAAGAGCAGCACAAATGTCCAGGCTCAACACTGTCAGTGTGGTCCTCAAAGTGTGCAAACAGGGCCTTCTGAAAGCAGCTGTTGCTGCTTTTGTCCAGCAATGCTTTCACTCCCTCATCTGTGCTTGTGTGTGCCTTTACTCTGAAGATGACTGCATGTGCAGAAGACCCATCTCTCCCTGCCCTGCCAACCTCCTGAAGGATGGCCTCGACATCTTCTGGAACACCGTACATGATAACATGGGACACCTTGGGGAAGTTCATCCCCATTCCCAGCGCAGTTGTTGCCATGACAACTCTGCAAGCACCTTCTCCAGAAAATGAATTCAGGACCCTTGTTTTGTTGTGTGGTAGGGTCTGACTGTGGAAAATCCTGAGTAATAGGTTTTCCACCTTGTGCTCTGGATCCCTGTTGACCCAACAGCCCTCACCTAATTTCACCTTGAGGTAACCAAAGACCTTTCCAACAGCTTTCAATGTCCGACAGTAAATAATTGTGTGAAACATATTGGGGCCGAGTGCTTTCAGATCCCTCACCAGCCAATCAAAGCAGTCTAGTCTATGTGAATGAACGGTCTTAAGTCCAAGCCTAATGTTGGTCCGGTTTGGGCTTACGGTGACTTCAGTGGCATTCTCCAAATGCAGCTTTGATCTTATGATGGCTCTGGAATCCAGGTCTGCTGTTTCAGTCAAGGCCAAAAGAGGTGTACCTGAAGAAAAAGAAAATTGAATTAACACTTCAATTAGCTGTCATCATGTGTGGAAATGGTGCCAAGCTGTGTCCTGTATGTTGTTGTAGCACAGTGCCTCAAGTGTGAAAGAGCAAAGGGGGGTGGGATCGAAGTTAGTTACACAAGATGGTAGTATGTCTTAAGCAGGCGGGGGAGGGATGGAGTGCAGGTGAGCAAAATGGAGGCTTAACAAAACAAAATGGCACCTACAACTACATACAAGGTTGAGAGCCAGCATCACATTGGCAGCCATGGTCTTCCTGATACTGCACTGAGGACAGGACCAGGGAAAAGGTTCCAATGTAGGGCAGCTGCCTACCGTTATAGGTTCTTATGTGTTCACTAACGTGTTTCATTGTGTCCTCATGTCTCAACAATTCAGTGGTAGGTGAAATACAGAGACTGCCCTATGTCATAGACTGACTTGTCAGGCTACAGACACGTTAACTCTTGAGGATATGTTTGTATCAGTGTGTGAACTTACAAGTGAAATATATTCAAAATTTCAATACTTACCCTGTTTGACGAGGGACTGGAGTTTGCCTAGCTTGCCAAAACACTCCCTGAAGGCCTTCTCCCCTTTACCACATTTTTCTCTATTGAAAAACAGTACATTGTAATGTTATTGTTCAATCACAAAGCAATTACGTCCATCTAAACTAGCTTCTAAGTGCTATTTCCAAATCACCCGGACAATACATTCAATATCACAAAGCAATTGCGTTAATGTAAACTTGCATCTTTCGCCCATACGCTTCGGATAGTTAACATTAAAAGGCCATAAACTGAGGAGGATAAATAAGGGAGCAGTCCCGACATTCGGCCTGTTGTACTGGCAATAGCTAAGGGCCAAGCGTAACTGTTACCAAGCATTGCCGTCATCTTTTAGGAATATACTTTACACACACTTTACTATTGCGTAGTTAAGAGTATGCCTCTTGCCATTTGTAAATGAGGTGAACCTCATCCACCACGACTCCAAGGACGTTGTCTTGAAACACTTTGGTCCCCAACATGTCGTGCCAATTCTTTTGTAAAAGCCATGCCTCCGGACTGCCGAACACCAACTGGCACTGGCCCCTTCGGATCTTCGCTGGTTCATCGACGCCCAATTGCATGGCCGTGAGTCCGAAATTATTTGCCTCCTTCACCTGGTCCTCCATTAGGGCTACCAAGGGCGAGACAATTATCACCATAGGGTTTTCACTTAGCCCCATCCTTTTGGCTACCAGCGGAGCCAGCTGGTAGATCAGACTTTTGCCATAGCCAGTCGGCAAAACAGCGAAAACGTCTTTCTTGAAAAGGAATGAGCGGAGAGCCTCTTCCTGCTCATGTTTCAACGAAAACTCCAAGTCTAATTCTTCTAAAACTGATTCCAAAGCGGAGTCAAACGAGCGCTGTTCAATAGCCGTAGCCATCTTTCCTGTTGTGCTTTCTCCAGCGTCGCGCAGCCTTGTCGTCACTACTGCAAAAGCCCACCCAAAGAATCCAAACAAAAACCTTGCGCTGTGATTGGCAGGCACGATTTGATGCCCGGGGTGTGTTGTTGATATGGTCCGAGGCTAGACCCACTCGTAGGCAAAAATATTTTTGGCCACTAGGCGGGTGGGTCTAGTTTACTAGGCTAGGCCTCTCTCATCTTTTTAAGTGGGAGAACTTGCACAATTGGTGGCTGACAATACTTTTTTGCCCCACTGTATATGGTATATAGTATATATTTATTTTTGTAATTATATATTTATATAGATATTTATGAAGTGTATATATGGTATGTAGTATATATTTTTGTAATTATATATTTATGTAGATATTCATGAAGTGCATATATGGTATATATTTTTATAGGTGTATTAATGTAGTTAGGATTTTGGGATAGTTAAAAAGTGGTGGGAAATTAAAGTATTGTACTTCTTCCCACTCCTTTTTCGAGCAATGTGCGGTGTTTTGTAATGTCTTAGCTCTTTTATTTTTTAAATTTCTCATTTTCTTTCTTTTGCATGTACAAATAGTTACATTTTTTATACATGTTTGAAAATAAATAAATTCATTCAACCTAACCTGCATGTCTTTGGACTGTGGGGGAAACCGGAGCACGTGGAGGAAACCCACGCAGACTCCGCACAGAAAGGCCGTCGCTGGCCACGGGGCTCGAACCCGGACCTTCTTGCTGTGAGGCGACAGCGCTAACCACTACACCACTGTGCTGCCCTATATTTAATATGACAACTTTAAATCATGCAATCTCTCGGAGTTGGTGCACTTGTGGGTCTGAAATGTTACTGAATAAGTAAATGTCTTTCCACACTGTGAGCAGTGAATCGGCTTCTCTCCTGTGAGAATGTGCTGGTGTTTTTGGAGATTACTGTGAGAGGAACTCTGTCCACACTGTGGGTAGTGATGTGTGTTGGAGCCAGTATTAACCGTTTGTGTGTGTGCACCCTCTACAGGCCTGGAGGGTATTGTGTTCAGGGGGATGATAAATACCTGGCCAGGAAAGGACCAGGTGTGGCTGATTGGAGGCAACAGTTCCTTATGTCTCTTTCCTGCTGTTTACCCTCTTGTAGGGGTGTAATGATGCATGTATTCGTACCGGCCTGTTTCGGTTCAGGATGGTGCAGATGTGTACCAAATGCAATCTTTAACGTAATTTAACTGTAATGCATAACATGAATTCAATAAGTTTGAAGTTCTTCATATTAATTGTCCAGGTTTTTGTGTTATGCCTAGATAATCATTATAAATAACGTTGCCGCCTCCTCTGCCAGTTAGGTGAGGCTGGTGTATATGGTTATGGTATATGTTTCCAGGAGGACTAGGTTCCTTTAATGCTACAGACTCCTTTGGTTTAATCCATGTTTCTGTTAAACACAGTACATTAAACTTCTGATCTGTAATAAGTTCATTAACAGTTAGTGCTTCAGACATGAGAGCTAATATTTAATAATTCTAATAGTTCTTCTTTAGATCAAAGGTGCTGGCAGCGGCTGTACAGTCAGTATGATTTAATTTTATATTGATTAGATTACTAGAACAAACTCTGAGTATTTAAACTTTTTTGTATAGCTTGGGGAACAGATACAGTCTTGATGTAGTGGACCCTGAGTGACGACTCTGTGCAGGTAGCAGACAATCGGTTTAGCCTGTTCGTCTGCTCCCTGGCCTTGGCTCTGGATTGTCACAGATTAACTAGGCCTTTTCTATGAGCGATGCTGCGAGAAATGAGAGCAGCACCTTCCCAAGTGGGATGGATACCGTCCTGCCCTAACATATTTGTTGTTTGATCTTTAGCTGTGTGAGGACATGAAAACCAAGACATCCATGGCTGGAGGGACATCAGAGGTCCCTGTGAAGAAAGAGGAGACACTGGAGCTGAAAATCTACAACCATAGAGACGATCTCGACAACCCACCTGAAGGTCTCTCTGTTAAAGTGGAAGATCCTGACAATAAAGACTACCTCTGTAAGACATCAGGCCACTCTGGTGCTCAGTAACACTCACTGTTTGTTTATTCTTTACCCTACATGCTATCTGGTGCACTAAAAGTGCAATACAGTACATTTGGGATGTAGCCTCAGTCTCGGATTATTTAATCAACACATTGTGACAAATTGATATTTTTATTGATACATTATAAACAATTCACATTTTAATATGGTAGCAAGGATTTTATTTATTTACTTATTTAAAATACATTAGTCATTTACAAATTGATGTTAACCTGAATAAAAAAGTGTGGAGTAACACATGATGGGTCATGCTGTTGGACAAAAATCTATGCCGGGCGATATAGAAACGGGTTCCTTCCGTCCAGTCGCATTTTTGTTTCCAGGCTATATCTTTTTAAAGCTACTGAAAATCTTCATGAAACTTTGTATACATATCAAGAAACATGTGAGGTGGTCCCTTTTGCTATTTTGGATTTTTGATAAAATATTTTTCAGATTTTTACATAAAAAATAGATTTTGACTTAGTTTCGAAGAGCAATGTTTGTTTCTGGAGCATGTATCCAAAACTATTCATGATGCAGATTTGAAACTTGGTATATATGTTAACAAGATGATGTATATGTGCCTTTTCAGCTTAAGAAATTTTAATTTTTCATGTTACCATGGAAAAAAATTTTTAGACTTAGTCTCTCAAGTTAGTCTTAGGGGTAGGTTTTGTTTCCGGAGCAGAACTTGAAAACTATGAGTGGTATGATCTTAAAAGTTTGTATATGTGTTGATTTAAGTAATGTTTTATTAAGTATTAGGTAGTGCCTTTTGATACTAAGAAATGTGAGAAATTTACATTTTTAGCTCACCTGGATCAAAGGTCAGTGTAAAGAGACAGGGTTTGTTTCCTGCAGCAGAACTTGAAAAATGTGACGCATAATATCTTGAAACTTGGTATGTAGTTGGTATATACAGTGGTGCTTGAAAGTTTGTGAACCCTTTAGAATTTTCTCTATTTCTGCATAAATATGACCTAAAACAACATCAGATTTTCATACAAGTCCGAAAAATAAAGAGAACCCAGTTAAACAAATTAGACAAAAATATTATACTTGGCCATTTATTTATTGAGGAAAATGATCCAATATTACATATCTGTGAGTGGCAAAAGTATGTGAACCTCTAGGATTAGCAGGTAACTTGAAGGTGAAATTAGTCAGGTGTTTTCAATCAATTGGATGACAATCAGGTGTGAGTGGGCACCCTGTTTTATTTAAAGAACAAAGATCTATCAAAGTCTGATTTTCACAACACGTTGTGTTTCACAACACATGGAAATGTATCATGGCACGAACAAAGGAGATTTCTGAGGTCCTCAGAAAAAGCGTTGTTGATGCTCATCAGGTTGGAAAAAGTTACGAAACCATCTCTAAAGAGTTTGGACTCCTCCAATCCACAATCATACAGATTATGGACAAATGGAGGATATTCAAGACCATTGTTACCCTCCCCAAGAGTGGTCGACCAACAAAGATCACTCCAAGAGCAAGGCATGTAATAGTTGGCGAGGTCACAAAGGACCCCAGGGTAACTTCGAAGCAACTGAAGGCCACTGGCTAATGTTAATGTTCATGAATCCACCATCAGGAGAACACTGAACAACAATGGTGTGCATGGCAGGGTTGCAAGGAGAAAGCCACTGCTCTCCAAAAAGAACATTGCTGCTCATCTGCAGTTTGCTAAAGATCACATGGACAAGCCAGAAGGCTATTGGAAAAATGTTTTGTGGAAGGATGAGACCAAAATAGAACTTTTTGGTTTAAATGAGAAGCATTATGTTTGGAGAAAGGAAAACACTGCATTCCAGCATAAAAACCTTATCCCATCTGTGTAACATGGTGGTAGTAGTATCATGGTTTGGGCCTGTTTTGCTGCATCTGGGCCAGAATGGCTTGCCATCATTTGATGGAACAATGAATTCTGAATTATACCAGCGAATTCTAAAGGAAAATGTCAGGACATCTGTCCATGAATTGAATCTCAAGAGAAGGTGGGTCATGCAGCAAGACAATGACCCTAAGCACACAAGTCGTTCTACCAAAGAATGGTTAAAGAAGAATAAAGTTAATGTTTTGGAATGGCCAAGTCAACGTCCTGACCTTAATCCAATCGAAATGTTGTGGAAGGAACTGAAGCGAGCAGTTTATGTGAGGAAACTCACCAACATCCCAGAGTTGAAGCTGTTCTATACAGAGGAATGGGCTAAAATTCCTCCAAGCCGATGTGCAAGACTGATCAACGGTTACCGGAAACGTTTAGTTGCAGTTATTGCTGCACAAGGGGGTTACACCAGATACTGAAAGCAAAGGTTCACATACTTTTGCCACTCACAGATATGTAATATTGGATCATTTTCCTCAATAAATAAATGACCAAGTATAATATTTTTGTCTCATTTGTTTACCTGGGTTCTCTTTATCCACTTTTAAGACTTGTGTGAAAATCTGATGATGTTTTAGGTCAGGGGTTTTCAAAGTGTGGGAGAGTCAGCCCCCCTCAGAGAGCAAATAAACAACAGCGCCCCCCCCTTACAATTTTTGTTGTTGCTATACTTAATGTTCCATTTGTATTTTAAAATAATGGTTGTACAAATGTTTTTTCTTTTACACATTTTAAACATCTGTGCTTTTTAAAACATCTTGTTTTACACATTTTAAACATCTCATAGCATCGTTAGCTAGCACCTCTTGGCAGACAACACACTGTGGCAGTGGAGCATCTTCAGATCCAGTCCATGAAAATCCAAACTTTAAATAATCGTAGTCATACTTCCTTCTTTTTTCAGTCCCCCCAGGATTCCGCGGGCCTTTTTTGTGATTGTTGTGGGCTAAAATGTCTGATGTTGCGGGGGTTTTCCAAAAAATTGCAATGAACGTTGCAGTGTTTTTTAGGTTTTTGTTGCGATTACATTGCAGGAGGAAGTGAAAGTTGCGAGAAATTGTTGCGATTTTCTCTTTTTGTAATTAAAATTGACTATGTTAAATATTAAGTTATTACTGAAATACTATTGATTATAAAATCAAAGACACTGAGAAATGGTCCTATAAACATCTTTACCAATATAAAAGATTACCAGGACTACAAAAATGCAGAAAAATAGGCTTTACTTATCCAAATGCGCCTGTTGGTTCAAAAGTTAAAGTGCATAGAACCTCACAGCACAACATGAAGTTACCTTAAAATATAATATAAATGCCTCAGCTTTCATGTAAGAAAAAAACCTATTAATACTAGTACTGTGTGCAGGCAGTCTCTCCTGAAGACTAAATTAAACAATAATTATAAACTAATAAAATAAATGGCTCAGGCTTCATAGAAGAAAAAAACAATTTGAACAGAATCTCACAGTATGATGCTGAAGCTGCCTAAACAATGGAAAATAAAATACCATTTTGGCAAAAAAGTTGGCATCCATTAATTTCTTGTAATAAGACAGGATAAAGCGGCTAGAGATAATGAAATGAGATGAAGTAAAAAAAAATGTAAAGTGCACACAGTCCTTCACTGTAAACATAACACGCTTTCAGTAACAGAATTTAAGCCTACATAAACACTGACTCGCACATGCAGTGTTGCCAGATACTGCTGAAGTTTTCCAGTTCAAAACCCGCCAAAATGCACTTGAAACCGCCCAATCTGGCAACACTGCGCGCATGCTGCTTCTCTTGAACGTATACACAGAAGTAAGGCGGAAGGTAGTTTGTCGACGTCACCTCAAGACGACGCCAATGATTGGTCAAATTTGCGGGAAAGTTGCGGTGATTGGATATAATTGCAACACCGCCCTGAATTCGCGGGGATTGGTTGAATTTGCATTGAAGTTGCAAATCGCAACATCGCGAAATCCTGGAGGGTCTGGTTTTTTGCTTGGCCCAGACTCTGTCTCCTCACTCACTGTAGCTTTAGGTACTAAAAATCGATCCATTTTGTCTCTGACAAAGGCTAGCTGAAGTTCGCTAAATGTCCGCAATAGTAACTTATTCTAGTTTATTTTTCCTCACGTTGCGCCCCCCCCGAAGAACTCTGGCGCCCCCTAGGGGAGGTGTGCCCCACACTTTGAAAGGCCCTATTTTAAGTCATATTTATGCAGAAATGTAGAAAATTCTAAAGGGTTCACAAACTTTCAAGCACCACTGTAGGGTGGGGGATTTAGATGACTCTCGTCTTGTTTATTTTCATATGACAGCAAGGCCCAAAGTGTATTATTCCCCTCATATCACAGTGATTTGCTTACAATTACAATTTTTAATTTATGAATGAATGATACATTGCATGTTTTATTTGTTTCTGTTTACATAGAATGTCATTCTCTCCAGCTTAGAATATTCTGAGACAAAAAAAATGTGGGATGTTGTGTGACTGAGAAACCAGAAAGCACAAACTCCTCTGTCCTGAAGACGCCTCCATCTTGGGAAACTTACTGACTGATACCTGGGTCCCCTTCCATAAATGCTAAATAAATGTGTCTTAACGTCTTCATCACATTAGAAGACTATAGGTTTTTTCCCCCCACCCATTTTCTCCCCATTATGGTCACCTGCTAGTATCCATCCACCAGCCAGGTCTCTCTAACCATGTGAGTGAAGGCTAACACATGCTTCCTCCAAGACATGTAAAGCCATCAACCTCCTCTTTTCCAAATGCAGCTCATGCTGCGTCACAGGATAGCAAAACACACCCGGAGGACAGTGCCATGTGCTCTCTTCCCCATATGCATGAGCTCACAGAAGACCCCAGTCAGCTGTGATTAATAGGGGACAGAGAATATGCCCCTGGAATGGGATGCTCAATCAGCACAGATGGGTGTGATGGACAGCAGTCCAAATATCGCTATACAGGTTTAGGGGCATCACATTGGTGCACCTCCAGGGTCCTGGATTCAATTCTAAGCTTGGGTTGCTGTCTGTATGAAGTTTTGCAAGTTCTCCCCCGTCAGTGTAGAAACCCTACACTTCCTTCCTCTGGGTCCACTGGTTTCTCATCTCATCATCTCTAGCCGCTTTATCCTGTTCTACAGGGTCGCAAGCAAGCTGGAGCCTATCCCAGCTGACTACGGGCGAAAGGCGGGGTACACCCTGGACAAGTCGCCAGGTCATCACAGGGCTGATACATAGACACACACAACCATTCACACTCACACCTACGGTCAATTTAGAGTCACCAGTTAACCTAACCTGCATGTCTTTGGACTGTGGGGGAAACTGGAGCACCTGGAGGAAACCCACGCGGACATGGGGAGAACATGCAAACTCCGCACAGAAAGGCCCTCGCCAGCCACGGGGCTCAAACCCAGACCTTCTTGCTGTGAGGCGACCGCGCTAACCACTACACCACCATGCCGCCCCCACTGGTTTCTCCTTCAGCAAATTGGTTATGCTTAAATTGCCACTAGGTGTGAAATTTTTTTCTTTGTTTTTTTAAATTAAATATGAATTCTAGATGTATGGCATTGGAAAAATGCCTAGGCCTAGAAATACCAGAATTGTCAGCAAGCTCAGAGATGTGCATTGGACTATTTTTTATTTATTTACTTACTGTGTGGATAGTTATTTTTGTTTGTACCTGCATGTGATTTCATCACAAATTTGGGATATTCTGTTTCCCAAAAGATAAGTTCTTTGAAAACAACCATGACCCTGACCAGGCAGGTCGTAAGAATGCTGTAAATACATCACATAGTGCCACAGTCATGCTAATGAACATTGTTTTATTTTGCCCTGCAAGCTTCTGACCACTTGTTTATGCCCACAAGGAAGTAAAAACAATTTGTACTTGTGTACCTTGTGTGTACTCCTGTGAGATCTCAGTCCTGACGGACGTCTCTAGTCTCAACCAGATGCTCAGTGAACCTTACTGGCAAGCTTTCTTAGGATAATTTTTATACAGGACTAATGTACTGTGTGTGTGGTCTTAGATACATACACACATTTGGGCCTCATTTCTTCCTGTTGTGTTTTCTCTACTCCCAGACTGCGAATTTTGCAAATCCTTCTTTCTCAACAAATGTGAGGTTCATGGACCGCCCCTCTTCATCCCAGATACTTCTGTTCCCATGGGAGTCCCTAACCGAGCCAGACAAACTCTTCCTTCTGGGCTAGAAATCCAGAAGTCCAGTATTCCTGATGCAGGCCTGGGAGTGTTTAATAAGGGGGAGACGGTTCCAGTAGGTGCACACTTTGGACCCTGCCAGGGAGAGCTGGTGAACCGAGAGGAAGCCAAGAACAGTGGAGACTCCTCGGTTGTGAGTTTGTCATAAATTTATTATGAGATATTGTATATTTTTAAGAAACAAAATATGATGACTAGATGAAAGTAGCTCCAATTAACATTAACTTCTTCTTGTCACTGATATGTGGACGAGTGGTTTAAATCACAAGTTTGATCACAATGTGATCCTACATCGATTCTTTTAGCCAGTGTGGTGAAAATTCACCTGTTTATAATAGAAATACGAGTAACACCTGAATAATGCTCAAGCAAATGTATTTATTTATTGTATAATTTAATGAAAGTCCCATAAAATCACAAGCCCAGGTAGTCGCTAACATAGGTCCTCCCATATCTACTTCTAGGCATGTTCAGCTTCCTGTCTTACACAAGATATTAATCGTAATCATAGCTTCCATCAACATTTTGTAATAGTCTGTTTTCCCAACTGCAGCTGAGAAAAACTGTCCCAAGTTTTCCTTGACTCTGCCGCATCCACGACAACCCAGTAGCAGCTTCTCACACGCGCGCAAAAACAAAGAACTTATTCATTCACACTTGCAGCTTGTTTCTTTTCTAAATGTCAAGGCTAAACAGAGAAGCATGACACTACAGGATTTGAACATATATTGTTAGCTACAACCCCGATTCCAAAAAAGTTGGGACAAAGTACAAATTGTAAATAAAAACAGAATGCAATAATTTACAAATCTCAAAAACTGTTATTGGATTCACAATAGAACATAGACAACATATCAAATGTCGGAAGTGAGACATTTTGAAATTTCATGCCAAATATTGGCTCATTTGAAATTTCATGACAGCAACACATCTCAAAAAAGTTGGGACAGGGGCAATAAGAGGCTGGAAAAGTTAAAGGTACAAAAAAGGAACAGCTGGAGGACCAAATTGCAACTCATTAGGTCAATTGGCAATAGGTCATTAACATGACTGGGTATAAAAAGAGCATCTTGGAGTGGCAGCAGCTCTCAGAAGTAAAGATGGGAAGAGGATCACCAATCCCCCTAATTCTGCGCCGACAAATAGTGGAGCAATATCAGAAAGGAGTTCGACAGTGTAAAATTGCAAAGAGTTTGAACATATCATCTACAGTGCATAATATCATCAAAAGATTCAGAGAATCTGGAAGAATCTCTGTGCGTAAGGGTCAAGGCTTGAAAACCATACCGGGTGCCCGTGATCTTCGGGCCCTTAGACGGCATTGCATCACATACAGGCATGCTTCTGTATTGGAAATCACAAAATGGGCTCAGGAATATTTCCAGAGAACATTATCTGTGAACACAATTCACCGTGCCGTCCACCGTTGCCAGCTAAAACTCTATAGTTCAAAGAAGAAGCCGTATCTAAAGGCGATCCAGAAGCGCAGACATTTTCTCTGGGCCAAGGCTCATTTAAAATGGACTGTGGCAAAGTGGAAAACTGTTCTGTGGTCAGATGAATCAAAATTTGAAGTTCTTTATGGAAATCAGGGACGCCGTGTCATTTGGACTAAAGAGGAGAAGGACAACCCGAGTTGTTATCAGCACTCAGTTCAGAAGCCTGCATCTCTGATGGTATGGGGTTGCATTAGTGCGTGTGGCATGGGCAGCTTACACATCTGGAAAGACACCATCAATGCTGAAAGGTATATCCAGGTTCTAGAGCAACATATGCTCCCATCCAGACGACGTCTCTTTCAGGGAAGACCTTGCATTTTCCAACATGACAATGCCAAACCACATACTGCATCAATTACAGCATCATGGCTGCGTAGAAGAAGGGTCCGGGTACTGAACTGGCCAGCCTGCAGTCCAGATCTTTCACCCATAGAAAACATTTGGTGCATCATAAAACAGAAGATACGACAAAAAAGACCTAAGACAGTTGAGGAACTAGAATCCTACGTTAGACAAGAATGGGTTAACATTCCTATCCCTAAACTTGAGCAACTTGTCTCCTCAGTCCCCAGATGTTTACAGACTGTTGTAAAGAGAAAAGGGGATGTCTCACAGTGGTAAACATGGCCTTGTCCCAACTTTTTTGAGATGTGATGTTGTCATGAAATTTAAAATCACCTAATTTTTCTCTTTAAATGATACATTTTCTCAGTTTAAACATTTGATATGTCATCCATGTTCTATTATGAATAAAATATGGAATTTTGAAACTTCCACATCATTGCATTCCGTTTTTATTTACAATTTGTACTTTGTCCCAACTTTTTTGGAATCGGGGTTGTATAATTAATGCTAAAGTTAATATAAAACTTCTTACCACACCAGTGATCTGATGATTTTCGATGCCACACAATTTGCCACGATGAGAGTTGGTTTGATGCTGGGGTATGCAATTGGTATGACTTTTTACGCAATCGGTTTCATTTCCATGAATTCACAAGTGCAAACAAAAGTCAAAAAGTTCTAAGACAGATGTTATAATTTCAAAAGGAATTCAAAAAAGGACTATAAAGAAGGAATTCTCTGATGAAAACATCGCTTGCAGAAGTGTTTAGACTTAAATGGAGGATATGTAGAGAAATAGCTTTATTTTCATAAATAAAGATTTTTTTCATTTGTCTTAGAATTTTTGACTTGCCCTCGTATGATTTCAACATCGGTTTGGTGAGGGTTGATTTGGATATGTACAGTGGTACTTGAAAGTTTGTGAACCCTTTAGAATTTTCTATATTTCTGCATGATTATGAGCTAAAACATCAGATTTTCACACAAATCCTAAAAGTAGATAAAGAGAACCCAGTTAAACAAATGAGACAAAAATATTATACTTGGTCATTTATTTATTGAGGAAAATGATCCAATATTACATATCTGTGAGCGTGGGTTTCCTCCGGGTGCTCCGGTTTCCCCCACAGTCCAAAGACATGCAGGTTAGGTTAACTGGTGACTCTAAATTGACCGTAGGTGTGAATGTGACTGTGAATGTGTCTGTGTCAGCCCTGTGATGATCTGGCGACTTGTCCAGGGTGTACCCTGCCTTTCGCCCATAGTCAGCTGGGATAGGCTCCAGCTTGCCTGCGACCCTGTAGAACAGGATAAAGCAGCTAGAGATAATGAGACAAGACATATCTGTGAGTAGGAAAAGTGTGTGAACCTCTAGGATTAGCAGTTCATTTGACGGTGAAATTAGAGTCAGGTGTTTTACAATCAATGGGATGACAATCAGGTGTGAGTGGGCACCCTGTTTTATTTAAAGAGCAGGGCTCTATCAAAGTCTGATCTTCACAACATGTTCGTGTATCATGGCACGAACAAAGGAGATTTCTGAGGGTCTCAGAAAAAGCGCTGTTGATGCTCATCAGGCTGGAAAAGTTTACAAAACCATCTCCTAAAGAGTTTGGACTTCACCAGTCCACAGTCAGACAGATTATGTACAAATTGAGGAAATTCAAGACCATTGTTACCCTCCCCAGGAGTGGTCGGCGAACAAAGATCACTCCAAGAGCAAGGCATGTAATAGTTGGCGAGGTCACAAAGGACCCCAGGGTAACTTCTAAGCAACTGAAGGCCTCTCTCACATTAGCCAATGTTAATGTTCATGAGGCTACCATCAGGAGAACACTTGAACAACAATGGTGTGCATGGCAGGGTTGCAAGGAGAAAGCCACTGCTGTCCAAAAAGAACATTGCTGCTCGTCTACAGCTTGCTAAAGATCACGTGGACAAGCCAGAAGGCTATTAGCAAAATGTTTTGTGGATGGATGAGTCCAAAATAGAACTTTTTGGTTTAAATGAGAAGTGTTATGTTTGGAGAAAGGAAAACACTGCATTCCAGCATAAGAACCTTATCCCATCTGTGAAACATGGTGGTGGTAGTAT
This sequence comes from Neoarius graeffei, assembly GCF_027579695.1. NCBI lineage: Eukaryota > Metazoa > Chordata > Actinopteri > Siluriformes > Ariidae > Neoarius > Neoarius graeffei. The sequence continues at coordinate 6,271,951 of NC_083587.1, forward strand.
CATGGTTCAGGCCTGTTTTGCTGCATCTGGGCCAGGATGGCTTGCCATCATTGATGGAACAATGAATTCTGAATTATACCTGCGAATTCTAAAGGAAAATGTCAGGACATCTTTCCATGAACTGAATCTCAAGAGACAGTGGGCCATGCAGCAAGACAATGACCCGAAGCACACAAGTTGTTCTACCAAAGAATGGTTAAAGAAGAATAAAGTTCATGTTTTGGAATGGCCAAGTCAATGTCCTGACTTTAATCCAATCGAAATGTTGTGGGAAGAACCTGAAGTGAGCAGTTCATATGGGGAAACCTACCAACATCCCAGAGTTGAAGTTGTTCTGTACGGAGGAATGGGCTAAAATTCCTCCAAGCCAGTGTGCAGGACTGATCAGCAGTTACTGGAAACATTTATGCCGCTTTTCCACTACAAACGCGGCTGAGCCGTGCCGTGCCGAGTCGAGCTGAGTCGGGCTGAGCGGGGCTATTGAAGTTGCATTTCGACTACAACCGCGCTGAACCGTGCTGGCTGGAAGTGGGTGGACACATTGGGTGGAGTTAGCGAAAGTGGGTGGACGTCATGTGATGTCGTTAAGCAGCGCAAACAGTGACATCAGTGACAGTGGCGGAACAAGTCAGAGCCGGGCCGGGGGCGGGGCAAATGACTGGGCCCTTTATTAAAGCTTATCATAACATCATTTTAGGCTACAAAATGTCCGCAACTGCGGTGTTTACCAATTTCAACACTACCGGGTGCAACTATGTTATTTAGTACATCAAGTCCTTCAAACGAACATGTAACTCAGAAACAAAAAACATTAGGATACTGTACATGGCTCATAATAAAACATCAATAGCCTATACTGCGCACATTATTTGAAGGGCATACGAATGAGCGCTCAGAGTGGTGACAGGAAGAGTCAGAAATAAAAGGAGGGCGGTGCAAACCTCACTGAATGCACTGTGTTTACCAATTTCAACACTCCGGGGTGCAACTATGTTATTTTGTACATTAAGTCCTTCAAACGAACATGTAACTCAGAAACAAAAAAACATTAGGCGACATACTGTACATGGCTCATAATAAAACATCAATAGCCTACTGCGCGCATTATTTGAAGGGCATACGGCGAGCCTTGCGCTCCGCGAACTCGTCCACGATGCTCTGACTGATTCAGTGAGCTTTTAAGCGGTAGTCTCACGACCCGAATAGTAAACAATAAACATGGAGGACATGGAGTCGTTAGTGTTGCTGGTCTTGGTGCTGTGGCTTGTTGTCACCGACAACGCCAACAGATACTGGCAAGAGCGTATAGATGAGGCGAGGCGCATAAGGCTTCAGAAATTCTCGTAATTCATAATTATTCTTCTTCCGGGTTTGCGGTGTTTACAGATCCCAGCGCGCTCGCGGGGCGTGTGTGGGCATGTGAGGACACTCCTCCTCACCAATCAGTGCACAGGGGAGTGTCTGCTCACGCCTCCAGCCTCAGTCGGCTCGCTTTGGCTCGCTTCAGCCCCACTCCAAAACGGTGCGAGTTTTAGGGGCTAAGCAGGGCTGAAACGAGCTGAGTCGTGCTGGTTTTTGGTAGTCGAAACGCGAGCCGTGTCAGGCTGAAGTGAGCTGAAGCGAGCTGAAGTGAGCTGAAAAAGGGTAGTGGAAAAGGGCCATTAGTTGCAGTTATTGCTGCACAAGGGGGTCACACCAGATACTGAAAGCAAAGGTTCACATACTTTTGCCACTCAAAGATATGTAATATTGGATCATTTTCCTCAATAAATAAATGACCAAGTATAATATTTTTCTCTCATTTGTTTAACTGGGTTTTCTTTATCCACTTTTAGGACTTGTGTGAAAATCTGATGATGTTTTAGGTCATATTTATGCAGAAATATAGAAAATTCTAAAGGGTTCACAAACATTCAAGCACCACTGTATGGTATATACCTGGTGTGCTATGACACAAAGTGTGCTGTGGAATTTTGAGCAACCCCATTCGTTTTTAGACAGGCTCATGAAATAATATATATTTTTAAATACAACAATGACTCTGCTTTTTAATTAAAAAGGGTTGTAATCACTTCATCTCATCTCATTATTTCTAGCCGCTTTATCCTGTTCTACAGGGTCGCAGGCAAGCTGGAGCCTATCCCAGCTGACTATGGGCGAAAGACGGGGTACACCCTAGACAAGTTTCCTGGTCATCACAGGGCTGACACACAGACACAGACAACCATTCACACTCTCTTTCACACCTACGGTCAATTTAGAGTCACCAGTTAACCTAACCTGCATGTCTTTGGACTGTGGGGGAAACCGGAGCACCCAGAGGAAACCCACATGGACACGTGGAGAACATGCAAACTCCACACAGAAAGGCCCTCGCCGGCCACGGGGCTCGAACCCGAACCTTTTTGCTGTGAGGCAACAGTGCTAACCACTACACCACCCATTGTAATCACTTATTTAGAAATTTTACATTTTTTAAAACTAAATGGCCTTTAATCCCATTCTTAGTTTGATTTTGAAAATAATTTTAGGTCCAGGGAGGAGGATTATTTTTGTCGTGACCAGAAAAGGCAGTCACCCTAGATGTTGCCAGTTCCACTGAGCCTTGCCAGAGTGCAAGGCTCATGGGACTGTTAATATTTAAGCTTAGAGAGTATTAGGGGCTAAATAGCAATGGGCCACCTTGACCAAGACTCCTGCAGTAATTGATCACCTCTGGCCAGTATTTCTGATGGACATGCATCTTGGAGTAAAATAAAACATCTCCTTGAACCATGTTATGTACAGACCACAGGATATCACGAGAAGTCAGCCAGTCCCTATCCCAGTCCACCGTCCCTCCCTGCCTGAAGTCCTCTCGATAGTTCCACTGCCAAAAACAGACCAGCAGCAGCAGCTTGAATGACCACTGTCCAGTGGCACTTACTGCTGTCATCATGAAGTGCTTTGAGAAACTGGTCCGGACTCATCATTGCAAGCTTCCCACCCATGTTAGACAGACACCAGTATGCTTGCAGAGCTAACAGGTCCCACAACTTTCCACACTGCCCTTACTCACCTCGAGCAACAGGAGAGCCATGTTGGGCTGCTCTTTGTGAACTTTACCTCAGCATTCAACACCATTCTCCCTCACAGACTGGTGTCCAAGCTGACAGACCTGGGACTGTCTCAATCCATCTGCCTTTGGATAAAGGACTTCCTGTCTGATTGCTCCCAAAGGGTGAGAGTAGCCCACCCCCACATCTCAGCCTTAGCACTGGCTTCCCACAGGGCTGTGTGCTGAGCCCCCTACTCTTCACCCTCTTCACTTATGACTGCATCCCGCTCACTCCAGTAATGACATTGTCAAATTTGTGGATGATGCTACCATAGTGGGGCTCATCTCTGGGGGGAAGGAGTCTACTTATCAGGATGGGGTGGACCAGCTGTCTGGGTGGTGCAGAGACAACAACCTGGTCCTCAACACTACCAAATCCAAGGAGCTGCTCATAGATTTCAGGAAAAAGAAAATGGACATTCAGCCTATTCTCATCAGTGGGGAATGTGTAGAGAGGATCTTGGACTTCCGGTTCCTGGGGGTGCACATGGAGGAGGACCTGACCTGGAGCACCAACACCACACAAGTGATAAATAAAGCACAGCAGAGACTTCCTGAGGATTCTCAGGAAGAACCACCTCACTCAAAAACTGCTTGTGTCCTTCTACCATTGCTCCACAGAGAGCATACTTACATACTGCATCAGTGTGTGGTTTGCTAGCTGCATAGCAGCAGAGAGGAAAGTGCTCCAGAAGGTCGTCACCACCGCCCAGATAATCATTGGATGCCCTGTCCCCTGCCTGGAAGAGCTTTACAGTTCCTGCTGCCTCAAAAGAACCCAGGGTATATCAAAAGATCCATCCCACCCCAGATATTCTCTCTTTGAACTGATGCCCTTGGGCAGACAGTTCAGGTCAATTAAGAGATGGACAAATAGACCTCTTGCGCATGATGTCACGCATCCCATGATGATTTCACTTGGGGGTCAGCCAGGCACCATCTTTTGTGTAAGTAAGGCATAACCTGTCTTCAAAATGGTTAACTTTTGTGCTGTTTTTAGGGCCTGAGCACTGAGGTGCACTGTAGGTGCAAAGCCCTATTGTTTTCGGCATGTTGTTTTTCTTCTAATTTTTTTCTCTGCAGGAAAACTTGTTTTTGAGGCACTTGCGATGCTTAAACTCACAAATTTTGGCACACTGATCAAATGTGCATAAGATCACAAAGTTACACTGAGCAAGGGACTGGGCGTGGTCCCAAAGCTCTATAGTGCCCCCAAGAACAAGCTATGATTGAGATGAAGTTGCTCAGATCAGCAGGAGATTTGATGTGATCGATACTCTTGTGGTAAAGGACAAATTTCACTTGGTGGTATATGACTCCGCCCAACAGGAAGTCAGCCATGCTGGATGGAATGAGGGATTTTGAAATGTTCCGGCGCTGTTCTGAAGGGCTTACAATGGCCAAAAACTCATGGAATTTTGCATGTTTGTCCTGTGATACAATTTGAGGTGATATTGAAAATTCGTGTAGGTGGGTTTCATTAACTCCATAGTGCCACCTAGTTAAAAAAGATAAAATTGACACTAGGGCTGAAACGATTATTCAAGTAACTCAAATAATTCGATTACAAAAAATGTTAGAGGCAAATTCTTTGCCTCGAGGCTTCGTTTAATTCATGTCACCAAAGTCCGTCTATTTTAAATGTCTCTGCTATCGTATTACTCCCGCTTTGTAGACGACTGCGCAGCTCCGGTATCATTGTTTCACACAGACTGTAATAATTGATGCGCATTTCAAAGATTTAAGGCGGCGCGATTTAATTTGCTCTCTGGCAGTGGCGGAAAACGAAGATACCGGTGTGCGTAAAAGGCAGAAAATTTCTAAAGTGTGGGACCATTTTATGCTTCGTAAGGCGTACAACGTAGTGCAGTGTATACACTGTAAAACGGACCTGGCCTACCATAATAGTACTTCATCACTGCTGCAGCACCTGAACTGAAAGCATCCTCACATGAACTGCACTTCTCCAAGCGGACTGGGAGCCTCTACAAGGTAACGTATTTTTACGATTGCTAACTGATATGAACACTCGCTTGTTAGAACATTAGTACAGTATTTGTAATTATTTGTAGCCTGTGTTATGAGTCGATAGTGATGAGGCATGATAAGTAATGAGAGCAAATGCCCCAAAATCTCACTCATAATTCATCCCTCTTCTTCTCTCCCTCCCGCGCGTGTACACACATGCACAGAGGTTACATCTCAAAACACGCCTTCCCCATACATAAAGTAGTAATAATAAATGCTACAGATGGACAAATCTGCATTCATTAGCATATAGATTTACTTTTGGGCAAGTTTATAGCATTCATTTGTTGTACAAATCAATGTGTTCCCCCCCCCCCCCCCCCCCCCCCCAGTACATCACAACAGCACATGGACAGCTTCGTTCGTTCAGGCCCCTCATGCACTGTGGAAAAAGCTGCAGTTTTTACCAACAGCATTTTAAATATGCTCATCACAGACATGCGCCCACTGTCCATGGTGGAGGACACAGGATTTAAGAATATGATCAAAGCTTTCAATCCCAAATACACCATTCCCTCAAGAACATATTTCACAAATATGATGGAGCAAGGGTGGCATGGTGGTGTAGTGGTTAGCGCTGTCGCCTCACAGCAAGAAGGTCCGGGTTCGAGCCCTGTGGCCGGCGAGGGCCTTTCTGTGTGGAGTTTGCATGTCCTCCCCGTGTCCGCGTGGGTTTCCTCCGGGTGCTCCGGTTTCCCCCACAGTCCAAAGACATGCAGGTTAGGTTAACTGGTGACTCTAAATTGACCGTAGGTGTGAATGTGAGTGTGAATGGTTGTGTGTCTATGTGTCAGCCCTGTGATGACCTGGCGACTTGTCCAGGGTGTACCCCGCCTTTCGCCCGTAGTCAGCTGGGATAGGCTCCAGCTTGCCTGCGACCCTGTAGAAGGATAAAGCGGCTACAGATAATGAGATGAGATGAGATGATGGAGCAAAAGTACTCAGAAATAACATACATTATAGTGTTCTTCAGGAGACAGACTGTGTTGCACTGACAACAGACATTTGGACGAGTGTGGCCACAGAGGCTTATCTGGGGGTCACGTCATTTTTTGGGAGATGATTGGGAAATGAAGTCCCTCTCCCTTACTACAATGCCTCTAGAGGAGAGGCATACAGCCACAAACATTGCAGATTGGCTGGAGGAGGCTGCTACCAAATTTCACATTCCTTTTGAAAAGGTGAAGGCAGTTGTCCATGACAATGGGGCCAATGTAGTGGCAGCTACTAGAATTCTGAAAGAGAGACACGGATGGGCCTCTGTTAGATGTGCAGGGCACACACTGAATTTGGTTGTGCAGAATACATTGAAAAATAACAAAACCATCTCAAGTTGTGTGGCCTCTGCGAGATGCCTGGTGGAGCACTTTAAAAAGAGTGAACTGGCCTGCACAAAACTTAAAGAAAAGCAGCAGCAAATGGGAGTGCAACAGCACATGTTGGTACAGGATGTCAGTACTCGGTGGAACAGTATACTTCATATGCTATCCAGGCTCCTTGAACAGAGATGGCCAGTGGCTGCAGCTCTTTCCGATCCTGCAGTCAACCCATGGGGAAAGCATCACTATTTGGATCTGAAGCCGGAGCAGTGGATCTTGACTGAAGAACTGACTCAGATTCTTGAACCTTTCAAGGGGGCTACAGTGTTCCTGAGTGGGGAACAATATGTGACCCTGTCTGCGCTTCCTCAGCTGGTACAGACTCTCAAGAAATCCACTCTGAGTTCAGCTTTTGAAACTGCACCAGTGAGGGCATTTCAAGTCAAGTTTATTTGTATAGCGCTTTTAACAATAAGCATTGTCACAAAGCAGCTTTACAGAATTTGAATGACTTAAAACATGAGCTAATTTTGTCCCTAATCTATCCCCAATGAGCAAGACTGTGGCGACGGTGGCAAGGAAAAACTCCCTCAAACGACATGAGGAAGAAACCTCGAGAGGAACCAGACTCAAAAAGGAACCCATCCTCATTTGGGCAACAACAGACAGCATGACTATAACACTTATAACAGTTTTATAACAGTTTTAACATGAAGACAGTTTCGTTGATGATGTAACTCTTCATTGATGGAAACTTGAGTGCAAAACTGTTCATGACAACTGCAGTCCTAAAGTTAGCAAGTCAACTGTAGTCCTCAGCCATAAAAGCATTACTGTAAGAGTCCAGAGCGTCCTCCAGGTGGAACTTTCAACTGTCCTCATGGGGCCGTCCTCCACAGGAGCGATGCGATAAAACTCCAACCAGACACAGGGCACCAGGATGGATCAAGCAGGTCCAGGGGCAGAAGAGGTCAGCATCTCAATCTCAGGACCAACATGTAACTCAGAGGGACAGATGGGGGGAGGGAAAGAAAACACAGGTTGTTAAGTATGCCCTAAAAATGGCACAAGTATTAAGTCTGTGTGGTAGGCTCGCAGAGATGAGAGTCTTAACATCAGGCATAATACACAACAATGGCATGTTAATATGGTTAAAAAAATATCATGACCTGCTCTGGCTGGATGCTTGATTGGGTGATGGGAGCACACTCCTCAGCAGTGATGGGATGCAGATGGGACCCTTAGGGCTGGCCAAGACAATTCAGTTACATTTCACCAGGTCTGGGACATGCGACAGAATGTCTGACGGCCGATTCCCTGCAGGCTACGATAGCCAGTTGACGTCTCCACCAAAAGATTTCCTGTTGACTCCATGTAACTCAGAGGGACAGATTTGGGGGGGAGAGGGAAAGAAAACACGGGTTGTTAGGTATGCCCAACGTCACCTGAATAAGTAGGAACAGTATACATATTGCACTGAGTACAAGCAGGGACTCCGGCAACTAACTATGACAGCATAACTAAAAGGGGAGAGCCAGAAGGTAACACAGGCATGAGGGAGCCCCGGGACATAAAGCAGCAGCCACTACACTGTCAACAAACCTGATTAAGCAAGCGAGTGGGGACTGACAGCATCCATACATCCCAGTTTACCAAAACACTCTATGTCTGAGGATCCTCTAGATCTACACCTTTACTTCATAAACACCATTAACAAAAGGCTTGACTAAACAGATATGTTTTCAGCCGAGACTTAAATGCTGAGACTGTGTCTGATTCCCGAACATTATTTGGAAGGTTGTTCCATAACTGTGGGGCTTTGTAAGAAAAGGCTCTGCCCCCTGATATAGCCTTCACTATACAAGGTACCAGCAGATAGCCTGCACCTTTTGATCTAAGTAGGCGTGGCGGGTCATAGAGGAACAGAAGTTCACTCAGGTACTGTGGTGTGAGACCATTTAGTGCTTTAAGGTCAATAGTAGTATTTTATAATCAATACGAAATTTGATTGGGAGCCAATGCAGTGTGGATAAGACAGGCGTGATGTGGTCATACGGTATTTTCTAGTTCTAATAAGGACTCTTGCTGCTGCATTTTGAAGTAACTGGAGCTTGTTTATGCACTTATTGGAACATCCAGACAGTAAGTCATTACAATAATCCAACCTGGAGGTAACGAAAGCATGAACTAGTTTTTCCGCGTCATGTAATGACATTAAATTTCTTATCTTGGCAATATTTCTGAGATGAAAGAAAGCTATCTGGGTAATGTTATCAATGTGAGTTTCGAATGAAAGACTGGGGTCAATAATCACTCCGAGGTCTTTTACTGCTGCACGTGAAGAAACAGAAAGGCCATCCAGAGTCACTGTGTAATCAGAAAACTTACTTCTAGCTGTATGTGGTCCTAGTACAAGTACTTCAGTCTTGTCAGAGTTAAGCAGAAGGAAATTAATAAGCATCCAGTGGCTATATTATACTGAGGAACACATTCCTCAGTTCTATAAAGCTGGTGTCTCTCGTCAGGTTTTGCAGAAACATACATCTGTGTGTCATCAGCATAACAGTGGAAACTAATACAATGTTTACGAATAATATCACCCAGAGGTAACATATATAGAGAAAAAAGCAGTGGACCCAAGACAGAACCTTGTGGAACACCAAACTTTACCTCAGTATGTCTAGAAATATCACCATTTATATCAACATACTGATAACGATCAGTTAAATAAGAGCTGAGCCAGGAGAGGGCCATTCCCTTAACTCCCACAACATTTCCTAGTCTATCCAGAAGAATGGAATGATCAATCAGACCCTCCAGGATTTCGCGATGTTGCGATTTGCAACTTCAATACAAATTCAACCAATCCCTGCGAATTCAGGGCGGTTTTGCAATTATATCCAATCACCGCAACTTTCCCGCAAATTTGACCAATCGTTGGTGTCGTCTTGAGGTGACATCGACAAACTACCTTCCACCTTACTTCCAGTGTTGCCAGATTGGGCGGTTTCCCATCCAGTTGGGCGGTTTCAAGTGCATTTTGGCGGGTTTTGAACATATTTTGGGCTGGAAAACGTCAGCAGTATCTGGCAACACTGCTTACTTCCGTGTATACATTCAAGAGAAGCAGCATGTCTGAGTCAGTGTTAATATAGGCTTAAATTCTGTTACTGAAAGTGTGTTATGTTTACAGTGAAGGACTGTGTGCACTTTATTTTTTGACTTAATACAAGAAATTAATGGATGCCAACATTTTTGCCAAAATGGTATTTTATTTTCCATTGTTTAGGCAGCTTCAGCATCATACTGTGAGATTCTGTTCAAATTGTTTTTTTCTTCTATGAAGCCTGAGCCATTTATTTTATTAGTTTATAATTATTGTTTAATTTAGTCTTCAGGAGAGACTGCCTGCACACAGTACGAGTATTAATAGTTTTTTTCTTACATGAAAGCTGAGGCATTTATATTATATTTTAAGGTAACTTCATGTTGTGCTGTGAGGTTCTATGCACTTTAACTTTTGAACCAACAGGTGCATTTGGATAAGTAAAGCCAATTTTTCTGCATTTTTGTAGTCCTGGTAATCTTTTGTATTGGTAAAGTTGTTTATAGGACCATTTCTCAGTGTCTTTGTTTTTTTAATCAATAGTTTTTCAGTAATAACTTAATATTTAACATATCACTCAATTTTAATCACAAAAAGAGAAAATCGCAACAATTCCTTGCAACTTTCACTTCCTCCTGCAATGTAATCGCAACAAAAACCTAAAAAACACCGCAACTTTCATCACAATTTTTTGGAACCCCCCCGCAACATTAGACATTTTAGCCCGCAACAATCACAAAAAAGGCCCGCGAAATCCTGGGGGGACTGATCAATGGTATCAAATGCTGCACTAAGTTCAAGCAACACAAGTAGCGAGACACAGCCCTGATCAGACGCCAACAGTAGGTCGTTTACTACTTTAACCAAAGCTATTTCTGTGCTGTGATTAGGTCTAAATCCTGACTGATACATTTCATGGATGGTATTCCTATGTAAATATGAGCATAACTGCTGTGCCACAGCTTTTTCAAGGATCTTGGAGTTATCTCCAACCTTTATAGGGGAGGTTTGATATTGGCCTATAATTGGACAGCTGACAGGGATCAAGGTCAGCTTTTTAAAGCCTAGGTCACAACCGGACGTACGATTTTTTGGCCTTGCGATTTTTGGAGTTTCCCAATCGCTGCGTTTTTTTTTTTGTTCGTGGAGAAAGACGCACGTTGGCTGTAAGTTTGTCTTGCACCCTGAAAAAAACGTAAGCGCCTGTAGAGTTTGTTTGACATGACAAAGAACCTCTGCGGCCGGTCTGTGGCCAGTCTACGGCTCGAAAATCAGCATGTCACACACGTGCCCTCCGTGCGTTTTTTGCACGTAGACCGGCCGTAGGAGCACGTATGACCGGTTGTGACCTAGGCTTAATCAGGGGTTTGATAACTGCTAGTTTAAAGGATTTGGGTACATAGTCAATCGTAAGAGAAGAATTTATTATTTTTAGAAGTGGTTCAATTACTTCAGGTATTATCTGTTTGAATAGACGTGTAGGTAAGGGATCTAGTACGCAAGTTGAGACTTTTGATGCCGAGATTAATGAAAGTAATTCAGTTTCTTTAAGGGGAGTAAAATATTCTAACTGACAATCTGATAGAGTTATATAGTTAACTACAAGGTCACTTTCACTGTCTGACCTTAAATTAGTAGTTTGAATTTTTTGTTGGATATTCTCAATTTTGTCATTTAAAAAATTCATGTAATTGTTACTATTATATACTGCAGGTGTGCATGTGTCTATAGTGGACTTATTCCTGGTTAATTTTGCTACAGTATTAAATAGGAATCTAGGATTATTTTTATCTTCTATTAGGGAGGAGAGATATGTTGATCTCACAGCACTAAGAGCTTTTCTATACTTCAGGAAGCTCTCCTTCCACGCTAATTTGAACACTACCAATATTGTTTGACGCCATTTACGTTCCAATTTTCGATTGGTCTGTTTTTATGTGCGAGTGTCATTATACCAGGGTGCTAATTTTTTGTCTTTGACCATTTTCCTTTTTAGAGGAGCTACATTATCTAAGGTATGGCGGAATGTTGACTCTAAGCATTCAGTTGCCTGATCAAGTTCTGCAGGGGCTGACAGTGACCCAATCAAAGTTGATAACTCTGGGAGATCATTTATAAAGCTCTGTGCAGTAGTTGACGTGAATGTACATTTAATACAGTAGCGTGGTGAGGTGCATATATTATTACTCAGACATAATTTGAATGAGATGAAATAATGATCTGAGATAACTTCAGACTGTGGAAGTATGACTATATTGTCTACGTTTAACCTGAATGTTAGTATTAGATCAAGGGTGTGACCACCATTATGGGTCAGTCCTATGACATTCTGATTAATCCCTACTGAATCTAAAATGGACACAAACGCTGTTTTCAGAGGTCTTCTGGGTTATTGAAGTGAATATTAAAATCTCAGACAACTAAAGCTTTGTCTAAGGAAATAACCAGCTCTGAGATAAAATCTGCAAATTCAGAAAGAAACTCAGAATATGGCCCCGGGGGCCTGTAAATAATAAGCAATGGAATTAACTGGGTAGACTTATTTTTCAAGGCTACATACATTATATGAGTATGAAGAACTTCAAATGTATTCAATTTATAACCAGGTTTGTGTGTTACACCTAGATAATCATTATAAATAACCGCAACGCCTCCTCCTCTGCCAGTTTGACAAGGCTGGTGTATATAACTGTATCCAGGAGGACTTGCTTCACTTAATGCTATATATTCATTTGGCTTAATCCATGTTTCAGTTAAACAAAGTACATTAAACTCTAGGGGTGTGCATTGGCACAGCCCTCGCGATTCAATTCAATTACGATTCGGAGGGTAACGATTCGATTCAATCCGATTCTATGATGCATTGTGATGCGTTAAAATTTTACTGAAAGCAAGGCAAATTTTTCAGTAGTCATGAGGCAATACAAGCAGTCAGATACTGAACATTTTATTGGCTGTTGTGTGTATCACTCCTGTTTTAAACAAAAAATTGAATGTTATAGAGCTTCAAATATGAAAAAGAAAACAAATTACAGCTGTTTAGTGTTTTTAGCGTTAATAATAACCTGTCTCTCGCAGTCCTCTTCCTCCGCCTCAACCATCTTGCTAAGCTAGTGCTCTCTCGACTGGCGTGCAGCTACAGACTGCGCATGTCTGTAATGTTGCTCCAGAAATGCCCACGGAAGGTTTTTTTTTTAAATACGCTGAATCGATCTGGCATGTTGCCGAATCGATGCTGAATCGTCCATGCCCCGCATTGCGATGCATTGCCGAATCGATTTTTGTTGACACCATTATTAAACTCCTGATCAGTAATGAGTTCATTAACCATTAGCGCTTTAGATGTAAGAGATCTAATATTTAATAGCCCCACCTTTAGATCAAAGGTGCTAGCAGCAGCTGTACAGTCAGTATGATCTAATTTTATATTGATTAGGTTACTGGAGCAAACTCTCTGAAAATTTCTACCTTTTTGTTGAGCTCGGGGAACAGACACAGTCTTGATGTAGTGGATCCTGAGTGATGACTCTGTGCAGCTAGCAGACAGTCGGTTTAGCCTGTTCGTCTTCTCCCTGGCCTTGGCTCTGGATTGTCAGAAATTAACTAGGCCTGTTCTGAGACTATGACCTATGCTGCAGGAAATGAGAGCAGCACCTTCCTGAGTGGGATGGATACCGTCCCCCCCAACAGGCCAGCAGTGCCCTCAAAATTAGCCCAATTATCTATTAAAGCCCACACTGTTTTCAGAGCACCACCTGGACAGCCAGCAGTTCAGCGACCATAACCTGCTGTAAGCTACATCGCCACGCCGCATTGGGATGGGGCCAGAGCATACTACAGCATCGGACATCGCCTTCGCTAATTTAAACACCTCTACAAAGTTACTCTTAGTAACCTCAGACTGACGAAGGCGTACCGGTATATCATTAGCTCCTGCATGGATAACTATCTTTGAGAACCTGTGCTTGCCTAGGACCCTAAGATTACCTGCTGTGTCTGGCACCCTGGCTCCCAGTATACACCTGACTAAAGCTGCTGGTGCCCCTAAAGGCTGAGTTAATTTCATGTGCCGTATGATAGAGTCCCCATAACCAGAGCTATTTCAGGTTTCTCAGCAGGTGCATCACTAAGGAGAGCAAACCTGTTCGACACGTGACGCGGAGAGGGGTGGTGCTCCCGTGGGCGAGCCTCAGTGGTAGCTTTGGCTCTATGCTTATGCCACCGAGTTGTCACCCATTCGCCCCACTGTAAGGACTCTAATGCCGGAATTGGGGGATTACTAACTCCACCTAGTGCATCCAGACTTTCCCCTACAAAAACTACACTCTTCTCATGCGCACTAACCCTCTCTAAAGCCTGGACATGTGCTTCTAGCACTGGAATCTTTTCCATCAGAGAGCTAACTAATAATTTCAGGGTCTTGCAGCTGAACAGATCACTGACAGGTGGGAAGACCTGTTTGTATTTAAACCTGAGGACCCTAACACTGCCCTCCTTGCTGCTGCCTTGGACCCCCGGTTCAGAAAACCTAAGTTCTTGCCTTCTGAAGAATCATTTAAGGTCCAAAGCACAATTCAATGGCACTAACTGTCAAAGGCAAGAAAGACAGCCCAATGAGCGGGGAAATGAATCCACCACCAACGTAGAAGAAGACCACCCAGCTACTCAAGCCCAGGGATCATCTCTCAATGTTCTCGGATCATCATCAGACTCCAATACAGTGATGAAGAGGATGATGAGAAGCAAAATCAAGAGGTGCACAGGGAGGTCTTACAATATTTTGGTGAACATCCTCTCTCCAAAAAAGAGGATCCACTGCCATGGTGGAGAGCAAATGCAGCAAGATATCCAACCCTGGCTAAGCTTGCAAAGTCTTTTCTGAGTATTCCAGCCATCTCAATGCCCTCAGAGCGTTTGTTCTCTGCTGCTAGGAACATTGCCTCAGAGTGTAGGGCAAGCCTTACTTCTGGCCATGTCAATATACTGACATTTTTGCATTGTAACCACCATTTGCTCTTTTAAAGGCTTGCACATGCATTGCACACACATGCACTAAGACAAATTTCTCTCTCTCTCTCTCTCTCTCTCTCTCTCTCATATGCATTGCTCAAAGACAAGCACTCACTATCTTGCACAAGACAAACATTCTACTCTACCTACCTACCTCATCTGGATACAATTGGAAAATGAACTGTACTGTTTAAGTTGGATTATTAGTAATACTTGAATTATTATTATTTTTTTTGCTATTTTGTACCTTTTATACTTATTTATTCTTTATTCTCAGATGGGCTATTGCAGGGGGTACACCCCTTTTTCCATTTTTATTAAGATACAACCTATTTGTCCTTAGTTTTATTTCATAGGTTTTTTTTTCCATGTGCATCATAAATGTTTCACAGAAAGGTTGATTAAATGGGCTTAGTTCTGGAGCCAATAAGCCAAAGGTTTTAAGCTTTGATCTAATAAAAGTGTTGAGTTTGAATAAAAACTTTTTTTTTGGGAGGAATAACAGCCAATTGCTTGCTCATTTTAAGAGGCCTTTTATGTTGCATAACACACTATTGATATAGTTGTTTAAAAACACAAAAGTGTAATTTATCCGATTACTCGATTAATCGATGAAAAAATCGACAGAATACTCGATTCCAAAAATATTCGATAGCTGCAGCCCTAATTGACACCTTGTACATATTCAAAAACTCATGAAATCTGGGACACACATCTGTCATGGGCACCCCTACTCCGCCGTAGGGGCTTGACCCCAGGTGTGTCTGGGCGACTCCATAGCGCCCACATATGTCATTGAGACTCCTGCCTGGTATACAGTTTCACCTATCCATGTCAAATTTGGTAGATAGATGAAATAAATAGATGAACAAAATTGCCTATACATTGCATCAGCCATATTCAACAGTAAGGGAGATTTTTGGTTTTGTGCGTTTTGACACGTGATGCGCTTTAACAAGCTCCTCCTTGGTGGTTTGGTGGATCCATGCCATATTTGGCATACGTCATTTCAAGATGCTGATGTTAAATTGTGAAGGGATTTGTGATATGTCGCAAAATGTTGAAATGGTGAACCAATAAATGTAAACGTTATGCCATGCAAGCAGGAAGTGAGTCATAAATTCACCATGCATTGCCTGATGCAGCTCAAACTTCAGAGGTTATAGGCTATCATTGTTTTGGAGATATCCACATGCCCAAAGACATCCTCTGGTATTGCGCCACCATTTGGACATGGACAACAATGACTCCATTGCCAAAACACCTGTTACATTTTGATGTACTCTTCCTAGGCAGTTTGTTGGATTCATGCCATGTTTTTGGTATACGTCATGTCAAGATGTTGCTGATTAAGTTACGAAGGGATTTGCAATACCTGGCAAGATGTTGACATGGTGAGCCAATAAATTTGTTATGCCACACAAACAGGAAGCATGTCAAAAATTCACCATGCATTGCCTGATATGGCTAAAAATTCACAGGTTACAGGATACGATGGTTCTGATCTCCACGTACCCAATTTGACCCTGTGGTATAGCAGCACCATTTGGACATGGACAATAATGATTCCATTGCCTAAAAACTTTGACTCATTAAATATGGTGCTCACATCAGTCCTGGCCATCGCTACTCAGGGATAGAGGTTTGACCCCAGTTGTTTCCGTTGGACTCCATAGCGCCCCCACATGTCATTTAGACTTCTGCCCGGTATATAGATTCACCTATCAGTGTCAAAAATGGTAGGTGTGTGGGGTGCCCCAAGATGAACAAAACTGAAATGCACATTGTTTGTCAACTGACTTGCGACAGGATTTGAGATATCTTGCAGGATGTTGAAATGGTGAACCAGTAAATTTGTATGTTTTGACATGTAAACAGGAAGTATGTCATAAATTCGCCATGCATTGCCTGATAGAGCTAAAGCCTCAAAGGTTATAAGACATAGGGTTCTGACAATATCCCCATGCCCAAAGTGAGCCTCTTGTGTAGCACCACCATTTGGACTTGGACAGTAATGATTCCATTGCTGAAAAACTCTGACTCCTGAAACTTGGTACACACATCAGTGCTGGCAACTGTTACTCAGGGATAGAGGCTTGGCCCCAGGTGCAATGCCGTATTGTTTTTGGCATGTTCTCATGTGCGAGGGCCTTTTATCGCCATTAGTGGCTATATTTGTTATTATTTTTCTTCAAAACTTTGCCATTTTGGAGGTGATTTCCATGGGCGAAAACTCATGAAATTTGGTTCACACATCAGTCATGCACACCGCTACTCGGCAATAGGGGCTTGACCCCCAGGTATCTCCGGGGGACTCCATAGTGCCCCCATACGTCATTGAGACACCTCCCTGGTATATAGTTCCACCTATCTATGTTAAATTTGGTAGGTGTGTGGACTGCCCCTAGACGAACAAAATTGCAATATTCATTGCATCAGTCATACTCAGCAGGAAGTGAGATATTTTTAGTTTTGTGCATTCTGATGGGTTACATTTTAATGTACTCCTCCTAGGGGGTTCGTTGGATCCATGCCATATTTGGTAGACGTCATGTCAAGATATCGCTGATGTTAAATTACAAAGGGATTTGCAATATCTCGCAAGGTGTTGAAATGGCGAACCAATAAATTTATATGATGCACTATGCAAACAGAAAGTGTCATAAAGTCACCATGCATTGCCTGATACAGCTTAAACTTGACAGATTATAGGATATCATGTTTCTGAAGATCTCCACATGCCCAAAGTCATCCTCTGGTATAGCATCACTGTTTGGACATGGACAGTAATGACTCCATTGCCAAAAAACTCGTCTCGTCTCGTCTCGTCTTCTTCCGCTTATCCAGGACCGGGTCGCGGAGGCAGCAGTCTAAGCATGGAAGCCCAAACTTCCCTTTCCCCAGACACCTCGGCCAGCTCCTCGGGAAGAACACCGAGGCGTTCCCAGGCCAGCCAAGAGACATAGTCCCTCCAGCATGTCCTGGGTCTTCCCCGGGGCCTCCTCCCGGGGGGACATGCCTGGAACACCTCCCCAGGGAGGCGTCCAGGAGGCATCCGAAAAAGATGCCCGAGCCACCTCAGCTGGTTCCTCTCGATGTGGAGGAGCAGCGGCTCTACTCCGAGCTCCTCCCGAGTGACTGTGCTTCTCACCCCATCTCTAAGGGAGCGCCCAGCCACCCTGCGAAGGAAACTCATTTCAGCCGCTTGTATCCGCGATCTTGTTCTTTCTGTCATTACCCAAAGCTCATGACCATAGGTGAGAGTCGGAACGTAGATCGACCGGTAAATTGAGAGCTTCGCCTTTTGGCTCAGCTCCTTCTTCACCACGACGGACCGGTAAAGCGACCGCATCACTGCGGAGGCTGCACCGATCCGCCTGTCGATCTCACGCTCCATCCTTCCCTCACTCGTGAACAAGATCCCGAGATACTTAAACTCCTCCACTTGAGGCAGGACTTCTCCACCAACCTGGAGAGGGCAAGCCACCCTTTTCCGGTCGAGAACCATGGCCTCGGACTTGGAGGTGCTGATTCTCATCCCAGCCGCTTCACACTCGACTGCAAACCGCCCCAGTGCATGCTGAAGGTCCTGGTTTGAAGAAGCCAACAGGACAACATCATCCGCAAAAAGCAGAGATGAAATCCTGTGGTTCCCAAACAGGATTCCTTCCGGCCCCTGGCTGCGCCTAGAAATTCTGTCCATAAAAATTATGAACAGAACTGGTGACAAAGGGCAGCCCTGACGGAGTCCAACATGCACCGGGAACAGGTCTGACTTACTGCCGGCAATGCGAACCAGACTCCTGCTCCGTTCATACAGGGACCGGACAGCCCTTAGCAAAGAGCCCCGAACCCCATACTCCCGAAGCACCCCCCACAGAATACCACGGGGGACACGGTCGAATGCCTTCTCCAGATCCACAAAGCACATGTGGACTGGTTGGGCAAACTCCCATGAACCCTCGAGCACCCTATGAAGGGTATAGAGCTGGTCCAGTGTTCCACGACCAGGACGAAAACTGCATTGTTCCTCCTGGATCCGAGGTTCGACTATTGGTCGAATTCTCCTCTCCAGTACCCTGGAGTAAACTTTCCCTGGGAGGCTGAGAAGTGTGATTCCCCTATAATTGGAGCACACTCTCCGGTCCCCTTTCTTAAAAAGAGGGACCACCACCCCAGTCTGCCACTCCAGAGGCACTGTCCCCGACCGCCACGCGATGTTGCAGAGGCGTGTCAACCAAGACAGCCCCACAACATCCAGAGACTTGAGATACTCAGGGCGGATCTCATCCACCCCCGGTGCCTTGCCACCGAGGAGCTTGCAAACCACCTCAGTGACTTCGGCTTGGGTAATTGACGAGTCCACCTCTGAGTCATCAGCCTCAGTCTCCTCAGTGGAAGACATGACGGTCGGATTGAGGAGATCCTCAAAGTATTCCTTCCACCGCCCGACAATGTCCCCAGTCGAGGTCAACAGCTCCCCACCCGCACTGTAAACAGTGTTGGCAGAGTACTGCTTCCCCCTCCTGAGGCGCCGGACGGTTTGCCAGAATTTCTTCGAGGCCGACTGATAGTCCTTCTCCATGGCCTCCCCGAACTCCTCCCAGTTCTGAGTTTTTGCCTCTGCAACTGCCCGAGCTGCAGCACGCCTGGCCTGCCGATACTCGTCGGCTGCCTCAGGAGTCCCGGAGGTCAACATGGCCCGATAGGACTCCTTCTTCAGCTTGACGGCATCCCTTACTTCCGGTGTCCACCACCGGGTTCGGGGATTGCCGCCACGACAGGCACCGGAGACCTTGCGGCCACAGCTCCGAACAGCTGCGTCCACAATGGAGGTAGAGAACATGGTCCACTCAGACTCAATGTCCCCCGCCTCCCTCGGAAGCTGGGAAAAGCTCTCCCGGAGGTGGGAGTTAAAGACCTCCCCAACAGAGTGCTCGGCCAGACGTTCCCAGCAGACCCTCACCATACGTTTGGGCCTGCCAGGTCTGTCCAGCTTCCTCCTCCGCCAGCGGATCCAACTCACCACCAGGTGGTGATCAGTTGACAACTCAGCCCCTCTCTTCACCCGAGTGTCCAAGACATAGGGTCGGAGATCAGATGACACGACTACAAAGTCGATCATCGACCTCCGACCTAAGGTGTCCTGGTGCCACGTGCACTTATGGACACCCCTATGCTCGAACATGGTGTTCGTTATGGACAAACTGTGACTAGCACAGAAGTCCAATAACAAAACACCACTCGGGTTCAGATCGGGGAGGCCGTTCCTCCCAACCACGCCCCTCCAGGTGTCACTGTCATCGCCCACGTGAGCATTGAAGTCCCCCAGTAGCACAATGGAGTCCCCAGTCTGAGCACCCCTCAGTACCTCTCCCAGGGACTCCAAGAAGGCCGGATACTCTATACTGCTATTTGGCCCGTAGGCACAAACAACAGCAAGAGCCCTCTCCCCAATCCGAAGGCGCAGAGAGGCGACCCTCTCGTTCACTGGGGTAAACTCCAACACATGGCGGCTGAGCTGGGGAGCTATAAGGAAGCCCACACCAGCCCGCCGCCGCTCACCACGGGCGACTCCAGAGAAGTGGAAAGTCCAGCCCCTCTCGAGGAGCTGGGTTCCAGAGCCCAAGCTGTGCGTGGAGGTGAGCCCGACTATCTCTAGCCGGTACCTCTCAACCTCCCGCACAAGCTCAGGCTCCTTCCCCCCCAGCGAAGTGACATTCCATGTCCCAACAGCCAGCCGCTGTGTCCGGGGATCAGGTCGTCGAGGCCCCTGCCTTCGACTGCCACCCAATCCACACTGCACCAAACCCCTACTGCTACCTCTGTGGGTGGTGAACCCACAGGAGGTCGGGCCCACGTCACCTCTTCGGGCTGAGCCCGGCCGGGCCCCATGGGCAAAGGCCCGGCCACCAAGCGCTCGCATACGAGCCCCAACCCCGGGCCTGGCTCCAGGGTGGGGCCCCGGCTGCGTCCTACCGGGCGACGTCACGGTCCTGGATTTTTTCTCCATAGGGGTTTTTTGGTGAACTGCTCTTGGTCTGGCCTGTCACCTAGGACCTGTCTGCCTTGGGAAACCCTAACAGGGGCATAATGCCCCCGACAACATAGCTCCTAGGATCATTCAAGCACACAAACCCCTCCACCACAATAAGGTGGCAGTTCTAGGAGGGGGCCAAAAAACTCAGTCATGAAATTTGGTACACACACCAATCCTGGCAACAACTACTCATGGATAGAGGCTTGAACCCAGGTGTGTCCAGGGGACTCCATAGTGCCCCCACATGTCATTGAGACTTTTGCCCAGTATAGTTTCACCTATCCACATCAGAATTGGTAGGTGTGTCTGGTGCCCCAAGATAAACAAACCTGAAATGTAAATTTGCTAAAACAATGGACTTGTGACAGGATTTGCGATATGTTGCATGATGTTGAAATGGCGAGACAATATGTTTTACCATGCAAACAAGAAGTGTATCATAAATTCACCATGCATTGCCTGATATGGCTAAAACTTCACGTTGTAAGCCGTACTGGTTCTGATGACATCCACATGCTCAAAGTGACCCTCTGGTATAGTGGCACCATTTGGACCTGGACAGTAATTACTCCACTGGCGAAAAATTAAAACTCATGAAATTTGGTACACACCTCAATCCTGGCCATCACTATTCAGGGATGGAAGCATGGCACCAGTTGTGTTCGGGGGACTCCATAGTGCCCCATACGTCATTGAGACTCATGAGATTTGATAGGTGTGTGGAGTGCCCCTAGATGAACAAAATTGCAATATACAATGCATCAGCCATGCTCAACAGGAAGTGACTTATTTTTGGTTTTGTGCATTTTGACATGTTAGAATTTTGACATGCTCATCCAAGGCAGTTTGCTGTGTTCATGCCATATTTGGTGTACAGGATGTCAAGATGTTGCTGATGTTAAATTGCAAAGGGATTTGTGATACCTTGCAAGATGGTATAGTGGTTAGCATGGTCGTCTCACAGCAAGAAGGTTCAGGGTTTGAACCCAGCGGCTGGCGAGGGCCTTTCTGTGTGGAGTTTAGATTTTCTCCCCATGTCTGCGTGGGTTTCCTCTGGGTGCTCCGGTTTCCCCCACAATCCAAAGATATGCAGTTAGGTTGACGTGAGGTGCCCTTGAGCAAGGTACCTGACCCCTGACTGCTCCCCAGGCGCTCTGGTGTGGCTGCCCACTGCTCTGAGTGTGTGTGTGTTCACTGCTTCAGATGGGTTAAATGCAGAGGATGAATTTCACTGTGTTTGAATTGTGCATGTGACAAATAAAGGTTTCTTCTTCTTTAAAGTGCCATTCCACCATTGGATGTATTCTTTGGCATAAAATACAATATATTTTGACAACATGTATAAATGGTATCACTAGATAGAGAAATCTTTTAGCTTCAAAGTGATATATCAAACATAATTTTTTGACAACGACATGTATATTAATTTTGCGACCAAAGTCACCTACCCTTTTAATTTCCGCGCGTGATGTCATCGGCAGGTTCCCCTTCTTGTGTACCACATGACGTGTGACGTGACACATATCAGCAATGGCGGATAGAACGCGATAAAAATAATACCAATAAATCTAGCTAATACCAATAAATCTAGTTAACTGAAAGATTAACTCAAAATTTTTCGCAATTTTTTTGGCCCCCATATACGAGGAGAAATGACTCTCTCACTTTGGGGGTTTCCTGGTCTAAAAATAGACCGACACGTGGTACACAAGAAGGGGAACCTGACGATGACATCACGTTTCACTACCGCGCGGAAATTAAAAGGGTAGGTGACTTTGGTTGCAAAATTAATATACTTGTCGTTGTCAAAAAATTATGTTTGATATATCATTTTGAAGCTAAAAGATTTCTCTGTCTAGTCATGTTGTCATAAAATATATTGTATTTTATGCCAAAGAATACATCCGATGGTGGAATGGCACTTTAAGATGTTGAAATGGCTAAACAATAAATTTGTGTTCCATCATGTAAGCAAAGTGTGTCATAAATTCACCCTGCATTGTCTGATATAGCTCAAACTTCACAGGTTATAGGATATAATGGTTCTTATAATGGGCACATGCCCAAACTGACCCTCTGGTATAGCGCCACCATTTGCACATGGACAGTTATGACTCCACTGCCAAAAAATTAATCACCGGTGGTGCATACATCAGATACCCAGGCTTTTGTTTCACATCTCAGTGCATTGTTTGATGAGCAAATGTAACTGGTCGCAGAACCGGAGGTGCGAGGGCCCCTCATTGCCACTTGCAGCTATGTTTTCTTCTCCTCTTCTTCTTCTTTATTTATTTATTCTTTTTTTTTCCTCTGTGGAAGAACTCGTTTTTGAGGCACTTGCGATGCTCAAAAACTCGTGCATAAAATCACATAGTTACACTGATCAAGGGACTAGGCATGGTCCCAAAGCTCTATAGCGCCCCCAAGAACAAGCTATGGTTTATAGAACCATAAATGAAGTTGCTCGGATCGGCATGAGATTTGGTGTGATCCATACTCCTTGTGATACAGGACAAAGTTCACTTAGTTGTATATGACTCCGCCCAACATGAAGTCAGCCATGTTGGATGGAATGTGGGATTTTGAAATTTTCCCACGCTGTTTTGAGGGGCTTACAATGGGTAAGAACTCATGAAATTTTGCACATACATTTGTCCTATAATACAATTTGAGTGAATATGGTAAATTAGGGGCGGCACGGTGGTGTAGTGGTTAGCGCTGTCGCGTCACAGCAAGAAGGTCCGCATTTGAGCCCTGTGGCCAGCGAGGGCCTTTCTGTGCGGAGTTTGCATGTTCTCCCCGTGTCCGCGTGGGTTTCCTCTGGGTGCTCCGGTTTCCCCCACAATCCAAAGACATGCAGGTTAGGTTAACTGGTGACTCTAAATTGACCATAGGTGTGAATGTGAGTGTGAATGGTTGTCTGTGTCTATGTGTCAGCCCTGTGATGACCTGGTGACTTGTCGAGGGTGTACCCCGCCTTTCGCCCATAGTCAGCTGGGATAGGCTCCAGCTTGCCTGCGACCCTGTAGAAGGATAAAGCGGCTAGAGATAATGAGATGAGATGGTAAATTAGTCTAGATAGGCTTCATTAACTCTATAGTGCCACCTAGTTCAAAAATACATATTTTTGAACATGTACATGTTGTACATATTCAAAAACTCATGAAATTTGGTACACATGTCAGTCATGCGCCCCGAAACAGCCATAGGGGCTTGACCCCAGGTTTGTCTGGGGGACTCCATAGTACCCCCATATGTCATCGAGGCTCCTGCCCGGTATATAGTTTCACCTATCCATGTCAAATTTGGGGTGTGTGTGTGTGCAGTGCCCCAAGATGAACAAAATTGCCTGTACATTGCATCAGTCATACTCAACAGGAAGTGAGATATTTTTGGTTTTGTGTTTTGACATGTTATTTTTTAACGAACTCCTCCTAGGCTGTTTGTTGGATCCATGCCATATTTGGTATACATCATGTCAAGATGTTGCTGATGTCAAATTATGAAGGGATTTGCGATATGTCGCAAGATGTTGAAATGGCAAACCAATAAATGTATACGTTACCCCACACAAACAGGAAGTGAGTCATAAATTCACCATGCATTGCCTGATATGGCTCAAACTTGACAGTTTATAGGATATGGTTCTGAAGATATGCACATGCCCAAAGACTCCCTCTGGTATAGTGCCACCATTTGGACATGGACAGTAATGACAAAACATGTTACATTTTGATGTACTCTTCCTTGGCGGTTTGTTGGATTCATGCCATATTTGGTATACATGTCAAGATGTTGCTGATTTTAAGTTGCGAAGGGATTTATGATATCTTGCAAGATGCTGAAAGGAAAAGAAAGCACATGGTTAAAATACAGTTATGAAGATGGTTTATATCATCTAACGATTCATGTGAAGAATTGAAAATAAGGCACTCACACAGCGAAGATATCCATCTCTGAAAGTCAATTTCTATGCAGAATTCCCCTATCATCGAATGCCGCCATTGAAAATATTTTAACCAATCAGAAAAATCCCCCCCGATCATTTGCGGCAATGCTCTGACGTCACTTGGGCATAGCACATGGAAGCTCCGCATGTAGTATTTTATATTCATGGTACAAGTTGCGCTGCTGTGACAGCCTCATGCTGTGGACTGTAACCTTGCTAGACTACCTACAAACAGACCTGCATACAGTCTGACTTACCTAAATCTGTCAAAGAGGCAAGTGTGTGAGTTTTTACACATTCCTGGCAGCATAAGCACTCATTAGCATGCTTCAGCCATGTGTGATCACAACATTTGCACGAACACCATTGTGTGTTGCCCATCCGTTGTTCCTCCTCAGCTTCAGGATCTGAAGAGCTGGCTTCCTGTTCTGATTCTTCTTGAGAATCACCTTCCTCAACTCTTGGCTCAAACAGATAGGGTTGTAGGCCAGTAGAATCTGCAATGAATTCGTACTCGCTGCCTTCCGAGTCACTTTCCACCATCTTGTCTGCAGAAGTTGATTACCACTTAAAGGCCAACCAAGTTGAAAATTACCCTACCCTTTTTTTATTTTAAACAAATAGTGGTTTTCACATTCATTTGCCACACAGGGACAGGCCTCTCACGGGCTGACTGAAAAGGTCCTTTGGGTGCAAAAATGGCACATTCGCAGCTCATGTGCTCAGAATGTTTTGAAGAAAATTTTCACTCAAACAACTCTGATGCACCGGGCATTAGGAATACCATACAAGCCAGCATTGAATCCAGATGCGGTTCCTGCAGTCTTTGGCCAAAAAGTGGACAACAAACAAGACAACATGGTCAGTAGTCTGCCAAAGAGAAGTTCAAAGGGTAAGAAAACACTTTTTATAACTTCCCTAACTTTTTATTAAGCGTGATATGTTATTTTGAGTTACTTTGGGCATAAATGTAATAATTGCTGATGCAGCTAAGCAGCTTAATGTTTGTTTTATGATGGGTGCCTTGCTTTGATTGTGTTGTCAAAAAAGCCTCAGTAATAACTAACTAAACCAATTCTATAATAAAACAATAACTCTATATTGTTCACTTGTGTGTAACCAATTGATGGGGTAATACTTGTTTATCATGATCATCATCACTATCCGTGTCACTGTCCGAAATACTCTAGGAAATCAGTGAATAAATGTCGCTGGCACTGTGGTCCATTTTGTTGAATATGGTTGTGTACTGTAAGTGACATCACACTTTACGGAAACCATTCGGAAAGCAGCTCGGCAATATTTCCGCCTTTTTCTGTACAAGCGTGATTATAACGCATAGTTTCAGCCTCATTTTACAGGTAAAGAGTTTGGGTTTGTCTGTAAGTCAGGGCTGCATCTCATTAATACGCAATTTCAGATGTACAGTGAAAAAATTGACATTGTCATCTTAGTAGAACTTTCACTTTGCCCCTTCAGTACTGAAGAGTGACACTCAGCCTTGCACCCAAGTGACGTCACGCATCGCCCTTCCAACAGGCAACATGGCAGCCTACTGGTGGCATTAGAGCAGTGATACAAAAATGCTCACAACTTTCTCATAAATAGTCAAACATGCCTGAAACTTTTCTTACAGGCTCTCAATATTACAAGCTACCAACCCATGCATGTATTTACATTGCATTTTCCATTCCTTGAAATGGCGTACCAATAAATTTGTTACATCACACAAACAGGAATCGTCATAAATTCACCATGCATTGCCTGATATGGCTAAAAATTCACAGGTTATAGGATATGATGGTTCTGATGATATCCACATGCCCAATTTGGCCCTCTGGTATCACACCACCATTTGGATCTGGATAGTAATGATTCCGTTGCCTAATAAAAACTTTGACTCATGAAATTTGGTACTCGCATCAGTCCTGGCCACCGCTACTCAGGGATAGAGGCTTGATCCCGGGTGTGTTCAGGGGACTCCATAGCGCCCCCACATGTCATTGAGACTTCTGCCCGGTATATAGTTTCACCTATCCATGTCAGAATTGGTAGGTGTGTGGGGTGCCCCAAGATGAACAAAAGTGAAATACACATTGCTTTAGCCAATTGACTTGCAACAGGATTTGTGGTATTTGGCACAATGTTGAAAAGGCGAACCAATAAATTTGTATGTTTCGCCATGCAAACGGGAAGTGTGTTATAAATTCGCCATGCATTGCCTGATGTAGCTAATACTTCACAGATTATAAGACATCAGGGTTCTGATGATATCCCCATGCCCAAAGTGAGCCTCTCATGTAGCGCTGCCATTTGGCCCTGGACAGTAATGATTCCATTGCCAAAAACTCTGACTCATGAAATTTGGAGCACACATTAGTCCTGGCCACTGTGACTCAGGGATAGAGGCTTGGCCTTGAGTGTGAGGGCCCTTTATTGCCGCTAGCTGCTATATTTGGTTGTTCAAATAGAGAAATAGATAAGTTATTATGGTCTCCCCGCGATCGACAAAAATGTTAACAAAGAGAAGCAAATGCTTCAAGAACAATGAAGATATGAGTGGTTAAACAGAATACGACGAGAGGAGCTAAGCCTGAAAACTCCAGAGAAATTCATGATTGTGTTTTAAAATGTATTTTTAAAAAAATAAGTTAAAAGTGAGTATGGAAGAGTTTGCTTAAGATTCTCATTTTATTTTTTTCTGCTTGAATTCAAGTTAGCTTCTTCATGAAAGTGGTTTGATTTTCTTACAGGTGAAGTGGCTTCTTTATTCGACACAGAAAACCCAGACTGGGCACCAAGCAAACAATCCAGACATAATTTGGTAAAAAATCCAACAGGGAGCAACGTGCCAGACATATCCTGAAAGAATATAACAGATTAAGAGCAGAGAGCACTGAAGCTTTGCTTCTGTTATCAAAGGAACCCAGTCCTGCGCAAAATGTCACCATGGAGTCAGTGTGTCGTAATGAACCTACAGTTAGAATTCTACACAAACGTACTTAACTTTAGAACTGCTGCATACATGTGAAATGGAAATAAATCAACTGAGACAGGAAAAACTGTTTTGGGTAAAATTGTTATGGTCCTTTACACACTTATCAGCCTGTGTGACTCAGCTGTGCCTTTTGAATAGAAAATAAATGAGGAGGGAACTGAACATTAACAGTTTATTGAAATTATCATTACAAGGGTGATTTATAGATTATATTTAACGATAGGTACAATTGGAATGTGCTGAGTCTGTTAGTGTTTGTAATTATTGTACCATCCACTATTAGATAAAATAAAAAAAACTTAGAATATTGTTTGAAAGTCTAGAGCAAGATGTTTTGTTATTTTACAAATAATAGCACTTCAGATATTGTTTTAACAATAAGTATCACTGGAGTGCAAATAGCTCTATACCTAGATGTCCTTGGGATTGTTGAGACATGGAGGGGTGGGAATAAGATATAATCCACAGTTCAGGTCAGAGTCCTTTGAGAGTAAATGCTTTGGCTTTTGCAACATTCTGTTCCCAAAAGCTGATGTCAGGAAAAAGTCTTTGCACAAAGGTTTTCTTGCTTTTGTATTTTTTTTAAACTGGTCTTTCATGTAGGGACTCTTCGGGGGAAAAAGAAAGTATGTTCGAACATGTAGCTAATGCTAGCCCACAAATCTACACCGTCACTTCAGTCGTTTTGAGGAATTTTGTAAGGATCATAACTGCTAATAAACTCCAATTTCCACATGTATCTATCTTACACTTCTTTCTGACTAAGATTATCCAAGTAATCTCGTAGTAGAGCTTTTTTCACTGTAGTTTTCTTTGGACAACAGCAACAGATGCCAGACATCTTTGCTTGGCTTCAGTATGTAAACAAAGTTCGCTTGTTCCCCAGTATAGGGTAGCAGTGGTTGCTAACGTAAATGTGATGTTAGTGCAAGGGGTCTATAGACTGAAAGAGCTTCTACCCAAGAGCCATAATTGCACTAAACACTGCTTGTTTTAAAGGGATCGTGCAATTAGCAATGTGTCAATGTCTTTTTTTAGAGTTTGAGTTAATATATATTATACATGATTTGTCTCGGGCAAATCATGTATTGACATTCAAGAATCTCTGTCTACAGAGCTGGAATCAGTTAGAGAATGGCTGGTAGACAACAAGCTGTCCCTACATTTGGGAAAAACTGAGTCAATACTTTTTGGCTCAAAACAGAAGTTGCACCAGTGCAACTCAATAGAGGTGCAATGTGCTGGAAAAACATTGACATGCTCTTCCCATGTCAAGTACCTAGGAGTTGACCTGGACCAATCCTTATCTGGAGACAGGACTGTAAAGAACATTATTGGCCGGTCAAATGCTAAGCTCAAGTTTCTGTATAGGCAAGCCAAAAATATTAACCTTGAAACTAAAAAGCTCCTAGTGTCTGCTCTCATCCAGAGCTATTTTGATTATGCCAGCGCATCTTGGTACACTGGCCTCATTCAGAAGCACAAGTACAGGCTGCAGTGTACCCAGAACAAAATCATTCGGTATCTTTTGAATGCACCAGCCAGAACCCATATTGGGGCACAGGAATTTGAACAGGTCTGTATGCTGCCAGTTGAGCTAAGAGTCCATCAATTAAAGTTAAATATGGTCCATAGCATCATCCATCATCAGGCACCAGACTATCTCAATGATAATTTGATCAATATTAACCAGGTTCACAATATCAATACCAGATCCAGTAACAATGCACGTTCCACATGTAAAATCATTTGGAAAAACATCATTTTATTACTCAGCAATCAAAATTTGGAATCAACTCCCCAACAATATTAAAAGTATTCAGAACAAGTCCAGTTTCAAACTGTCAGTGAAGAATCACCTTTTTAATGGTCTTAGACAGCCAGAAAATAACACCTTTTTATTTTACTAATTTTTTTTCTAGTCAAAATTCTTATTACTGTTCTGTTGTCTGTATAGCTTTTCCCCTTTTTTCACTGTTGTTTAGTTTATCTTATAATGTTTTTATTTATAAAAACGTTTGTTATTAAATATTATTATTTATATTACTTTATACTTTTTTATTATCATTTATATTACTTTATTTTTTGTTTATTGTTTGCTGTCAGTTAGATTATTTCTA
Organism: Neoarius graeffei; assembly: GCF_027579695.1. NCBI lineage: Eukaryota > Metazoa > Chordata > Actinopteri > Siluriformes > Ariidae > Neoarius > Neoarius graeffei. Next base: position 6,301,618 of record NC_083587.1, read on the forward strand.
TTTTCATTATGTTTTTGCTGTCTTTTCCTTAATGTTATTATTATTTGCTATTATATTATCTTTATCATCATTTAATCATAATTTTATATTTACTATTAATATATACAACATTTTACTTTATAATTGTTATCCATAGGTACTAGTCATACTTTTTGAAATCAAATTTTATAATCAAATTCCAGTCTAGTCTATACAATGCATTTTCATTGTCTATTAGTCTAGTCAATTTAAGTCAATTTATTATTATTATTATTATTATTATTATTATTATTATTATTATTATTTTATTATTGTGGTTACTATTATTATTTTCACCATTTACATAGTACAGTGAGTCAATATTAAGTCAAATCATAACGTTGCCATTGCTGTTTTATGTGTTTTAATGGGACCACAATGGAAATAAGTGCTTGCGCTTTCTTGTGTAATCCTGATTTTAATGTATTTTGTACTTCATTTTACATTATGATCGAATAAAATAAAATATATGGGGGCGGCACAGTGGTGTAGTGGTTAGCGCTGTCGCCTCACAGCAAGAAGGTCCGGATTTGAGCCCTGTGGCCGGCAAGGGCCTTTCTGTGCAGAGTTTGCATGTTCTCCCCGTGTCTGCGTGGGTTTCCTCCAGGTGCTCCGGTTTCCCCCACAGTCCAAAGGCATGCAGGTTAGGTTAACTGGTGACTCTAAATTGACCGTAGGTGTGAATGTGAATGGTTGTCTGTGTCTATGTGTTGGCCCTGTGATGACCTGGTGACTTGTCCAGGGTGTACCCCGCCTTTCGCCCGTAGTCAGCTGGGATAAGGTCCAGCTTGCCTGCGACCCTGTAGAAGGATAAAGCGGCTAGAGATAATGAGATGAGATTTATTGATTTTATTTATTTATTATTTTTAATAAGCAGATGTTGCACTGGTAGGATGGCATCCAATTTCATTGTACAATGTCCAATGACAGATATATTCAAAAGTGGAGATTTCTGTCTCATGATTCCTCCTTCCACACACACTTGCCACATTAGTTCACTCCCCATCAACATGCTCCGAGGATATGTCGCACAATCACGGTCATCTACTTTTACATTTTGAGTTGAGAGGGATTTCTTTCACAGATACCCTAACTTGCAAGAGAACAGATAGGTGTTCCACTGACAGTATTTATTAAAAAAAAGACGATAGAATAACTACAGTGGTGCTTGAAAGTTTGTGAACCCTTTAGAATTTTCTATATTTCTGCATAAATATGCCCTAAAACATGATCAGATTTTCACACAAGTCCTAGAAGTAGATAAAGAGAACCCAGTTAAACAAATGAGAGAAAAATATTATACTTGGTCATTTATTTGTTGAGAAAGATGATCCAATATTACATATGTGAGTGGCAAAAGTATATGAACCTTTGCTTTCAGTATCTGGTGTGACCCCCTTGTGCAGGAATAACTGCAACTAAACATTTGTGGTAACTGTTGATCAGTCCTGCACACCAGCTTGGAGGAATTTTAGCTCATTCCTCCGTACACAACAGCTTTAACTCTGGGATGTTGGTGGGTTTCCTTACATGAACTGCTCACTTCAGGTCCTTCCACAACATTTTGATTGGATAAAAGTCAGGACATTGACCTGGCCATTCCAAAACATTCACTTTATTCTCTTTTCTTTGGTAGAATGACTTGTGTGCTTAGGATCGTTGCCTTGCTGCATGACCCACCTTCTCTTGAGATACAGTTCATGGACAGATGTCCTGACATTTTCCTTTAGAATTTGCTGGTATAATTCAGAATTCATTGTTCCATCAATTATGGCAAGCCATCCTGGCCCAGATGCAGCAAAACAGGCCCAAACCATGATACTACCACCACCATGTTTCACAGATGGGATAAGGTTCTTATGCTGGAATGCAGTGTTTTCCTTTCTCCAAACATAACGCTTCTCATTTAAACCAAAAAGTTCTATTTTGGTCTCATCCAACCACAAAATATTTTCCAGTAGCCTTCTGGCTTGTCCACGTGATCTTTAGCAAACTGCAAACAAGCAGCAGTGTTCTTTTTGACGAGCAGTGGCTTTCTCCTTGCAACCCTGCCATGCACACCATTGTTGTTCAAGTGTTCTCCTGATGGTGGACTCATGAACATTAACATTAGCCAATGTGAGAGAGGCCTTCAGTTGCTTAGAAGTTACCCAGGGGTCCTTTGTGACCTCGCCGAGTATTACATGCCTTGCTCTTGGAGTGATCTTTGTTGGTTGACCACTCCTGGGGAGGGTAACAATGGTCTTGAATTTCCTCAATTTGTACATTATCTGTCTGACTGTGGATTGGTGGAGTCCAAACTCTTTAGAAATGGTTTTGTAACCTTTTCCAGCCTGATGAGCATCAACAGTGCTTTTTCTGAGGTCCTCAGAAATCTCCTTTGTTCATGCCATGATACACTTCCACAAACATGTGTTGTGAAGATCAGACTTTGATAGATCCCTGTTCTTTAAATAAAACAGGGTGCCCACTCATACCTGATTGTCATCCCATTGATTGACAACACCTGACTCTAATTTCACCTTCAAATTAACTGCTAATCCTAGAGGTTTACATACTTTTCCCACTCACAGATCTGTAATATTGGATCATTTTCCTCAATAAATAAATAAATGACCAAGTATAATATTTTTGTTTCATTTGTTTAACTGGGTTCTTCTTATCTACTTTTAGGACTTGTGTGAAATTCTGATGATGTTTTAGGTAATATTTATGTAGAAATTTAGAAAATTCTAAAGGGTTTACCACTGTATGTTTCCCTCAGGATTTTGTGAAACTATGGTCAGTGGACCTCACTTGGGGGCATGCTCCCTTGTAAGATAATTTTGTTTATTTTAAAGTTAAATGTATCAAACTGGTGCACTTTGAGAGCAAAATTAAGAGTTTAGCTCTATGAAGAACTTGCTCAAAACAATTTTGTGCTTTAGTAATTTAAGCATAAACACACTGGTTGTAATGCCACAGCAAAAAGGCCATACTCGCTAATCATGGTTAAGGAGTTTAACAGTTCATAAACGGTTAAAAAATGACTAGAGTATACATTTCAGCCCTCAAAGGAAGGAAGCAGAAGTGGTTACCTGTGTTTAATTGGTTTATTTTTTATTTTTTAGAAAATATTGAATAGAGAACATGCAGACTAATTTCAATTTAGCCAAAAATAAACCTATTTTGAACTTTGGTTAGAGCATGTGCTTGTATTTTGAATGACGAATACATGCTACCAGATGTGTTAGCAGCTTTTCTTACTCAAATAAGCTAAATCTCTACAAATTCAACAGCTCGTTGTTTTAAAGCAAGGAGATAAGAGTCTGACACTCTGCTGTTAATGTTCCCTAACTAAGCTAAAGTTTGAATACTAATTATCAATGCAAACTTCTGCATTGATATTATCTGTTTGCTGTCTTAAATTGATAACCATGGTATTGTGTTTGGACTTGTGGATGACTGTAGTAGATACTGTAAAGTTAATGTTATCAATCTCAAATTAAATGGTGGTGTGTTCTGAAAATGCTTCCGCCACCATGGTCTAGGTAACTCATGGAAAACACTGTAATGAGCGTTGCCTCACATTTTTAATACATTATAAAATTACCTGTCTGATTTACCTATCTGTTTAATAATTGACAGTCTGCTGTCATGCAATCTGGGTCAAACCTTGCGAATGACCTTCTAGCCCATCATAATATGTGTAACGTTCTTCATAATCGATAACCGACTTTAATTTGGTGTGCCTTGATGTTCTGGTTTGACCTTTGATGTGCTTCTGCCCCAGCAAGCTTGAAAACCTCTGGTACATATGACAGTCAGTTATGGTTGGGCAAGTTCCAGCAGTTTTAAATGAAGATGCAGCCTAGCCTATAGCTATGTTTTAATGTCCATCTTAAGCTTTTCATTCTGCTCCTCGAAAATAGCATTGTGGGCCAATTCAGGATGCTGATGGCCAAACAGTATGTCTCATCTCATTATCTCTAGCCGCTTTATCCTTCTACAGGGTCACAGGCAAGCTGGAGCCTATCCCAGCTGACTACGGGCGAAAGGCAGGATACACCCTGGACAAGTCGCCAGGTCATCACAGGGCTGACACATAGACACAGACAACCATTCACACTCACACCTACTGTCAATTTAGAGTCACCAGTTAACCTAACCTGCATGTCTTTGGACTGTGGGGGAAACCGGAGCACCCGGAGGAAACCCACGCGGACACGGGGAGAACATGCAAACTCCGCACAGAAGGGCCCTCGCCGGCCCCGGGGCTCGAACCCAGGACCTTCTTGCTGTGAGGCGACAGCGCTAACCACTACACCACCGTGCCACCCCCAAACAGTATGTTGATTTTTATTTTTTTTATTTACATTTGTAAGCCTATGTCTCTAATGCCTGCTTTTTTTTCCTCAAATTTTTGGCCTCTCCTTTAATTTTTGACCTTTTATTTGTTCATGGATTTTGTTTCATTGCTACGCACTGTTTTTGCATTAGAGTAGAATGTTAATGCACATTAACTAACATGGTTGTGAATTGCCCAGTGAGAACACACGCATGCTGCCACATGATCCTGAAATGACAGGCCCACAGAGAGGGCTGGTAAAAAGACAGCAAAACAAAATCTCTGTTCATTATGCCCTGACCAATAAAGCGTTCCAAGGTTGTCAAGATTAAATCTTGACCAAAAAAAAAAAAAGTCTAAGTCTAAAATGTAACTACAATTTTCAGGACATGACTAAGACTAAAAGTAAATTTTAAAATTCTTTAAATTAAAAATGAACACTACTACACTGAACTAAAACAACATTAGCTCCCAAACACTTATGGTAAATAAATATTACTTGTACAAATCCAAAATATTTTGTATAAAACCCATTTAGTGACAGAACTGACTTTAAAGTTGTGCATTTTTGTAGCTTTCTGTTTAGAGACCAAAACACAAGGGACAAATGTGTATCAGAGAGGTCTGATTCACAGCACAGCTTTGCCATGTCAGACTTAGTCTTTTATAAGAAACCTTTCCTTTGCCTAAATTCTGATAAAGCCTTGCCTGCATTTTCCTATTGTTACTAAATTCATCTCGGAGCTTGTCAGCTGTTTTGTGAATCTTAAGATACAGTCAAGAACCTTTTAATTCAGCCTTCATGAGGCTTAATAATATTGGCATGAGCCATCTTTCTTGTTTCTGTATACCTCATTTAAAGGCATAGATTGATTTTAGTAAAGAAAATATAAATGTGGTATTTTTCTCCAGGTATACAGGAGCATGCAGTGTGAAGAATACATCGATGCCAAAAGAGAGATGCATGTGAATTGGATGAGGTGAGAAATACACCAGCTCTTGGGCCGTTTTAGTGATTTTGATTTTACAGTTCCTCATTTGTTGGAAGAACTTTATCTTCTTGCTGTCACTGATATCTCTGCCATGCTTTCTCCAAGTCTCTGATCTGATTTTTACCTTTTCTGGAATGTTGCCTCACTCTTGTAGGTATGTGAATTGTGCCCGTAATGAAGAAGAACAGAATCTTGTGGCATTTCGGTATCGAGGGGGAATTCTGTATCGTTGCTGTCGACCCATTAACATAGGACAGGAGCTCTTGGTGTGGTATGAAGAGGAGCACACCAAAGAACTCAGTCCTGCACCTACAGGAACAACCAGACAGCAAGGTGTTACTTTTGCCTAAGAGGTTATAGAGGTTATTTTCTGCATTATTGTGTGACATTTCTGAGCCTAACAGTGTTTCTGGAATGAAAGCTGTTGTACAATGCAATCTGCAGTAACCAGAGCACTCCCCCAGAGGACTCATTTTGGCATGTTCCACCAACCAGGTAGGTTTTCTCTATCATATGACAGTAACCAACCAGAGAGGGTAAAGTCACCCCACTGCAATATCCTGCTATTGCGAAACTGACTATATAGTAAACCACAAAATACTGTTGCAGTTTTATTCATCAGGCACAATTTAACCAGAAGTAGCATAAAATGCATGGCCTGTGGATCCCAAGTGGTACAGCAGAAAACTGTTGCCCCCATCATCCTCCCCATAATCCAGATATTGCCACTTTCGAATCCTGATGATGCCACAGTCATATGTGGTTGGGAGCTCAAGAGAGCAAAATTGTCTGGGCTCTCAGGGAGGGAGAGATGGTATGCTGTCTCTTCCCTGCCCTGTCAGTTATACTAGCCAGTCATGGGTGTGTGTGAGAGCACATATTAATAGAAATTGAGTGGATTGGGTTTTCCTCCGAGTGTGCTTTCTCCCCCCTGACATTGTATGAGTAAAATATGCGGTCAGCTGGTCAACTGGTATTACTTATCTCAGAGGAAGCACGTGATGGCCCTCCCTGGTTGGTAGCTGTTATGTGATACTGGAGAGCAGTCTGATGGGTGGGAATTGACCATGGCTAAATTAGGGAGAAGACTGGGGAGAAATCAAGGGGGGAAAAAAAGGCCCTGTCACAGGAAACACAATATCGGATAATGCCGTCAGACCTCCCCATATTACAGAAACGGGGGGGGGGGGACAGGACACATTATAATACTGTAATATGTCCCTGATGTGGGTGGAGTACAGAACCATGGCAGGGAGGAGCTGATGTTCTCACACACTATTTTTACTATTTTCGTTGCTTTTCAGCTTCATTCACTCACTCGCTGCTCACACACAGACACACACGTGTTCTGGTTGGGAAAGCGCCCTTCTCTTCACTCTCCCTCCTTTTCTAACCTCCACTGTCACTGCAACAAACACACACACAACATTAATTGACAACAGGTGCATTGACTTTGCCACTCACCTTCCCTGGCCCCACCCTCCATTCACAAACTGATGCTAGGCCATGCCCCCACTGCCACATAACCACCGACAGGATATGCATTCCGCCACCACCATCTGCGCCTGTAGACTACCTCGAATTTAAAAGGCTAGAGGGCGAGACACCAACAGGTGATCTGCGCATTGGCGTGGTTCATGATGTACAGCACGGGATGTTCCTCACCCTCCACCTCCTGGCACAAAACGGCCCCCAGCCCTCTGTCCAATGCATCCGTCTGCAATATAAAAGGAGGAGAGAAGTCAAGGGAGTGTAAAAGTGGCCCCCCACACAATGCAGCTTTTACCTTGGTTGAAAGCCTGTTGGCACTGTTCCGTCCACTGGACCAGATCTGGTGCTTCCTTTTTAGTGAGATCAGTCAGCAGGCTGGTGATGTCCGAATAATTAGGTATGAACCTATGATAGTAGCCAGCCAGCCCCAGAAACAGACTCACTCCCTTTCCAGTCTTGGGCAGGCCGCAATCGCTGCAGTTTTGTCAATTTGGGGATGCACCTGCCCATGACCTCAAGTGGAAACCCAGATACCATACTTCCACTCACCCAATTGCACACGTTTTCAGGTTAGCTCTGAGCCCCGCATGTCTCAGCAAGTCTAGGATGGCTCTAAAGTGTTCAAGGTGCTGCTGCCAATCATTGCTGTATACGTATCATAATGCCATCAAGGTACATTGCTGCATACGCGGCATGGGGACGGAGGATCTTGTCCATGAGCCACTGGAACGTAGCCGGAGCCCCAAATAACCCAAAAGAAAGCATGACAAACTGGTGTAATCCAAATGGTGTGGAAAAGGCTGTTTTCTCTCTGTATAGAAGAGTCAAGGGGATCTGCCAATATCCCTTTGTTAAATCCAGTGTCGAATAAAAGCGAGCAGCACCTAACCGATCGAGCAACTTATCAATGCGAGGCATTGGGTATGCATCAAATTTAGACACCGTGTTGACTTTTCTGTAGTCTACACAGAACCGGACCGACCTATCGGTCTTGGGTACCAGGCTCACCAGGCTGCTCCAGTCATTGTGTGACTCCTTGATTATGCCTATGTTGAACATGGCCTTGAGTTCGTCCCAAACCACCTTTTTCTGTGTTCCGGTAAGGGTGGCTATGCACCACCACCCCTGGGGACATCTCAATGTGGTGTTCTATGAGGTGGGTGCGGCCGGGAAGGGGCAAGAACACGTCAGATAACTCTTTGCAACTTGGCAACCTCTGTGAGTTGGGCCTGTGAGAGGTGGTCTCCACAAGGGACCGGAGTGGTTTGGATTGTTGGTTTGGTTGTTTTTACCTCCGATCCCAGCTTCTCTGGAAGTACCAATGCCAACGCCACAGGGACCCCCTCGTTCCAATGTTTTAAGTGGTTGAAGTGGTATATTTGCAGAGCCCTGCCCCGATCCATTCGCTTCACCTCATAGTCAACATCCCCAATTTGCCGTGTGATCTCGAAAAGCCCTTGCCATTTGGCAACTAATTTGGAGCTTGAAGTGGGCAATAACATGAGTACTTTGTTTCCCGGCATGAACTCCCTAAGGTTCCTGGGTTAAATATGTGAGGGTGTGGAGCTTTGCGTGCAGGTCGAGAATGTACTGGATTTTGTTCTTGCTGGTTGAAGGTCCCTCCTCCCAATTTTCCTGCAGCACGTCCAAAATGCTGCATGGCTTTCGCCCATATAATAATTAAAATGGTGAAAACCCCATGGAGGCTTGTGAGACCTCTCGTACTGCGAATAACAGGGGCTGGAGCCATTTATCCCAATTACATGCATCTTCGCTTACAAACTTCCAAACCCTACTAAATCATCTGTTTGTGGGTGATGGACGCTGGTGTGGATAGATTTAATTCCCTACAGCTCACAAAGTGTGTGTGACATGAACATAGTGCCTTGGTCTGTCAGGATTTCTTTAGGAATCCTGACCCGGGAGAGAACATGGAAGAGTGCTTCCGCAACACTGCATGCCTCTGCACACAGTGCGGAGCATGGCCTGCTTCTGGATATCGTGTTGCATAGTCCACCAGAACTAAAATAAAGCAATATACTTGTACTGACTGATCTAATGGCCTGACGAGATCCATACCAATTCTCTCGAATGGGGTCTTGATTAGAGGGAGCAGGTGCAAAGGCACTTTTGGAGTGGCCGTGAGATTTACTAATTGGCATTCGTGGCATGCCGCACACCACCAACGAACGTCCCCGCAAACCTCTGGCCAATAGAACGGACCATTATTTGGTAGGGTGCATCAGTTGCCCTCACTTTCATAAAATCTGATGCATTTTTGTTTGGGTGTTCCTTTTCACCAATAAAGACATCCTGTAAATTTTTTTTTACCATATTCAAAAGTCTAATGGTGGCACCATGAGGTTAATTTTTTTGCCAAAAAATGCTTATTTTATGTTTTCGTGTAAGGTTTGAATCACAATGTTGGACTCCATTTATTGATTTCTTGTGACCCAGAGATCATGTTAAGAACCTTTGCAAGGGATTGAGAAGCATTAATGTGATTCATAATACATTTGTATTGTTTAAAAGTAGTTGAACAATGATTCAATGAACAGCTAAAACTCAAACTGTGCTTGATAATATATTTAGAATATGTACTAAAATGTGTATCTAAAATATTTGGTATACTCTATTAGAGTATACCAAATATTTTAGATACACATTTTAGTACATATTCTATTCCACTTTTCATGGAACATTATGGCACCTTATAGAGTCTATAAGGTGCCATAATGTTCCATGAAAAGTGATCGAAATTTTGTCATAAAAGTCATAAAATAGCAGCTTTTTCCTAACTTTCAGCTGCTGGTGCCACCATTAAACTTTTGAATTTTGTCAAAATATTTCACCCAGTGTCTTTTCTTACCAAAAGGAACATAAAAGCAAAAATGCATCATGATCGGAGGAACTTTTCATTTTTAGGGGGCAACTGATGCACCCTATTATTCGGGGTAGTTTTATATCCTGTCCTAGGTGTCCAGCCATGGGATTAAAGTGAGCCACAGGGAACACAAGTTCCCTATGGCTCTTAGGGATTAACAACTGGTGTTATCTGTTCACCAGTTTGAGTGTCCTGCGTCACTTGATACAGCCTGTCCTTAATAGTGAAATACAGGAAGGAGGGTGTCATATTTGGCTAGAGAGTTTGACCATCACTTGGTCAAACGCATGACGCAAATTCTTGTCTCACGACTGCTCTAATAGGAAATCCTCAAGGGAATCCCCGAGAGAGGGAGGAGGGGCTAGCTGCTCCTTACTCTTTGCATTGCACTGATGTAGACAGCTCTGTGACAGCTTCCCCAGTCAATGCCACACCGGGATCCCCCCATGACGTAGGACGCAGGACCCACCCCTTATTGTGTGTTCTATTAAATTTCTGAATCCTGCCCAATCAGTCCCCAAAATCAGAGGGTGGGTGAGACGAGGATTAACTGCCATCTTTATGCTTTTGTCCCTGAAATAGAATATGGATTGGCACTAGAGGATAATTATGAACATCCCCATGCATGCACACAACCTTCACTGCTTGTGCTGTCCCCAATGCCTCACCTTGCACCAGGCTTTGGTGGATTGAGGTCTGATGTATCCCCTTGGACAGTTCCCGGTATACGATACGCTCCGGCCTGATAGGGGGCGGTGTCTGGCGCGTAGGTGATCCAGATCACAACTCCCACCTCCATTGTGGAGCACTGACTCTGGAGATGTCCCAGCTCCCCGCAGCGCCAGGATACCAGCCCAGACTTTCCCTCTGCACTGGTGTTATGGGCATAACTCACCTGGGGTGGAGAAGAGACAGACATGGAAGAAGAACATGGGAGACACCATGGGTGCGGTGGGCCGGCTGGAGGGGAGCCACCCCCATCTCTGCAGTGGGGGAATGGGGTGGGGATGGGAAGAGGAGGGAGGGGGGAAGGAGAGAGAAAAAGAGAAAAGGCCTGCTGCTGGAACTGCTGCCAGATGGTCCTCTGCCAACTCGATGGCTTGACCCAGTAACACCGGGCGATGACACTGGACCCATTCCGCCGTTCCTTCCAGAAGACCCGCAGTGAAGTACTCCAGTGTCACCAGGTCGATGATCCCCTCAGTGTCACAGTTGTTTGCCCTCTGCCACTGCCAGCAGCACCCACGTGCAATGAACCGGTGCTACAGGTGCTCTAGCCCCTGCCCCTTTTCTGTTTGCTGTCCAAAGTGCCCTTTTCATAGGGACTGTTGTTTTTTTTTTTATATATTTGTAAAAGATAAGTTAGCTCCAACATCAATATTCTCTACAATTTGACAATAATATATGAAATTATAGATTTATAAAATAACGTTTTTCTATGTAAATGCGGGCATCAATCCGTGACGTCATGCATTCAGTGAACCTCCGTGCAGAAAGCGCATGCAGGCGGTTGACAGTGGGAGACAGTGCGAGGAACGGCATGGTAAGGTCATACTGAAAGTCTCCTTTCATTTCTTATCTGAACATGCAATACTGTGCAGCTTAGAACACAACAGTAAATTCGTAGGGTTGTTTATTTAATGAAGCTGCCTAGGCTATATTTAAATCGTTTGCTCCATCCATTTCATTAACGTGGCAGATTCGGAAACTTTAGTTTGAACGACAGCGTTAATAACATAGGCGGTTTTAAGCAGGGGCCGGGGGGGCCAGTGCCCCTGTAAAATTGCTCCTGGCCCCTGTTGTGGCCCCTGTGCTGAACAGATAATAAGCTTTATTAATTTCGACGTGTGCTGGCTCGAAGATCGGAACTGACATGACGGAGTGTTCTACACGGACTCCTTAAAGCGCTACATGCACACTGTTACCTGCAGCAGAAAGATCAGCAGCAGCGTGAATTGTAAACTTCGGACATGAGAGATAACAGCTGCAGCCCTGCAAGAACTAGGCTACTGCAAAGAAGCGAAGGTAAGGAAAGTTATTCAATTTTGTAACATCAGTGTTTGCACATATCCGTGTTTTACTGTTGTTGTTCACTACAATAATAAATCCGTTTTATTGCGCTTTCTTAAAAGTGCGTTGCACAGCAATAAGTAGCCTAACTTAATATTTTTGGGAAATGGGTAAAATAACCGACAGTGTTTAACCTTCTTGTAAAACTCGAATGGCCTTGTGATATGTAGAGGCTACATTCCTCTCCGTTTACTTTTTAGTATAGGCCTACTGTAGGCTATCATGAAAAGGAGCAAGAAGGACATTATGTCCTTTTTTGCCCCTGTTGGCAAAAAGCAACATAGAGAGAATAAGGAAGATGAAGATTATGAAAGAGGAGAGAGAGCCAGAGGTGGAGAGAGAGCCAGAGGTGGTGGTTGGAGAGGTGGAAAGTGAGGCATCTGAAAGGCAATCTGAGAGTGAGGATGAAGACATTCAGGATCAGATTGAGGGACAGAATGAGGGACAACCCAACGAGTCATTGGGACAACCAGATTCACCATGCATATCAAGTACAGCACCATCAGGTTTGTGATGTTGAACAAATGCGTGTGTGTGAGCAGTGTTGGCCTACAATTCATATAGCCTACCCTGAAAGTGTGAAGTCTGAATAATAATTAATAAATATAAAATAAAAATAATAGGGGCGGCACGGTGGTGTAGTGGTTAGCGCTGTCGCCTCACAGCAAGAAGGTCCTGGGTTCGAGCCCCGGGGCCGGCGAGGGCCTTTCTGTGTGGAGTTTGCATGTTCTCCCCGTGTCCGCGTGGGTTTCCTCCGGGTGCTCCGGTTTCCCCCACAGTCCAAAGACATGCAGGTTAGGTTAACTGGTGACTCTAAATTGACCGTAGGTGTGAATGTGAGTGTGAATGGTTGTCTGTGTCTATGTGTCAGCCCTGTGATGACCTGGCGACTTGTCCAGGGTGTACCCCGCCTTTCGCCCGTAGTCAGCTGGGATAAGGTCCAGCTTGCCTGCGACCCTGTAGAAGGATAAAGCGGCTAGAGATAATGAGATGAGATGAGATAAAAATAATAGATATAATAATAAATTAATAAATGAATAATGATAAATAAATGTTGTTCTCAGTAGCACTCTCATATTTACTGTATTCATCTTTCTCCAGATATCAGCAAGTGCTTGGACGACACTCCAGTGCAGCCACATCTGAAGAAAAGATTCATTGTATGCAAAAATAGAAATCTTATTTTACAAAAAAGAGAAACATGGTTTTAAGATTTATTGAGCACAATTTATTTTATGTTTAGGCTATTGAGACAGAATGTTTATCTCATTGTATTTATGCTCAATGTATTTTGTTTTGGTTTTAAATAAACTAAACAAAACATTTTGAACGCTTAAATATTGCCATGTTTTGTCCATATGTGCCCCCCTGAAAAAACACTGGCCCCACCTCGGCCCCCCTAGTAATTTTGGTCTAGAACCGCCACTGGTTAATAACATATTCTAGCAGCTTCGAAAACTTAAGGCTGAATGACGACGTCCACAACATATTCTATCAAGACTATTATGTTATAGTAGCTTAGGTTAGTTGAGTTAAAACATAGGGAAATGTTTTCTAAATAAGTGAAAGCCTGCATTATGCAAAGATGCCAAGGAAAGGTCTTTGCACGGCCCTGATACACACACACACAGAATGTTCAGTTGCAATTGAAATTTATTTTTGAATAAAGTTAACTTGTGTGAAAAATTTGTTCCAAGTGCCCTTTTTTGAATGTTGAGCCCCTGCCCCTCCAGAGGTCTTTGCACGGCCCTGGCCAGCAGGCGTCCTGGAGCTGTTGGCCAAATGCAAACGGCTGGCCGACCTTCTCCAATGTCAGCGTCCAGAAGCACTGACGATGTTCCGGGGCGTGGCTGACACACTGCAGGATGGCTCACTTCAGGTCCACGTATATGAGCCAACTGTTGGCGGAGAGCTGCTGCATGGCAAGCTGCACCTTGCTGGTCAGTAGTGGAAGTAGGCATGCCGCTTGATTGGCCACCCCCATGCTTCGGCAGCTTGCTCGAAGAGAGCGATGAAGGCCTGTGGATCATCATGTGAGCCCATCTTCGTGAGGGTGAGGTGGGGAGGGTCTGCCACGGTGGTAATCCAGGCCCCCGCCAAGACGAGCAGAACGCCTGGCGATCTTCCTGCTGGGCCAGCATCAAGGATTCAAAACATTGCTCTTGTTCCTTCCGGAAGGCGGTCAGCACTTGATGCTGGTTCTGCTGGGTGGTAACAAGGGCATGGATGAGATCCTTAAATGGGGAGGACTGCATGTGGTGATTCCCTTCCATACTCCTGGTTTTCGGCACCACTATAGTATGTCCCTGATGTGGGTGGAGTACAGAAGCATGGCAGGCGGGAGCTGATGTTCACATGAACTTCTTTATTTTTACTATTTACCTTGCTTTTCAGCTTCATTCGCTCACTTGTTCATTGCTCATACACAAACACACACTTGTTCTGGTCGGGAGAGCTCCCTTCTCTTCGCGCTCTTGCATCATGCTGATGTTAGAAAAGGAGGGATCCTTTTCTAACCTCCACCGTCACTGCAACAAATACGCACACAACATTTAATTGACAACAGGTGCATTGACTTTGCCACTCACCTTCCCTGGCCATGCCCCTGCTGCCACAAATACATTCAGTGCAATCCAACCAGCTGGCTGAAGAGAAGTTAGTTGAACACACATGCAGCATGCCTGAAACAAGCGAAGTTGTTAATTGGCTAATGCACATGTCAGTCAAACCCATCAACCATTATACAAATCAATTGGAACACATTTGCTTTATTTCAGGAGTATATGTGATGATGCTCATATTATCAAGCAGTTTAACAAGCAATAACATTTTTAGTATTTTTATGGAATTCAGTGATTCCACAAGAGTTATGCCATGGAGAAATAATGTTTTAATTATGTTTATTTTTAGCTCCTCAAACTCTTGTAGCTGAAGAACTTCAACATGTTAAGGGACAAATAGCATCAGATGAATGAATAATTAAACAGGTGGAAGTTTGGTTGCTTTATTACTACAAACCACACCGTGGCATTCTTCAAATACTGCAGTAAGGAAATTCCTATACTACTGCAGAACTACTTGAATGCCATCTGAATCGTTGCAGTCTGCCCCTTTTTTATACGCCTACATTTTTATTTAATTAAATGACCAATGTCTTAATTTCTGGATGTTGGCTTTCTTTCTTTCATCAGTTACACTAATATGAATCAACTGGGTTTCACAAAATCCCACAATTTTTAATTTCATTAAATTTGTGTGTTATTGAAATTAATGTGTTTTAAACTTGACAACCTAATCCATATGAAAAATACAGACTTTGTTGTGTAAATGCTACTAGAAACCATTTGCAAATAAATCTATTCATATCCAGCATGATAAATAAGGCCCATTTTTGGATCTTTGAATGCAAGGGCTGACTTTCCTTCACAATCCTGGACGAGCTGTAAATAAGGCAAGGCTTGCCATTAACTAGACTTGATATTAGATCAAACAGAAACCAACAACTCCCCCTTGGTCACTCAGACCCACGGGGCTATGGCCAATGCTGTGCATAGCTGCTGTTCTAGTACCTTTATTGAATCTACAGTACCAGTACTCCTAGTTAGAGACTGCTATATGTTAGTCCTCAAACTTTTTTGTCTCAGTCTTGATTCATGTAGAATCTTGAATGTTTGAGGTTCAGTAAAAATGCTCCCTTACATTGGGTTAGTGTTATATTTTATAATCTTGTTGCATTTCATGTTCAATTTCTGATTTTTGTCCTTTCACTTCTCCAGAAGTAAAGAAGACTTTGCTCCAGGTCTTTTCCTGCTCCACATGTCCTCGTTCCTATGCATCTCAAATTTACTTTGACAAACACAGCCAGAGATGCCACTATGAAGAGTATGTGAGACTGCAGGAATCAGGAGAGATTAAATATGAGCTTCAGATTCCCTCCAAATGCTCCAGTAGTCAGCCAACATTATCTGATGCTCTCAGTTTTGACACTTCTCATAATGATATACAGAAGGAAATTCACCACTGCTCAGACTGTGGAAAGAGTTTTAGTCATCAGAATGCACTCAAGACACACCAGCGCATTCACACAGGAGAGAAGCCGTATCACTGCTCACAGTGTGGGAAGAGTTTTACTTATCAGAGTCATCTCCAACGACACCAGCGTATTCACACAGGAGAGAAGCCGTATCACTGCTCACAGTGTGGAAAGAGTTTTACTCGTCAGAGTGCTCTCCAACAACACCAGCGCATTCACTCAGGAGAGAAGCCGTATCACTGCTCACAGTGTGGGAAGAGTTTTACTTATCAGAGTGCTCTCCAACAACACCAGCACATTCACACAGGAGAGAAGCCGTATCACTGCTCACAGTGTGGGAAGAGTTTTACTCATCAGAGTGCTCTCCAACGACACCAGCACATTCATACAGGAGTGAAGCCGTATCACTGCTCAGAGTGTGGGAAGAGTTTTACTCAGCAGAGTAATCTCCAAACACACCAGCGCATTCACACAGGAGTGAAGCCGTATCACTGCTCACAGTGTGGGAAGAGTTTTACTCATCAGAGTGCTCTCCAAAAACACCAGCGCATTCACACAGGAGAGAAGCCGTATCACTGCTCACAGTGTGGGAAGAGTTTTACTCATCAGAGACATCTCCAAACACACCAGCGCATTCACACAGGAGAGAAGCCGTATCACTGCTCACAGTGTGGGAAGAGTTTTACTCATGAGAGTGCTCTCCAACGACACCAGCGCATTCACACACGAGAGAAGCTGCATCACTGCTCACAGTGTGGAAAGAGTTTTACTCATCAGAGTGATCTCCAAAGACACCAGCGCATTCACACAGGAGAGAAGCCGTATCACTGCTCACAGTGTGGGAAGAGTTTTACTCATCAGAGTTATCTTCAGCAACACCAGCGTATTCACACAGGAGAGAAGCTGTATCACTGCTCACAGTGTGGGAAGAGTTTTACTCATCAGAGTAATCTCCAACGACACCAGCGCATTCACACAGGAGAGAAGCTGCATCACTGCTCACAGTGTGGAAAGAGTTTTACTCATCAGAGTGATCTCCAAAGACACCAGCGCATTCACACAGGAGAGAAGCCGTATCACTGCTCACAGTGTGGAAAGAGTTTTACTCATCAGAGTGCTCTCCAAAAACACCAGCGCATTCACACAGGGGAGAAGCCATATCACTGCTCACAGTGTGGAAAGAGTTTTACTCATCAGAGTGCTCTCCAAAAACACCAGTGCATTCACACAGGAGAGAAGCCGTATCACTGCTCACAGTGTGGGAAGAGTTTTACTCGTCAGAGTCATCTCCAAACACACCAGCGCATTCACACAGGATAGAAGCCGTATCACTGCTCACAGTGTGGGAAGAGTTTTACTTATCAGAGTCATCTTCAGCAACACCAGCGCATTCACACAGGAGAGAAGCCGTATCACTGCTCACAGTGTGGGAAGAGTTTTACTCATCAGAGTGATCTCCAACACCACCAGCTCATTCACACAGGAGAGAAGCCGTATCACTGCTCACAGTGTGGGAAGAGTTTTACTCATCAGAGACATCTCCAAATACACCAGCGCATTCACACAGGAGAGAAGCCGTATCACTGCTCATAGTCTGGGAAGAGTTTTACTCATCGGTGGACTCTCCAACGACACCAACGCATTCACACAGGAGAGAAGCCACATCACTGCTCACAGTGTGGGAAGAGTTTTACTCATCGGTGTTCTCTCCAACACCACCAGCGCCTTCACTCAGGAGAGATGCTGCATCACTGATCAGTCTGAAAAGATGATTACTTATTCAGTTACATTTAAAACCTACAAGAGCACCAACTTGTACACATTGCATGATTTTAAATTTGTCAAATTAAATATGTTTATTATTACAGTTTTGGCTGAAAATGACCTGTACTTTGAACTTTATTGTTCATGTTATATGACTGTTTTAAAATACGTAACCTTATAGTGATGTTTAAAACAAGACTATTCTTGTTTTCTTTTGATCTTAAGTAGTCATTAATTACCACCATACAAGTGACAATTAAACTGCACCACTATTATCAATGTAATACTGCAGCATGAGACTAATCATTAATGGAATTTGTACTGATCAGGAGTTTAATGTACTATAACAGAACTGTGGATCAAATCAAATGAGTATGGACCATTTGAAATGAAGCTCTTTCAGCTATATGCATCCACCTTGTCTCACTGGTAGAGGAGAAGCCATCAGTTATTTATAATGATAATCTAGGAATCATACAAAAACCTGAACAAAAATTCAGTATGTTTGAAGTTCTTTATCCTAATATATGTAGCCAAAAAAATAATTCTACCTGGTCAATTCAGCTAATTATTATTTCCTGACCCGTGGTCTATATTCTGAAGTTCTTTCTGAATTTGCGAATTTCATCTCAAACCTGGTTGTTTATTGAGACAACAGATTGTTAGAGACGTTATTTGTTTTGATCACCTGGAAGAGACTGAGAACAGCATCCCTGTTCATTCTAGATTCAGTAGGGGTTAATGAGAGTGTCACAGGATCTAACCCTATTTTTTTTTTTTTAGGTTTTTGTATGATTCCTAATCGTCACATTCTCGATCTAATACTTGCATTTGCATTAGATATAGAAAATATAGTCACACTTATACAGTCTGAAGCTCTTTCAGACCATTACCTCATCTCTTTTGAAATATCTTAATATCTGCACCTTGCATGCCATCGCATCAAAAGTAAATTCACATCAACTACTGCATAAAGTTTTATCAGTAGTCTCCCAGAGTTATCAATTTGATTGGATCCCCGTTAGACCCCACAGAACTTGATCAGCCAACTGAATGCTTACAGTCAACGTTCTGCTTTACTTTAGATAATGTAGCTCCACTTAAAAGAAAATAATTCAGGAGAAAATAAAATAAAACCTAGCACCCTGGGATAACAATCACACATGCACCTTAAAACACAAAATTGATAGTATTCCATTTAGCATGGAAGGAGAGCCTCTGGAACTACAAAGACAAGCTTTTAATGCTGCTAGATCAACAACTCTCTCCACCCTAATAGAAGAAGATAAAAATAATCTTAAATTTTTATGTAATACTAAAGTATTACATAAAAATTTAAGATTTTGCTAAAGCAAAATGAACTAGCAATAAGACCACCACTCCTGTCTCTACACTGTCCTATCCAATAAAGATGGAAAAAATCTAAAAAAAAAAAAAAAGTTTGCAATAAGACCACCACAGAAATTATGATTTTATATGCACATATGTAATCACGACCATACACACACCTTAAGTAATCACAAATGTACTCTGATTCATATAACCACACGTACAGATTTCTTTTTATGCTGATTAAATACTAATTCAAAGCTGTGCGTGTTAATTTTCAGTAAAGAATAAATGAAGTTAATTCTCTTAAAAGTAATAATAAATTGGTTTATGAATTATCATAATTACAGTAATATATAGATTTAGGCACTGCCTAAAAGCGGAGCTCCCATCTGTTTCTGGGTTGTAGAATTTTCTTATATCATAGCCAGTCTCTTTTGTTTTATTTCTTTACTGGCTAGCACTGGCTACTGGGGGGTGGGTGGGTGGGGGGGTGTATGACTGGTAATTACGACCCTGATTCCAAAAAAGTTGGGACAAAGTACAAATTGTAAATAAAAACGGAATGCAATGTTGTGGAAGTTTCAAAATTCCATATTTTATTCATAATAGAACATAGATGACATACCAAATGCTTAAACTGAGAAAATGTATCATTTAAAGAGAAAAATTAGGTGATTTTTAAATTTCATGACAACACCACATCTCAAAAAAGTTGGGACAAGGCCATGTTTACCACTGTGAGACATCCCCTTTTCTCTTTACAACAGTCTGTAAACGTCTGGGGACTGAGGAGACAAGTTGCTCAAGTTTAGGAATAGGAATGTTAACCCATTCTTGTCTAATGTAGGATTCTAGTTGCTCAACTGTCTTAGGTCTTTTTTGTCATATCTTCCATTTTATGATGCGCCAAATGTTTTCTATGGGTGAAAGATCTGGACTACAGGCTGGCCAGTTCAATACCCGGGTCCTTCTTCTACGCAGCCATGATGCTGTAATTGATGCAGTATGTGGTTTGGCGGGCGGCACGGTGGTGTAGTGGTTAGCGCTGTCGCCTCACAGCAAGAAGGTCCTGGGTTCGAGCCCCGGGGCCGGCGAGGGCCTTTCTGTGTGGAGTTTGCATGTTCTCCCCGTGTCCGCGTGGGTTTCCTCCGGGTGCTCCGGTTTCCCCCACAGTCCAAAGACATGCAGGTTAGGTTAACTGGTGACTCTAAATTGACCGTAGGTGTGAATGTGAGTGTGAATGGTTGTCTGTGTCTATGTGTCAGCCCTGTGATGACCTGGCGACTTGTCCAGGGTGTACCCCGCCTTTCGCCCGTAGTCAGCTGGGATAGGCTCCAGCTTGCCTGCGACCCTGTAGAAGGATAAAGCGGCTAGAGATAATGAGATGAGATGTGGTTTGGCATTGTCATGTTGGAAAATGCAAGGTCTTCCCTGAAAGAGACGTCGTCTGGATGGGAGCATATGTTGCTCTAGAACCTGGATATACCTTTCAGCATTGATGGTGTCTTTCCAGATGTGTAAGCTGCCCATGCCATGCCCATGCCATGCCACACGCACTAATGCAACCCCATACCATCAGAGATGCAGGCTTCTGAACTGAGCGCTGATAACAACTTGGGTTGTCCTTCTCCTCTTTAGTCCGAATGACATGGTGTCCCTGATTTCCATAAAGAACTTCAAATTTTGATTCATCTGACCACAGAACAGTTTTCCACTTTGCCACAGTCCATTTTAAATGAGCCTTGGCCCAGAGAAGACATCTGCACTTCTGGATCATGTTTAAATACGGCTTCTTCTTTGAACTATAGAGTTTTAGCTGGCAACGGTGGATGGCACGGTGAATTGTGTTCACAGATAATGTTCTCTGGAAATATTCCTGAGCCCATTTTGTGATTTTTCAATACAGAAGCATGCCTGTATGTGATGCAGTGCCGTCTAAGGGCCCGAAGATCACCGGCACCCAGTATGGTTTTCCGGCCTTGACCCCTACGCACAGAGATTCTTCCAGATTCTCTGAATCTTTTGATGATATTATGCACTGTAGATGATATGTTCAAACTCTTTGCAATTTTACACTGTCGAACTCCTTTCTGATATTGCTCCACTATTTCTCGGCGCAGAATTAGGGGGATTGGTGATCCTCTTCCCATCTTTACTTCTGAGAGCTGCTGCCACTCCAAGATGCTCTTTTTATACCCAGTCATGTTAATGACCTATTGCCAATTGACCTAATGAGTTGCAATTTGGTCCTCCAGCTGTTCCTTTTTTGTACCTTTAACTTTACCAGCCGCTTATTGCCCCTGTCCCAACTTTTTTGAGATGTGTTGCTGTCATGAAATTTCAAATGAGCCAATATTTGGCATGAAATTTCAAAATGTCTCACTTCCGACATTTGATATGTTGTCTATGTTCTATTGTGAATACAATATCAGTTTTTGAGATTTGTAAATTATTGCATTCCATTTTTATTTACAATTTGTACTTTGTCCCAACTTTTTTGGAATCGGGGTTGTACTAACACTGACCACTAGGCAGTGTGTATGACTTGTTATTACTAACACTGGCCACTAGGCGGTGTGTATGAGTGGTGGTACACGTACATGGACAAACCACAAAAAATCGACTCAATGGGTTTACCATTAAGCTCTGCATGGGAGCTCCACTAAAATACAGCAAAGACATTGAGAAAGTTTATACTGAAGGTTGTTTTCTGTTAAATCACAGGCCTATTCAAAAAGTGTAATCTTATAGTGTGGGAGACTGGCCAAGGACACGAGTCTTGCACTAGTTTCCACCTGCGGCCTGTATTCGTCTTTAACTTGATTTGACCCCAGCCATTTTGAATCATGTATTGTACACACTGAATGCTGTATACCATCTCTTATCGTGTGGTTGGATTCTTTCTGAATGGACCATTTATACTGGAAAATTTGGCTCAGTTGATGCAAAATATGAGAGGTGTGAGGTGTATTGCCCAATAGAAAATGTTGATGTGGTATAACGGGACATGTTAACCAATGAAATTATTTGTATACACCTATGTTTTTTACCTGGTGACTTGTCCAGGGTGTACCCCGCCTTTCGCCCGTAGTCAGCTGGGATAGGCTCCAGCTTGCCTGCGACCCTGTAGAACAGGATAAAGCGGCTAGAGATAATGAGATGAGATGAGACCTATGTTTTTTCTTTGAGACAGTATAAAATGAGAGCTTTGTAATTTTGACTCTGTTCACTCTGCAGACCGAAGACAGCTTTTATTATTTGATATAATAAAAGTCTAAACCTTTCTGCAACCTCTTGGACTTTGAATTATTTTTTGTTTGGAGAGTTAGGCCCTGTCCACACGAGTGCGCAGCCTCACCCAATATGCTGTCATTTTGAAAAAAAATCTCCGTAAACACGGCATCATTTCAATTCACTGGAAACGACCCAAAATGCTGTAGTACATATGCCAGGCCTGTATGTGGCGCTGTGACGCTGCCACACCAATACACTAAAACCGGAAGAGAAGCCATGGAGCATGCATATAAAGGTCACGCGCTGTTTACAAAACAAGCTCATAACACGAGGAGGTTTGTTGCTCCTCGCAGTAATATAAAAGCAGAAGGTTTTGTTGTAGCAGCCGTAATAGACTGAGTTGTTTCTGCAGTACGAGCACAAGCCTGTAGTCCACCGTTGTTGTTATGATGCGTCTAGCAGCGGTGGCTGAGGTTAAAGGTTAGAGAGGCAGGGCTTATACGTCATCGTGTCTGAAAAAATCCGCTTCACTGTCCAGACGACTCCGGGCTATCGGACGTTTTAGGATTTTCCCACTCTGGGACCCGTTTTCAAAAAAATACCAGTTTCACACCTCGAAAAAGCCAGCTCTGTCTGGACGCGAGGCCAAAACGATAAAGTATTTATGCGGATTCGACAAAAACGTACTCGTGTGGATGGGGCCTTAGAGAGTTGCCACAACAAAACATGCATGCCTTCAATATGTACGTAATAGCAATGACAAGTTTTTTCAGTGGAAAAATTGAAAATATCAGGCAAAAATATCAAACTATTAATTTGAAACTAGGCAATCTGATAAGTATCCCTGTAGAGAACAATAGAACTACATCAGAGCAATGATTTTTGTTTTACACCCTTTAGAGAGACCGAACTAATTTAACTTATTTCCTCATCAAAATCTTCAACTTGTATACTTGTCTGTATGATTCTTCAATCAGATAACTGTAACAGAAACTTCTAATCAACACTTCAGAATGCTTAGTAGGGTGCATCAGTTGCCCTCACTTTCATAAAATCTGATGCATTTTTGTTTGGGTGTTCCTTTTCACCAATAAAGACATCCTGTAAAATTTTTTGACCATATTCAAAAGTCTAATGGTGGCACCATGAGGTTCATTTTTTTGCCAAAAATGCATATTTTATGTTTTCGCGTAAGGTTTAAATCACAATGTTGGACTCCATTTATTGATTTCTTGTGACCCAGAGATCATGTTAAGAACCTTTGCAAGGGATTGAGAAGCATTAATGTGATTCACAATACATTTGTATTGTTTAAAAGTAGTTGAACAATGATTCAATGAACAGCTAAAACTCAAACTGTGCTTGATAATATATTTAGAATATGTACTAAAAATGTGTATCTAAGATATGTGGTATATTCTATAAGGTGCCATAATGTTTCATGAAAAGTGATCGAAATTTTGTCATAAAATAGCAGCTTTTTCCATAACTTTGAGCTCCTGGTGCCACCATTAAACTTTTGAATTTTGTCAAAATATTTCACCCA
This sequence comes from Neoarius graeffei, assembly GCF_027579695.1. Classification (NCBI taxonomy): domain Eukaryota; kingdom Metazoa; phylum Chordata; class Actinopteri; order Siluriformes; family Ariidae; genus Neoarius; species Neoarius graeffei. The sequence goes on from NC_083587.1 coordinate 6,325,309, forward strand.
GTGTGTTTTCTTACCAAAAGGAACATAAAAACAAAAATGCATCATGATCGGAGGAACTTTTCATTTTTAGGGGGCAACTGATGCACCCTAATGCTTAGCAGTTGTCTTTTCAGTTATTTATTATAGTAGATCTTATAAAACAGGAAAAGGAAAGAAGACGACGACACCACCTCAGGTGATGCCGAGAGTGCACACTCGTCTTAGTGGTTATCTATTATACTCTAAAGGCATTTGCTCACTGCTCACATCTGCACGTGATTGGCTCGAGGCTTGCTAATGAAGCTAAACATTGGTTCTTTGTTAGGGCATGCACCTGGTGTGCTCTGAGATGCGCAGCGGATGCGTGGTTAGGCATAATGTAACATGAAACATAAGCAAGGCAGCCTGCTTATCACCAGCCAAGGACACAGAAAGGCGATTACAGCTTGTGGGAAAACAACTTTTCTCAGTACACTATGCCACTTGAACTCAACACACAGAAACACAGAGAATAGGAATGTTCATTCACTAAATTTCCTTCACATTTCCCCCTTTTTATCCTACAGGATAATAATTGCGAAAGGAAAGAAATGTACACAATTTCGGTGGTAAGATTTCCTGGAGAGATTCGACTTAACACGTCATTGAGTGTACAGGGATAATGCTAAGGCTGTTTTGTAAGACATAGACGTCTTAAGTTAATGCTAGCAAGCTATATACATAGATCAGGAAACAGTTGAACAGAAAACAACCACAAATAAGAGTGTTTTAAGCTAGGGCTAATTTCATATCAGCTGTGCTGACGTTGTCAAACAGTGGGTTATAGTCTTCGTGTGGGTTTGGAGGCCAGTCAGGCAAGTCGTCTGGGTCTATTTTCACCATCTGGTAACCAATATTTGTCAGCTGCCTCTGAAACAGACATACAACATGAACAAAAATCAGGGAGCAAACATAGCATCACAATCACTAAGCCCAGGACCGGTATGATGTATGGAATCAGAGTCTTCCATCCACTGAACCAATGCCACCAACTGTCTTTGACTCTGTGTCAGCCTGGGTTCCCTGTATCGACCACCACACAAATCCTCCTGTGAGCCCCAGCAGGATCAGGATGCTCAGGCCCGCGACTGGGACCTAGCTTATAATGATTTACCCCCTTCATCTTATGTTAACTATGTCTCTGAGTTAACCCTCTCCCTTCTTGACGTGTATTGGTGCTCAGAGGGCGGGCATGCCCTATCAGCCCTTGTCCCACCTCACCGGGACTTGGAGGAAACTCGAAACCCTAAGACTTATCTATCAGCTAGACACTGAAATACTCTTCCCTATTGAGGGTGCGTGCGTGATTGATGTGATACTCGTGCTGTTCCATGTAGTGATGCCTTTCTTCCTCGCACGCTTTAATCAGCGCCTGGATCCTTCAGGCCTTCCTCTTCCTCCTGCTCAGTCAGTTCAGGAACCCTCCTGCAGTGGCTAGGCATGGATCCACGTCACTCTGCCTGTGACCTTCACTGTCATTGGGGTCGTGAGCAGGACCTGGAATGGGCCATTCCACCGTGGCTTGTTCCACTTGGTTCGTCGGAATTCCTTCACCACTATCCAATCCCCTGGTTGTAGATCGTGCAGAGGTCCCTCAGCAGGCTTGGGAAGTGCTCCTTTCACCTGTTTGTGGATAGATTTCAAAGCAGAGGACAGTGTTGCACAGTAATTCAACATTGCATCATCACACAGTGTGGTGTGCAGCAGTGTTCCTTGGGCTGGCCCTATCTCTGTGTTGGGTACTCGTCCAAACAGAATTTCAAATGGGCTTAACCCATGTTTAGGCCTAGTTTGCATCCTCATTTCTGTGAGTACTACAGGGAGGACCTTTGTCTATTCTAGCCCTGTTTCTGCACAAGCTTTGCTTAGTTTATTTTTAAGGGACCCATTTTCTCTATCCACTGCTCCCGCACTGGCAGGATGGTAGGCACAATGTTGGTTCAGGTCTATCCCTAGGAATGCTCCTATTTTCTTTAGGGCTGCATTAACAAAGGGCGTTCCATTGTCAATTGAGATTTTGCTAGGTATACCCCACCTAGAAATTATGTCTCTCAGGAGTGCTTTGACTACTGCCTCTGAGTCTTGTTTACCTGTGGGGAATACTTCAACCCATTTTGAAAACATGTCAACTATTACCAGTGTTACGATCACTTGGCTCAAGGGCAATGTAACATAAAAGGAAACCACACGCAGACAGAAAAACGTTTAGAATATTTATTAAATAAAGAATAAAGTAACGTGTATGCACGATCAGTTGTGTGTATGTATTGCAAAGAATGTCTAGGGGCGTTCAAACTAATGCAAATTTGGCCAAAGGAGGAAGGGGAGGCCCCGCCAGAATGGATCACTGGTCTTTTTATACCCTGTCCAATTATAGACGCGCACCTGCGCTAGATCACCTAGTTGGACAGGGAGATAGGTTAACCAGGTAGGCGGAGCTACCAACAATAAGCAGAGCGTCACACCCTCCCCCTTAAAACAGAGGCCCACTAATGGGACTCTACACAATTACACCAAAAAAAACAAGCTAAACACAAAATAATAGATACAAATGGGCCTTACAAAACAAACACTATATTCCACAACAAAATGTACACCATTTTCCAACAATAATACAGCCATACAATAACAAATGCATCCTCAAATGTATAGCCATACCCACGTACACCATCTCCCCCTGCAACCACCCCCAGTGTCCTGAACTTCAGCAACACCGGCGCCTGGGAAGCAATTTAAGAAGAACAGAGCACGGGAAAAAGCAGAAGAGTGTGAGACAGTCAGCACATGACTACAACTCACCACCTGGGGTGTGCGACAAAGCATCTGCCACTACATTATCCACACCCCGGATGTGTCGGATAACCAGATTATAAGGCTGCAAAAACAGGGCCCACCTCCTTCTCAATTGTCAAATACAAAAGTTGGTGTTTATTAAATTTTTGCGAAAAGTAACTGACGGGCCTACCCACACCCTGGTCATCCTCCTGCAAGAGTACAGCCCCTGCACCAACATTGCTGGCATCCACCTGCAATTGAAAAAGCTTGTCCGGCCTCGGGGCAGCCAACACCGGTGCGGTGCTCAGCAACATCTTCACCTGCTCAAAAGCCTCTTGACAGGAAGGAGACCAGGTAAAAGGGACTTTGTCCTTCAGTAGGTCAGTAAGGGGAAACACAACAGTAGAAAAATTAGAACAAAACCCCCTATAATAACCTACCATTCCCAAAAACCACCTCAACTCCTTTTTGGTACTAGGAGGAGGAAATTTATCGATAGCCAACACTTTTTCTCTCACAGGTCTCACCTGCCCCTGCCCCACAACCTTCCCCAGATATACAACTGTTGCCCTTGCAAACTCGCATTTTGCCAAATTTACAGTTAGATTTGCTTCAACCAAGTGAGTGAACAAGGCACAAATCCAACTGATATGCTGTTCCCAAGTGTCAGCTGCCACGATACAATCATCCAGGTACACACTGCAACCATCTAGACCTACAATAACACAATTCATGAGTCTTTGGAAGGTAGATGATGCATTCCTAAGACCAAAACTCATGACATTATACGAATATAGGCCAGATGGTGTCACAAAAGCTGAGATCTCCTGAGCCCTAGATGTTAAAGGTACCTGATAGTAACCTTTCAGGAGGTCTAATTTGGTGACGTATCGAGCAGAACCGACAAGATCAATACAGTCGTCAATCCTGGGGAGTGGAAAGGAGTCAGGTTTAGTTACCATGTTTAATTTATTATAATCAGTACAGAAACGAAACGTACCATCTGGTTTCCCTACTAAAAGACATGGTGACGCCCAGCTGGAATATGAGGGTTTTGCCAAACTGTTATCCAGGAGGTATGTTACCTCTGTGTCCATCAACTTCTTTTTGTCTGGGGAGACGCGATAAAAGCGTTGCCTGATGGGCTTAATATCACCAACTAATTCAATATCGTGCTGTATCCAATGTGTGCATGTAGGTGTATCATGAAACAATGAGGGAAAAGACAAAATGACAGATTTCAGTTCTTCACGCTGTTCAGAAGACATGTGGATCAAAAAAGCATCCAAACCTTTCAACATTTGGGAGTTTTTAAGTCTGGGTAATAGCACAGAATCGTCGGGAGCGCCCTCATCCTCCCCAGCTACCACTTGAGGAGACTTGCAACGCAACCCGTCTGCAATCAACGCAGATGAAACCTTACCATCAGATACCTCCAATTTCACCCACTGAGTGTAATACGGTTTTAACATGTTAATGTGGCAAAGCTGTGAAGATTTTTTTCGATCTGGCGTTGCCACCAAATAATCCAACTCGGTGACCTGCCGAACAATGGAATAAGGACCAGAAAAATGTGCTTTAAAAGGTGAGCCCTGTAACGGCAACAGCGCCAGCACTTTATCGCCAGGGCTGAAACCGCACTCCACCGCAGCACGATCAAACAACCTTTTCATTTTGCCCTGCGCTTTGGACAAATTTTTATTTGCCAGCTCACATGACAAAAACAGTTTTCGTCGGAAACCTTGGACATAATCAAGTAAATTAATTGGAGGCTCAGCCTCATTAACACAATCTTTCAAAACAGAAAGGGGACCCCGAACTTTGTGTCCAAAAACTAACTCATTAGGACTGAAACCCGTGCTTTCTTGAGTGACCTCCCTGGCTGCCAGCATCAGCCAGGGAAGGCCCTCCTCCCAGTCACGATCCAGCTCCAAACAATAGGCGCGCAATAATGACTTCAAGGTGGAATGAAACCGCTCGAGTGCGCCTTGACTTTTGGGATGATACGCACTACTCAAACTATGTTTCACGTATAGTTCCTTCAACACCTGTGCAAACATGTTCAAGGTAAAATTACTCCCTCTGTCACTTTGAATAACTTTAGGAATACCAAAGATAGAAATAAATAGTGCTAGTGCTTTTACAATCAACCTGGTGGTAATGGATCTCAACGGGTAGGCTGCGGGATAACGTGTAGTCAGGCACATTACAGTCAACAGATAAGCAGAGCCACTTTTCGATGGAGGTAATGGGCCGACACAATCAATTAGCAAATGCTCAAAAGGGCGACCCACTGCTGGAATCAGATGGAGGGGTGCGGGCTTAATGCCCTGATTTGGCTTACCTGCTATCTGACAAATGTGGCAGACTTTAATAAATGCAGCGACATCCTTCTTCATACGATGCCAATAAAAATGCTGCAATAACCGGTTATAGGTCTTGCAAACACCAAAATGGCCAGCTACATCCCCATGAGCTGTCTTCAACACTACAGTTTTAAGAGTCAGGTACCACAATTTGGATAATATCCACCTCTAACTCCCCATCGTGCTGCACCCATTTACGCACCAGTATGCCATCTTGCATAAAGTACCCAAGGTCTGCATTTTTCATATTGTCAGATGGCAAAGCACTTGTAATTAACTCTTTAAGATACTCATCTTTGTTCTGAGCTGCAATCAACTCGTCACAAGTTAAACAATCAAGTAAGATAGGCAACTTTTTAACAGTATGCGTATTGACCAAACCCAGTGACATATCCACCCCCTGTGCGCAACTTTTCGCCCTTGTTACAGCGCACGCACTAAAGACATCAGGGAAATCTACAGCGCAGTCATGCTCCTCTGTTCCAACAGGAACGGCAGCCACTACTGGCGGAGGTGGAACACTAGGCCACACTCGTCCACCAGCCAAGTTGTTTCCCAAAATTACATCCACCCCCTCTACAGGTAACGATGGACGCACGGCAACCACTACTTCGCCCTGTACCAGATCTGAATGTAACACTACCTTATGCAGAGGGACCGATAAAGTAGTCATGCCAATCCCCCGAATCAAAACAAATCTCCCCGTGCTGGAGCTACAAGAAAAAGGCAAAGCAGACTGCTTAACAAACATATCAGAGGCTCCAGTATCATGTAATATTTTTACAGCTACCTTCTCCGAACCATTTGAAAGAGAAACAAACCCGTCCGTCAGAAACGGACCATAGTGATCTTCCACCTGTTCATTACCGGTGTCATTCTCCACAGAAGGCGGAGCATCTGCCAGCACACCATTTTCCACAGAAGGCGGAGCATCTGCCAGCGCACCAGATACCTCACCACCTGCAGACACACTCCTACAAGACAAGACATCAATTTCAACTTCACAAGAAACAGAACGAGCAACAGGCACCGCACACATCGACGGTTTAGGGAAAACAGGGCGATTTTGATTTTTCTTCCTGTTACGCAACACGGGACATTCATTTTTCCAATGACCAAACTCTAAACAGTAATGACATTTGGTCTGCGAATCCTTACCGCGACCTGACTGGTCCAACCTGGATAGAGGAGAACCGCCTTTGCCCCACTGACAACGACTTAGTCTGTTATCAGAATTCTGTCCATACTCTTGTTTTCTCTTGTGAATTAAAATAAACTCGTCTGCCAATACAGCAGCATCTGCAGCCATTTTTACCTTCTGTTCATTAATGTAGGTAGCCACTCGTTCAGGCACAATATTTTTAAATTGTTCCAACACTACAAGTTCACACAATTGTTCGAACGTTTTTACTTCTGCCGCTGCCAACCATCTATTAAAGAAACTGGTGAGTTCTCTCACAACTTCCATGTGCATTTGTCATTCACCTTTTCTCCAGTTCCTGAAACACTGTCTATACGCCTCGGGAACCAATGCAAACGCACGTAACACAGCTTCCTTAACAGCAGCATAATCCTTGCGCTCAAATGCGGATAACGCTATGAATGCCTCCTGGGCTTTCCCCGTAAATACACTCTGCAATAGCAGAGTGCGCTCCACATCGGTCCAGCCCCACTCAACAACGACATTCTCAAACAACAAAAAGAAAATATCAGGGTCCCTTTCATTAAACTTAGGCAACAATTTAACATTTTGAGATAAATGTCCATGCCCAGACGAAGTTTCCGACTTTTCAGCAAGCCGTTTCTCATGCTCAAGCTTCTGCGCTCCAATTCATTTACTCGTTCATTCTGACGCAATTTTTCATACTCTAATTGCCTTTCCCGTTCACGTTCCTGCATCTGCATTTGCAACAGCTCCCTTTGCTGCTCAAAAGTCTCTCATCTCATCTCATTATCTCTAGCCACTTTATCCTGTTCTACAGGGTCGCAGGCAAGCTGGATCCTATCCCAGCTGACTACGGGCGAAAGGCGGGGTACACCCTGGACAAGTCGCCAGGTCATCACAGGGCTGACACATAGACACAGACAACCATTCACACTCACACCTACGGTCAATTTAGAGTCACCAGTTAACCTAACCTGCATGTCTTTGGACTGTGGGGGAAACCGGAGCACCCGGAGGAAACCCACGTGGACACGGGGAGAACATGCAAACTCCACACAGAAAGGCCCTCGCAGGCCACGGGGCTCGATCCTGGACCTTCTTGCTGTGAGGTGACAGCGCTAACCACTACACCACCATGCCCCCTGCTCAAAAGTCAGTGCTGCAATAGCAGAACACTGCGGAGAACCCATTTTTAAGGGCGTAGATGCGGCTGCCATACCTGTACCCTCGGAAAACGGCTTAACCAATAAAATGCCCAACTCAATCAACTTATTTTTCACTGACTCTTTCAGTTCAGCTTTCCTAAGTGCCTTACGCAGATCCAGATCCAATTTATATTTTTCAGCAGTCTTACACAACTCATCCTTACTCATTCTATCCAAATCATCCTCAGATAAAGCCCCACGGCTCTCAGACAACAACATATTTAACAACAACAAATCCAACTTTACCAGGACGAAGTACAATATCAGTAACCAGAATACAATTACCAATAGCTATTATCACAAAAAAAACACCAATTAAAATTTGTGGAGTCCAAACGCACGGTGCAGGTAATCTCAGCATGCAACAGGAGAAACAAAACACACTTGAGCTGCCCCGCATCTACCTACAGGACAGAGAAAGAGGCCCTACTTATTTTAACCTAGTCTTCGTGTGCCCTCATACGATTGAACTGAAACAGTCCCCCCGCGTTTGACACACCAGAAGAACAAAATAAGAAAGGCAAAATAACAACCCGCGTTAAGCGCGCTTACCTGCGGCAGGGGTTCACGTTAGCTCTGGCGGATCAAAACCCGCCCTAATTACTCCAGTGCACAGAGACACCTGCAACCTGCTCTGACTTCCACCACAACAAAAATAGCGGCCCAAAAGTGTCCTCCCCTCTCCTTGGCAAACAAAAAACGCACCAAATCAAAACAAGATCTTAATATGCCACACCAAAACAAAAATCTGTGCACGGCTTCCAATTAAAAATATACTTCATCTAAAAAGATAAGTACATCCCGCGGATTTAAAAACACCTCCCGGACAAGCCCCCAATTATGTTATGATCACCTGGCTCAAGGGCAATGTAAGATAAAAGGAAACCACACGCAGACAGAAAAACATTTAGAATATTTATTAAATAAAGAATAAAGTAACGTGTATGCATGATCAGTTGTGTGTATGTGTTGCAAAGAATGTCTAGGGGTGTTCAAACTAACGCAAAATCGGCCAAAGGAGGAAGGGGAGGCCCCGCCAGAATGGATCACTGGTCTTTTTATACCCTGTCCAATTATAGACGCGCACCTGCGCTAGATCACCTAGTTGGACAGGGAGATAGGTTAACCAGGTAGGCGGAGCTACCAACAATAAGCAGAGCATCACACCAGGCAGTACCTTTTTCCCTCACTCGGTGTCAGTTCAATGAAGTCCATTTGGAGATGATCAAATGGTTTGTTTTGTATTGGGTGTGCTGCTTGAGTTAGTTTGATATCTTGACCTGCATTATGTTGTGCACATATCAAGCATTGCTTGCAAAATTTCGCAGCATAATTTGAAAACCCCTTTGTGAACCATCTCTTTGTTACTTCTGCTACCATCCCCCCTTTTGACACATGGGTGAGCCCATGTGCCAATTTTGCATAGAAAGGGAACATGTGTTTTGGTAGACAGGGACGGCCCGAGGGACAAACCCAGACCGAGTTTGCAAAGATACAGCTGGCCAGTTTCCAGACTCGTCTCTCGTCCTGGGTGGCAGTGCTCTGAAGGTCTGCTTGCTGTAAACAGGGGGTGGAAACCTGAGGAAATGCAAGGTTAGAGGGTGAACTGGAAGCTGAGGCTGCACACTTGGCTGCTGCGTTCACCCTGGCATTTCCTTGAGACACAAGATCAGTATTATTAGTATGGGCAGCACACTTACACACAGCAATGGGTCTAGGGAGTAGAATAGCATCCAAGAACTCAGAGACCAGTTTATGATGTGCAATGGGAGATCCTGTGCTAGCGAGAAAATTTCTGTTTCCAAATGGTGTCAAAATCATGCACAACGCCGTATGTGTACCTGCTGTCCATAAAAATATTGACAGATTGCCCTGCAGCCAATTTGCATGCCTCGATAAGGGCACAGAGCTCTGCGGCCTGCACCGACAGGTTTGAGGGCAGACACGATGCCTTGAGGACCTCGTGATCTGAGACTACGGCAAAACCTTCTTTGTTCTTTCCTGTCTCTGGAGGCTGAACCATCCACATAGAGGACCATGTCTGGATTTAATAAAAAGGGTCGCTCTTTAAGTCTGCCCTGGGGGAACAAAAATCATTAGTGAGAGCAACACAGTCATGTGGTTCTCCATCGTCCTCTGTAGGGAGAAGAGAGGCAGGATTCAGAACAGTACAACGTTTCACAATGATGTTAGGCATATCAAGTATGACAGTGTTATACTTTAACCATCTCTGTGTTTAACCATCTCTGTGTTGACAAAAAAGGAGTTTTTGAGTCTGTTCAAAAACTCCTTTGTCCCTCACACCATCAGACTGTACAACTCCTCTCCAGGGAGGAGGAGGGGTAACAGGAGGACAGAGGATGGGAAGGAGCAGTAGCCTAGCCTAACAATAAGCAATCCCGGACAATGTGCAATATAAAGTGCAATATCTCTCCTACCGCCGCCCCCTCCTTCTCCCCACCTTTTTTTTTCTTCTCCCTCCTTCCCCCCTCCTCTCTTCCCCATATCTTATTCTTTTTATATATTTGTATATGTAAAGACTTAATTTATTGTAATTTATCTAGAAGTTTTCTCTATTTCTTTTCTCTGTTTATCTGTAATGATGCTGCTGGAATCTTAATTTCCCTGAGGGAACCCACCCAAAGGGATCAATAAAGTTTTATCTAATCTATCTAATCTAATCTATATTTCTGGAAGCAGTTACCGCCTTTTCAGCTGCAGCAACTGCACGCAGGCAAACAGGAAGTCCAGCGGCCACCGGGTCCAATTTGCTGGAGAAATAGGCTACAGGTTTTAATCTATCCCCGTGTTCCTGCAAAAAACAGAGGTCATGAAACCCTTCTTTTCATCTACAGTTTGAACAAATGGTTTATTGGGGTCAGGCAATGGGCAATTCCAGAGTGGGTGTGGTCTGCAGAGCGCTCTTTAGGGACGTCAGGTGCATGCGGAACAACCGCAGCATTGACTACTTGCAGATCTTCGACAAACCTCCACTCATCGGGCTGGGACGGTTTTCTTGCCTTCTTAACTGGGAAAATAGGAGTGCACACTGGAGAGTCCTGGCAAGGGACAATTACACCTGCCTTCAGCAACGAATCAAAGACCGGTCTTATACCTGCGATTGCTTCTGGTTTGAGTGGGTACTGGGTCTGTCTAGGCCTGAAATCTGATTTGGGGGTGATCACCACTGGTTCAGCATGATGGCCTACATCATGTTTACCCTTCGCCCAGACGGAATTTGTAACTCCCGCCAATTTCGGGTGCACCTCTGCTGGAGTTATGGCTGTGGAAATAGAGACAAACAGGCCACTATGGCCGGGGTCCCTAGGACCCTGCTCATCAGTGGCTAATATTATGCTGCGCTCAACATGCACACACATAGCATGACTTTGTTTGTAGACCCCAAGCTTTTGTCAAAACAACACACTAGGGTCCTCTGTTTGGGACCATTCATTGCCATTAGCTGTGCACTTCTTGACCCATTTCCCCACGTCTTTCCAATGGGCGGCTTGTGGCTTTGCTAATGAGACATGGAGTATGGAATTAACAATGTCAAAAAAATCATGCTGGTAGCAGCCGACCTCAGAGTCCTCTGACGCGAGGCCGCGCATAACATGTTTGAGAACACTGCAATGAACACTGATGCAACTGTTCAGACAATGAGTAAGATGAACCTGCGTAGCGCAATAATGTTTAGACCAATATGTAATTTTGAGGGTCAATCTTTCACGTGCGTGGGGGTCTGCAAACCAAGTCTTCAAACTCTACATCTTGCCCTTGGTAAACATGTGCTGTGCAATGCAAATCTTCCTCTTTCATATAATCTTTGTCAACTGATGAGGTGTTCAAGTGTGCGAGTTGTACAAGGTGTTTGGGAGTTTGTGCGAGTTGATCTGAGCAGAGCTGCCAGACATACACATACAGGGGGCTTCTAAGACCATACTGCACACCACACATTTCACTTACTTCAATAGTTAGTCCATCTGGAGTGGATGTGAAATTTACTCCTAATTTGCACATTAAATCGCATGCTAACAAATTTACTGGACATGTATGTGAGATGAGGAATGAGTGGGACATAACTATTCCTCCCTCACTTTTACACGGGAGGTTGACTGAGAAAGTTTCGATTACAGGTCGTCCTGAGATGCCCATCGTCTGAATAGAATTTGAGTTGAGCAGTGGGTCTACTGGAAGTACCCCATGTTGTATGACTGAGTGTTCCGCTCCAGAATCTACTAAAAAAGTCAACACATGCCCACATACAGTGAGGGGCATACAAGGGGGTTTAGAGAAGGGAGTAGTTGTGTATTTTAACAAACTTAATGCAACTTCAGGTGTATCTATCTGGACTGGTGTATCGGGCGTTTCTGTGTAGTCTTGCTGTTGCATGCAGGTGTTGCAACTAATGTGTTTAACGTTATGTGAATGCTCCTGTCTATGTGTATGTGTGTCATCAGGTGTGTGTGTGTGTGTGTGTGTGTGTGTGTGTGTGTGTGTGTGTGTGTTACCTCCCCTGTTCTCTGTGCAGGGCCCGTTCCCAGAGTCCACCTGTCAGTCTGCTTTGCCGCACTCCTCATGGGGTCTCTGGCTGCTACTGTGGAGACAATCTCGAGCAATGTGTCCCTTCTGATTGCAGTGGTAGCAGGTTATGCCTTTTATCCATGACGGGTCACCCCGGGTCATCCTGCCTCGGCCCCTACCTTGACCTCTTCCTCTAGGTCCAGGCTGAGCAGTCTGGAGAAGAGTGAGAGTGGTGGCGTGTAGGTCTTGGTCTCTTTTTGTTGATTTTGTCTTCTCCTTTTCTTTCAGCAGCCTTTCTGCATGCACAGCATACTGCTCGATCTTGGTGAGGCTCAGGAGTGCCCTCCACTGCAGCCAGGGTCACGGGCCTGGTCAGGCCACTGTGTTTCTTGTGCGTGGCAGTGAGACGAGCGAGAAACACTGACACCACTTCACCATCTTCTTGCTTACACATACTGATCTTATGTCTATGTTCAAGGGAAAAGCTTCGACCAGACGAGCACAGAGAGCATTGAGGGTATTTCTATACTCACTATGGCCATCCGCTGGTCGGCTTCTGGCCACTCTCTGGAAACCTTGCTCCAATCTATACCCATCTTGGTCATGAGTAGGTGGCAGAGTTCATGGGTGGTTGGCCAGAATTCTCTGCAAAATATCAACAGCTCATTACCAAACCTCTTCCCTCCTATCTCTCTCACATTGGGAAGAGAAGCCATGCTTTCCTTGATATCAGCTGTCGTCCAGGGTCTGTGGACTAGAAGCATGCTGTCAGGTCCAGCCACTTCCACCAATGGAAGATGAAGGACTTCAGACTTTAGGTTATGGCCTTGTGGACCCACTGGGGTGAGCATGTGGTCAGGTCCAGGAGGGTGTCTTTTCCGTCGCCATATGCAAGACCGGATCTCATGTGTAATGGAGAAGTGAGGGGAGGTGCCGATGCTGGAGGAAGCTGGTAGGCTGGGAGAGATTCCAGAGGCTCAGTTTTTTGCTTTGTCACAACTTCTCCCCCTTTCTGTGGGTGAGGCACTTGTGGGAGTGATGCTCCGCCTTGCTGAGGAGGCAGTGTGTGTCGGGCTGGTGGGGCAGACTCCAGGTCAGGGTCCATCTGAAATTTCAAACACTGAGAAGAGGGTGAGAGCCCTGCCTGTCATTTCTCTCTTTTGTACTCTCTCGTAAGTGTTTCTTCTTTCCATGCAGAAAGCACCCTCCAATCCCCTAAGAACTTAACATTGTCTGCAGACTCTTCCCTTCCGTTTCAACTTTTCTTCTAACTGTTCTATCTGCCTGGGACTAAAACTGCCCTTCTCAGGGAATCCTAAGTCCTTTACCCATATGTCAAACTGTGCCAAACAATCCTCGCCATACGAGATTTTCATAAACTGGATGTTTGGGCTGTCATAGGAACAACCAATTCTTATTATAGCACATGTAGCCTCAGGCTTACTTGCTTTTTCTTTTCTTTCCCTAACTTGCCTTTTCTGTTCCCCATTGTACCCTGTTATAGGTTATGACAACAATGGCAGGGCGGCACGGTGGTGTAGTGGTTAGCGCTGTCGCCTCACAGCAAGAAGGTCCTGGGTTCGAGCCCCGGGGCCGGCGAGGGCCTTTCTGTGTGGAGTTTGCATGTTCTCCCCGTGTCCGCGTGGGTTTCCTCCGGGTGCTCCGGTTTCCCCCACAGTCCAAAGACATGCAGGTTAGGTTAACTGATGACTCTAAATTGACCGTAGGTGTGAGTGTGAATGGTTGTCTGTGTCTATGTGTCAGCCCTGTGATGACCTGGCGACTTGTCCAGGGTGTACCCTGCCTTTCGCCCGTAGTCAGCTGGGATAGGCTCCAGCTTGCCTGCGACCCTGTAGAAGGATAAAGCGGCTAGAGATAATGAGATGAGATGAGAATGAGACAACAATGGCTGAGTTTTATACTAGGGTCACAAGAAGAATAGGTTGGACTATATCCAAAAATGTGACATAATAATCCTTTAGGTATGTTCTTATTCGTAAACAATTTATCTGACATTTACCTTAAGCAAAAATTAGGTATCATTTAGCACAACAACCTCAAAGACAACTCACGCATGTGTACAAGATCTATTTCTCTGTTTCAGAATTTAGAGGAGGACAGTACTGTTAATTCATCAATATTTTGTGTGCACACCGGTGTGTCTTGGCAACTTTGTGATCGAACCTCTCTATCCCGTTCCTACGACGGGCCAGTTGTTCACACAGAACCGAGGGAGCAAGATTAAATTCTTTCCCAGTTACGAATCATTGAGCATGAATCCGTCGAAACACGCCCCCTTACTTCACACTCTCAAGTAGGTGAGCCGTTACTCAGTCGTCACTTAGGTGGATAATTCGCTTACACAACCTAATAAACTTCTCGCAGTTTATTGTCTCAAAATTGTGTTTTATCCGTTTCTGCAAACATATTGATGGTACCACAGCTTAGCAGTCCTCCAAATTCCTGTCTGTCTCTTATATCAGGATTAAATACTGTTTCCACTAATTTCTTTACACAAGAATGCAAAGTTATCACTTACTGGTTCGGTGAGCCCTGACGGTCTGGTCTCTCATCCAAGTTCTCAGCTCCACACCATGGCCTTGTGAGTGTCCTGTTGTCCAAGGATCAGACACGTAAGGCCCACCCAGGGACGCCAAATTGTAATAGAAACTTCTAATAAACACTTCAGAATGCTTATCAGTTGTCTTTTCAGTTATTTATTATAGTAGAGCTTATAAAACAGAGATATAAAACAGGAAAAGGAAAGAAGATGACGACGACACCACCTCAGGTGATGCCGAGAGTGCGCACTCTGAGTTGTGTCTAGTTGGCTGTTATCTATTATACTCTAAAGGCATTCGCTTACTGCTCGCATCTGCATGTGATTGGCTCGAGGCTTGCTAATGAGGCTAAACATTGGTTCTTTGTTAGGGCATGCACCTGGTGTGCTCTGAGATGCACAGTAGATGCATGGTCAGGCATAACATAACATGAAACATAAGCACGGCAGCCTGCTTATCACCAGCCAAGGACCCAGAAAGGCGATTACAGCTTGTGGGAAAACAACTTTTCTCAGTACACTATGCCACATGAGCTCAACACACAGAAACACAGAGAATAGGAATGTTCATTCACTAAATTTCCTTCACAATAACACCAGAAGCAATCAAACCCCTCTTAAAAACAATTATTCTTTTAGCAGTGACTATGTACCTAAATCCTTTAACCTAGCAGTTGTCAGACCCTTGATTAAAGAACCAAACCTCAACCCTTGTCAGCTGTCTCATTACAGGTCAATATCAAACCTTTCTTTTACCTCAAAGATCCTAGAAAAATACTGTGGCATAACAGATATGCTCATTTCGACATTGGAGTAACATCCATAAAATGTATCAATCAGGATTTAGACCTCATTATAGCACAGCGACAGCACTGGTTAAAATAGTAAATGACCAAATACTAGCGCCTGATCAGGGTTGTCTCTCCTTGCTCATGCTGCTTGACCTTAGTGCAGCTTTTGACACCACTGATCATACTATTCTCCTTAATGGACTAGAAAATGTCATTTGAGTTAAAGGAATAGTCCTCTGCTGTCTCAGGTCTTATTTAACTGACCATTAACAGTTTGTATGTGTAAATGGTGACTTCTGTATGCATGCTAAAGTAAATTTTGGTGTTCCACAAGGTGCTGTCTTTGGCCCACTCCTTTTTTTTCTTAAAATATGCTACCTCTGGTTAATATTATTTGTAAGCATTGTATTACTTTCCACTGTTATGCTGGGGACACAGTTGTATGTTTCAGCAAAGCCAGATGAAAGACACCAACTTAATAAAATTGAAGAATGTGTAAAGGACATTAGACACTGGATGCTTATTAACTTCCTCCTACTTAATTCTGATAAGACATTACAAGTACCACATGCAGCTAGAAGTAAGTCTTCTGATTTACAACCCCAATTCCAAAAAAGTTGGGACAAAGTACAAATTGTAAATAAAAACAGAATGCAATAACTTACAAAACTCAAAAACTGATTGTGGCAGCGGGGGCGTGGTCAAGCGCCGGTCTGTGACAGGAGGGCGGAGTCGGGGAAGGTAAGTGGCAGAATCACTACACCTGACATCAATTAACCTGTGTTGTGTGTCTTCCCAGTGACCGCGCCCTACTTAAGGAGGGAGAGCGAGAGCAGAGGAGCTCATCCCTGAACTAGACGCTGGTTGTGTGTGTGTCTGTTCGTGTGAAAGATTGATCACTGAAAAGTGTGGCAATAAAGCCTTGTTGTGAACCTGATCTCTGTCCTGCCGTCCTCTGTGCTCCACCCACGCTTAGGGAACATTACAGTGGTGCCGAAACCCGGGACATAGTGGAGCACAGCAGCCGATCAGCCCCATGGAGTCCTCCCCGTTCGGCGATCTGGTCCACGCCCTCGCCACGGCCCAGCAAAGCCAGCACCAGGCGCTAGTCACCCTCCTAAAGGAACAAGAATGGCGCTTCGAGGCCCTGGTGCTGGCCCAGCAAGAAAATCGGGAGGTGTTCCGGAACCTCCTCGCGTCGGCGGGGTCCACCAGCGCTCCCACCGCGGGCCCGTCCCCCCTCACCTTAACCAAGATGGGTCCGCAGGATGACCCCGAGGCTTTTATCACGCTCTTCAAGCAAGTCGCAGAAGCCTCGGGGTGGCCGATGGAGCAGCACGCGGCGCGCCTCCTCCCCCTGCTAACAGGAGAGGCGCAGCTGGCCACGCTACAGCTCCCTGCCGACCGCCGGCTGGCCTACGCGGACCTCCGCTGGGCCATCCTTCAGCGCGTGGGGCGCACCCCCGAGCAGCAGCACCAGCGCTTCCGCGCCTTGCGCTTGGAGGAAGTCTGCCGGCCGTTCGCGTTCGGCCAGCAGCTCCGGGACGCCTGCTGGTGGTGGTTGAGGGCCAACAACCGTGATGCAGAGGAGATCATCGACCAGGTGGTGCTGGAGCAATTCATCGCTCGCTTGCCAGTAGGAACTGCGGAGTGGGTCCAGTGCCACTGCCCGGCGTCGCTGGATCAGGCAGTCGAGCTGGCGGAGGACCATTTGGCAGCTGTTCTGGCGGCAGGACAGCAGATGGCATCTTCTCTTCTCTCCTCTCTCTCTCCCCCTCATCCTGTGTCCCGTCCTCGCCCCATTCCCCCACCATGGAGGCAGGGGCTGGCCCCACCCCAGCAGGCCCGCCACACCCACGGTGCCCTCCCGTTTCTCCCTTCTGTGTCTGTCTCTCCCCCCCCTCAGGTGAGTGAGCCCCAGAACACCAGTGCAGAGGGGAAGCCTGGGCCGGTCTGCTGGCACTGCGGGGAGCCGGGCCACCTTCAACAGCACGGCAATGGAGGTGGGTGCAGTGGTGTGGATCCCCGATGTGCCAGAGGCCACCCTCAATCGGGCCGGAGCGCATCTGTTAGGTTTATATAAGTATTATTCTTGACCAAGAAGGCAGTAATTTATTAAAATGGTGACAAAATTAAGGATTAATTTCTGTTCAGTTAAAATGACCTTCTGTCTCAGCTGGACATTGTTTAAGAACATATTCTTGATATGAGATGTTTTGCTTATGACTGTCTTTGTTTAGGTTTTTTCTTATTTTTTGTTTACTTTCTTATAACATAAATTCCGTATGTACGTAGGCAATGATCTTTAAAATCTGTCTGTACCTTGCTATCATGTCATATGATCAGAAATATGCCATTATGTTATGATTTACACACACACTGATGGAGATTATTTGACCTGCCCCAAGATCAAGCTGCTCACTTGCTTGCAAGTCAAGCACACACACATACATCTGAACATTCCATCAGAACAGTGATGTAATTAAAATGTGACCTGCTCACACACACAGACACAGATATCAAAATGATGTCACTTACTCACACCCTCCCATAGAGACGCACACACACACACACACACACACACACACACACACACACACACACACACCCCTCTCTGAGGTCACATACAAACACACACACACATTCGACAGACACAATAGCCGTTTGGAGAGATTATAATTTGTTATAAAAGGTGGTTGTAATATTTCATCTTTGGCGAGAAAACTGTGAATAAACAGCAGTGAAACTGATCTCTGGTTCTCTGTTTTTTTGCAGTGTTCCATCCCAGAATTCTGCAGGTGGTACGAGTGCGGGGGTCCCGAGAAGTAAGTTGACTGTTTCCGACTGGGTGAACCCGAACAGTATCGCATACCGGTGAGTATTCAAGAGGATACATATCAGGCTTTGGTGGATTCTGGTTGTAACCAGACCTCAATTCACCAAAGCCTGGTGCAAAACGAGGCATTGGGGGGAGCACAGGGGGTGAAGGTGTTGTGTGTGCACGGGGACGTTCACAGCTACCCTTTGGTGTCGGTCCACATTTTTTTCAGAGGGGAAAAAGTTATAGTGAAGGCGGCGGTTAATCCTCACCTTACCCACTCTTTAATTTTGGGGACTGATTGGCTGGGATTTCGGGATTTAATGACACACTTAGTAAAGAGTGGATCCTGTCATTTAACGGGGGAGGTCCCGGGGTCGCTTTGGCGGGAGCAGCTGTTACAGAGCCGTCTACGTCATCTCCGCATCAGAGTGAGGAGCCTCCGGCCCCTCCTCTCTCTGTTGGGGAATCCCTTGCAGATTTCCCATTAGAGCAATCGCGAGACGAGACTCTGTGGCATGCGTTTGACCAAGTGAGAGTAATCGATGGTCAAACGCTCCAGCCGAACACCACCCCGTCCTTCCCCTACTTCGCGATTATGAAGGATAGGTTATACCGAGTGACGCAGGACACTCAAACTAAAGAGTGAGTCATGCAACTTTTAATTCTGAAGAGCTGCCGGGAATTGGTATTCCAGGCGGCTCACTTTAATCCCATGGCTGGACACTTAGGGCAGGATAAGACACTAGCCCGAATAATGGCCCGATTCTATTGGCCGGGGATTCACGGCGATGTTCGTAGGTGGTGTACAGCATGCCGCGAATGCCAGTTAGTAAACCCAGCGGCCATTCCAAAAGCGCTTTTGCGCCCTCTACCATTAATCGAGACCCCGTTTGAAAGAATTGGGATGGATCTCGTGGGGCCATTAGATCGGTCAGCATGAGGGTACTGCTTTATATTAGTTCTGGTGGACTATGCAATGCGATACCCGGAAGCAGTGCCCCTGTGCAATATCTCAGCACG
This sequence comes from Neoarius graeffei, assembly GCF_027579695.1. Taxonomy (NCBI): domain Eukaryota; kingdom Metazoa; phylum Chordata; class Actinopteri; order Siluriformes; family Ariidae; genus Neoarius; species Neoarius graeffei. The sequence goes on from NC_083587.1 coordinate 6,344,554, forward strand.
CAGTATTGCAGAGGTGCTCTTCCACGTCATCTCCCAAGTTGGAATCCCGAAATAGATTCTGACTGATCAAGGCACCACGTTTATGTCACGGACACTATGCGAACTGTATGGATTATTGGGAATTAAGCTGATCCGCACCAGTGTGTATCACCCACAAACGGACAGTTTAGTGGAACGGTTCAATCGCACCCTCAAGAATATCATTAAAAAATTCATAAGTGAGGACGCACGTAATTGGGATAAGTGGCTCGAGCCCTTGTTGTTTTCAGTGCAAGAGGTCCCCCAAGTCTCCACGGGGTTCTCCCCATTCGAATTATTATATGGGCATAAGCCGCGCGGCATTCTAGATGTGCTGTGGGAAAATTGGGAGGAGGGACCTTCACAAAGTAAGAACGAAATTCAATACGTTATGGACCTGTGCGCAAAACTCCACACGCTCACCCACCTAACCCAGGAGAATTTGCGGCAGGCCCAAGAACGGCAAACCCGCCTGTACAACAAGGGTATGCACCTTAGGGAGTTCACACCGGGAGATAAGGTACTCGTACTGTTGCCCACATCGAGCTCCAAATTGATCGCCAAGTGGCAAGGACTCTTTGAGGTCACACGGCGAGTCGGGGATGTCGACTATGAGGTGAGGCGAACGGACAGGGGTGGGGCGCTACAGATTTACCACCTCAATCTGCTTAAACTCTGGAATGAGGAGGTCTCTGTGGTGTTGGTGTCGGTGGTTCCGGAGAAGGCGGAGCTGGGACCGGAGGTTCAAAAAGGGGCATTGGCATCACGTACCTCTCCGGTCCCCTGTGGAGACCACCTCTCCCCAACCCAACTCACGGAGGTCACCCAGTTGCAGACCGAGTTTTTGGATGTGTTCTTGCCCCTGCCCAGTCGCACTAACCTCATAGAGCACCACATAGAGATGCCCCCGGGGGTGGCAGTGCATAGCTGCCCTTACAGGCTACCCGAATACAAAAAAAGGTGGTTCGGGAAGAACTTGAGACCATGCTCGAAATGGGCATCGTCGAGGAGTCCCACAGTGACTGGAGCAGCCCGGTGGTCTTGGTACCCAAGGCCGACGGGTCGGTCCGGTTCTGTGTAGACTATAGGAAAGTCAACGCGGTGTCTAAATTCGACTCGTACCCAATGCCTCGTATTGATGAGTTGCTCGATCGACTTGGCACTGCTCGCTTTTATTCGACACTGGATTTGACGAAGGGATATTGGCAGATCCCCTTGACTCCACTATCCCAAGAGAAAACAGCCTTTTCCACACCATTTGGTTTACACCAATTCGTCACACTTCCGTTTGGGCTATTTGGGGCGCCCGCTACGTTTCAGCGGCTGATGGACAGGGTCCTCCACCCCCACGCCACCTATGTGGCCGCTTACCTAGACGACATCATCTATAGCAATGACTGACCGAGGCACCTTGAACACCTAAGGGCCATCCTGAGGTCGCTGAGGCGAGCGGGTCTCACAGCCTACCCGAAGAAGTGTGAGATTGGGCGGGTGGAAGTACAGTATCTGGGCTTCCACTTGGGCAACGGGCAGGTGCGTCCCCAAATTAACAAGACTGCAGCAATTGCGGCCTGCCCGAGGCCCAAGACCAAAAAGGGGGTGAGACAGTTCCTGGGGCTGGCTGGCTATTATCGTAGGTTTATACCTAATTATTTGGACGTCACTAGCCCGCTGACTGATCTCACTAAAAAGGGGGCACCAGATCCGGTCCAGTGGATGGAGCAATGCCAGCAGGCTTTTTCTGAGGTAAAGGCTGCACTGTGTGGGGGTCCGCTTTTACACTCCCCTGACTTTTCTCTCCCCTTTATGTTGCAGACTGATGCGTTGGACAGAGGGCTGGGGGCAGTTTGTCCCAGGAGGTGGAGGGGGAGAACCGCCCCATCCTGTACATCAGCAGGAAGCTGTCGGTGCGTGAGGGGCGCTACAGCACCATAGAGAAAGAGTGTCTGGCCATCAAGTGGGCAGTCCTCACCCTCCGGTACTACCTGCTGGGGTGCCCTTTCACCCTCTGTTTGGACCATGCGCCCCTCCAGTGGCTCCACCGCATGAAGGATGCCAACGCACGGATCACCCGTTGGTATCTAGCACTCCAACCCTTTAATTTCAAGGTGGTCCACAGGCCGGGGGTGCAGATGGTCGTGGCGGACTTCCTCTCCCATCGGGGGGGGGGGGAGTCGGCTGCAGGCCGGACGGCCCCCCGGCCTGAGTCGGGCGGTGGGGGTATGTGGCAGCGAGGGCGTGGTCAAGCGCCGGTCTGTGACAGGAGGGCGGAGTCGGGGAAGGTAAGTGGCAGAATCACTACACCTGACGTCAATTAACCTGTGTTTGTGTGTGTCTTCCCAGTGACCGCGCCCTACTTAAGGAGGGAGAGCGAGAGCAGAGGAGCTCATCCCTGAACTAGACCCTGGTTGTGTGTGTGTCTGTTCGTGTGAAAGATTGATCACTGAAAAGTGTGGCAATAAAGCCTTGTTGTGAACCTGATCTCTGTCCTGCCGTCCTCTGTGTTCTACCCATGCTTAGGGAACGTTACACTGATATTGTATTCACAATAGAACATAGACAACATATCAAATGTCGAAAGTGAGACATTTAGAAATTTCATGCCAAATATTGGCTCATTTGAAATTTCATGACAGCAACACGTCTCAAAAAAGTTGGGACAGGGGCAATAAGAGGCTGGAAAAGTTAAAGGTACAAAAAAGGAACAACTGGAGGACCAAATTGCAACTCATTAGGTCAATTGGCAATAGGTCATTAACATGACTGGGTATAAAAAGAGCATCTTGGAGTGGCAGCAGCTCTCAGAAGTAAAGATGGGAAGAGGATCACCAATCCCCCTAATTCTGTGCTGACAAATAGTGGAGCAATATCAGAAAGGAGTTCGACAGTGTAAAATTGCAAAGAGTTTGAACATATCATCATCTACAGTGCATAATATCATCAAAAGATTCAGAGAATCTGGAAGAATCTCTGTGCGTAAGGGTCAAGGCCGAAAAACCATACTGGGTGCCCGTGATCTTCGGGCCCTTAGACGGCACTGCATCACATACAGGCATGCTTCTGTATTGGAAATCACAAAATGAACTCAGGAATATTTCCAGAGAACATTATCTGTGAACACAATTCACCGTGCCATCCGCCGCTGCCAGCTAAAACTCTATAGTTCAAAGAAGAAGCCGTATCTAAACATGATCCAGAAGTGCAGACATTTTCTCTGGGCCAAGGCTCATTTAAAATGGACTGTGGCAAAGTGGAAAACTGTTCTGCGGTCAGACGAATCAAAATTTGAAGTTCTTTATGGAAATCAGGGATGCCGTGTCATTCAGACTAAAGAGGAGCAGGACGACCCAAGTTGTTATCAGCGCTCAGTTCAGAAGCCTGCATCTCTGATGGTATGGGGTTGCATTAGTGCATGTGGCATGGGCAGCTTACACATCTGGAAAGACACCATCAATGCTGAAAGGTATATCCAGGTTCTAGAGCAACATACTGTATGCTCCCATCCAGACGACGTCTCTTTCAGGGAAGACCTTGCATTTTCCAACATGACAATGCCAAACCACATACCGCATCAATTACAGCATCATGGCTGCGTAGAAGAAGGGTCCAGGTACTGAACTGGCCAGCCTGCAGTCCAGATCTTTCACCCATAGAAAACATTTGGCACATCATAAAACGGAAGATACGACAAAAAAGACCTAAGACAGTTGAGCAACTAGAATCCTACTGTACATTAGACAAGAATGGGTTAACATTCCTATTCCTAAACTTGAGCAACTTGTCTCCTCAGTCCCCAGATGTTTACAGACCATTGTAAAGAGAAAAGGGGATGTCTCACAGTGGTAAACATGGCCTCGTCCCAACTTTTTTGAGATGTGTTGCTGTCATGAAATTTAAAATCACCTAATTTTTCTCTTTAAATGATACATTTTCTCAGCTTAAACATTTGATATGTCATCTATGTTCTATTCTGAATAAAATATGGAATTTTGAAACTTCCACATCATTGCATTCAGTTTTTATTTACAATTTGTACTTTGTCCCAACTTTTTTGGAATCGGGGTTGTAAATAATAACTCTAGGTAGCTTTTCTGTTTCTTCATGGGCAGCAGTAAAAGACTTTGATATGATTATTGGCTCAAGTCTTTCATTTGTAGATATTACTTGGATAGCTTTCAGCTCAGAAATATTGCAAACATAAGAAATACTGTACCTACATGATGCAGAAAAATTAGTTCATACTTTTGTTACCTCTAGGTTGGATTATTGTAATGCCTTACTGTCTGGATGTTCCAGTAGATGCATAAACATGCTCCAGTTAGTTCAAAATGCAGCAGCAAGATTCCTTACTAGAGCTAGAAGATATGACCACATCACTCCTGTCTTATCCACATTGCATTGACTCCCAATCAAATTTTATACATTGATTATAAAATACTATTGACCTTTAAAGCACTGAATGTTCTTTAGCCACAGTACCTGAGTACCTGCCATGCCTATACCAATAGGTATACGCTATCAATAGGTATAGGCTATTATTTATCCTCTGCTGGTTCAGGTCTTATTTAACTGATCATTGTCATTTTGTATATGTAAATGGTGACTTCTGTATAAAGTAAAGTTTTCTGTTTCTTCATGGGCAGCAGTAAAAGACTTTGATATGATTATTGGCTCAAGTCTTTCATTTGTAGATATTACTTGGATAGCTTTCAGCTCAGAAATATTGAAAACATAAGAAATACTGTACCTACATGATGCAGAAAAATTAGTTCATACTTTTGTTACCTCTAAGTTGGATTATTGTAAAGTAAAGTTTGGTGTTCCACAAGGTGCTGTCTTTGGCCCAATGTTTTTTCTCTTCTCTCCCCCCCCAAAAAAAAAGCTACCTCTGGGTAATATTATTTGTAAGCATCGTATTACTTTCCACTGTTATGCTGGGGGACACAGTTGTATGTTTCAGCAAAGCCAGATGAAAGACACCAGCTTAATAAAATTGAGCGATGTGTAAAGGACATTAAACACTCGATGCTTATTCAAATTCAAAACACTTTATTTGTCCCCTAGGGGCAATTTAAACTAATTGTTTAATTAGTTAATTGTTACCTAATTAACTAATAATTTAAAAGTAAAAATGTATTAACTTCCTTCTACTTAATTCTGACAAGACATTGCTAGTATTAGTACTTGTACTATGCAGCTAGAAGTAAGTATTCTGATTAAATAGTAATGGGGAGATGGCCTTTCTGTTTCTTCATGGGTAGCAGTAAAAGACTTTGGTGTGATTATTGGCTCCAGTCTTTCATTTGAAGCTCATGTGGATATTACTTGGATAGCCTTCTTTCAGCTCAGAAATATTGCAAACATACGAGATACTGTAACTACATGATGCAGAAAAACTAGTTCATGCTTTTATTACCTCTAGGTTGGATTATTGTAATCCCTTACTGTCTGGATGTTCCAGTAGGTGCATAAACATGCTCCAGTTAGTTCAAAATGTAGCAGCAAGAGTCCTTACAAGAACTAGAAGATATGATCACATCACTCCTGACTTATCCACACTGCATTGACTCCCAATCAAATTTTGTATTGATTTATAAAATACTACTACTTATTTTTAAAGCACTGAATGGTCTCAAGCCACAGTACCTGAGTGAATACCGGCTATGCCTATTAAAATCAATAGACATAGGCTATTTTTTGGCACCTCAAATAGTAAAGGCTACATCAGGGGCAGAGCTTTCACTTACAAAACCCCACATTTATGAATCAGCCTTCCAAATAGTGTCCATGACTCCAACATAGTCTCAGTGATGATTTTGTTTAGGGTTAAGGGCTTAAGGTAAGGTTTCATGGAGGTTGTGTTGTGCACTGTCCTTCCTAGGACCTCTCCTTGACATTCTACCAGTGCCAGGCAGTCATCCCCATGTTGCATTTGGGTTTTTCTTGGGGTTTAAAATTAGGGGTAAGGGTAAGGCTTGGGGGTAGGGAAGGGGGAAATGATGAAGGTTGGGTGCTGAGGTGATGGGTTAAGGTTTTATGGGTTAGGGTTGGGTTTTAGGGTTCGGGGTGAGGATTAATTTGGGGGTTAGGTATAGAGTTAATATAGTTTCAAGTTTTCAAGTTTCAAGTTTATTGTAGCCATATCAACAGTATAAAAATACAGTTGCTAGGAATATACTTTGGTGTGCTCACAAATCCCAACAATACAATCAGACCAAACAAAAAACTAAGGGGGGACAAGACAGAAAGACAAGGGGGCACATAATAACAGGGAATGACAACATACAAAAAAAAAACATTGAAAAGTGCATGATTGGATATATAGAGTACAGCTGGTGGTACATAGTGCAAAATAAACAAGGGAGGTAGGTAGGCCAGGAAGTGGAGTAACTGTAAAGTGCTAGTGCATATTCAAGTAGTGGATGGCTTGTGGGTAGGTACTGTCCCTAAAACGTGAGGTGTTGCATGGGATGCTGCGGTACCTTCTCCCTGATGGTAGGAGTATAAATAGATAGTGTGCTGGATGAGTGTGGTCAGAGATGATGTTCTTGGCTTTCCTGGAAATTCTGGTGTTGTAATGTGAGTCTAAGGTGGGGAGACTATGGCCAATGATTTTGGATGCCCTGCGTACCACCCTCTCCAGCTGTTGCTTATCTTGGCTGGTGGTACTGCCATACCAGACCAGGATGGAGAAGGTGAGCACGCTCTCGATAGTAGCATGGTAAAAGTGTAACATGCCTGCTTGACTGACCCCAAATTTCCTCAACTGTTGGAGGAAGTGTAATCTTTGGTGAGCTTTTGAAATGATGAGACTGGTGTTCAAGGTCCATGACAGGGACTGATGAATGGTGGTGCCTAAAAAACAAAAAGAGGAGACCCACTCCACTACCTGGCCATTAATACAGATGGGGATGTGCTGGCCTGCCTTTTTCCTGAAGTCCACTATGAGTTCTTTGGTTTTGGATAAGTATAAGGTTATTGACTACACACCACTGCACTAGATGTTTGACCTCATCGCGATATGATGTTTCGTCCCCATCACGTATGAGGCCTATAACAGTGGTGTCGTCTGCAAATTTTAGAAGTTTGACAGATGGAGAATTAGATATACAGTTGCTGGTGTATAGGGAGAATAACAGCGGTGACAACACACAACCTTGTGGTGCACCGGTGTTCAGAGTCTTGGTTGATGAAATATTGTTCTGGGTTCTAACACACTGTGTTCTGTTAGATAAAAAGTTGAATAGCCACTGACAAAGTGAGGGGTTGACACCCATGGACAGGAGAGAGTTATACAGTCTGATAGGCAGGATAGTGTTGAAAGCTGAGCTAAAATCAATAAACAGGACACGAGCATAGGTGGACTTACAGTCAAGGTGCTGTAGAATGAAGTGGGTGCAAAGTGAGACAGCGTCATCCACTCCCCTATTTGCCCTGTAGGCAAATTGGTGAGGGTCCAGTGTAATGTGTGACAGGAATCTACAGACTAAGCATTCAAACACTTTCATGACAACAGAAGTGAGAGCGACAGGCCTATAATCATTAAGACAGGTAATGTTGGTTTTTTTGGGCACCGGAATGATCATAGCCGATTTAAAACATGCAGGCACAGTAGTACTGTTCAGAGACCAGTTAAAATATAGCTGAGAATAGGAGTAAGTTCGTTAGCACAGTTCTTAAGTGTAGCTGGTGTCACACCATCAGGGCCGGCTGCCTTGTTGGTGTTCTGGCGCCGTAACAGTCTGCGCACATCGTGCTCTGTGATGGAAAGGGGAGACTGTGTGTGCCCCACACCCAGCGGGTGAAGTAGGGTGCTTGTCTGGGCGCTAGTGCCATCAAAGCAGCAGAAAAAATCATTAAGCCACTCTGGTAAGGAGGGGTCACAGTCCAGGATATGGTGTTTCACCTTATAGTCTGATTTCCTGGAGGCCCCGCCAGACCCCCTTAATGTTATTGTCTTGCAATTTATTTTCAAGTTTGTTTCTGTAGTTGTGTTTTGCTGTGTTTACGGCTTTCTGTAGTCTGTATTTGAGAAGTTTGTATTGCTCTCTGTCCCCACTCTTATACTGTAAGCATCATTTTTTTCCTTACAGAGGTGCTTAACTTCGCGGTTAAACCAGGGTTTGTTGTTATTGTAGATGGTAATAGTCTTTGAGGGAATGCAAACAGACTCACAGAAACAGATGTAAGACATAATGCAGTCAGTGAAAAAGTCAATATTGTTCGAGTCAGCAGCAAACATGACCCAGTCAGTGATATCAAAACAGTCTTGTAGCATATCTATAGCCACAGGAGAGCTCCTCTTGACCCTCATAGTCTTTGGTTTCGAGGTCTTAAGTCTCTGTCTGTACTTAGGAACAAGAAATATTGTGTTGTGATCAGACTCACCAATTGGGGCTCTAACTAGAGCCTGGTACGCCTCCGGTATGGAGGAGTAGCACTGGTCGAGTGTTTTATCCAGCCTGGTGGGGATGTGAATCTGTGGTTTGTATCTGGGAAGTGTTTTCTTCATGGAGACATGGTTGAAGTCCCCAAGCACCAGAATAACCGAGTCCGGGTTGGAGTTTTCCGCGGTGTGGACGTGATCGGTTAGTTGCTGTGAGGCTGAAGCTGCCACCGCGCTCAGAGGAATATAGGCTGCACACAGGATGATGGAAGAAACTTCCCTTGGTGAGTAGAAGGGGATACACCTCACCACGAGATGCTCCAAGTCAAGTGAGCAGCCAGACGAAAGGGTTTTGGTATCAGTGCACCAGTTTTGGTTGATGTAGATACCGACACCTCCGCCGTGCTGCTTCTCGGAGTCTCTAGTGCGATCAGCTTGGTGGAACATGAATCCCTCCTGATGAAGCGCCGCGTCAGGGATGTTTGCAGTCAGCCAGGTTTCTGTCAGACATATGGCAGCACAGTCTCTGAAGTCCCGTTGGGAGAGGAAAAGGGAGGTGAGCTCGTCCTTCTTGTTTGCTAATGAGCGGACATTAGATAGGATGAGGCTCGGCAAAGATAGTCTGTGGCCCCGGCATCTCAGCTGAGCTAGTGCCCCTCCTCTTTTACCTCTCTTCCTCAGCGGGTGTTTCAGTCGCTCACGGGAGAGATTTGGTGGTAGATCCAAGATGATATAGGATAGGGATAGTGGAACTACTCTCCTATGAACAGGCCTATTGGAGTTTGGGGGTGGAAAGAGAGGTCCTGGTGAGGTGAAGGCCTGGCATCAAACCCACAACCTTCTAGTGGATGGGCTACCTTTTAACCTGTTAAGCTAAAGATTCTCTCGTGAGATACATGCTTACTAAGTGATAAAAGAGAGGGGATTGGGTTAGGGTTATGGGTGGGGGGTAATGCAAGCCCTGGTTTGGGTTGGGGATGGGTTAAGTGGTAGAGGGTATGTGGGATTGGGAGTGGGAGAGGGTAGGATTAGGGGTTTGGAAAGGTTAGGGTAAGGGATTGGGAGGGTGGGGATGGTGGATGGTTGGGGTTAGGGACTGGGAGTAGGAGGAGAGGTTAGGGATTGGAAGTGGGAGAAGGTAGGGTTAGGCATAAACCATTTGGAAAGGTTAGGGTAAGGGATTGGGGAGGTTGTGGAGGGTTAGGGATTGGGAATGGGAGAGGTTAGGATTATGGATTAGAAGTGGAAGAGGTTTGGGTTTAGGATTAGGTGATTGGAATGGTTACGATAAGGAATTAGGGAAGGAGGAGTCAGGTTGTGGAGGAGTCAGGGATAGGGTTGGAAGTTGGGTGTGTAGATTAGGTTGAGGGATTGGATGAGTTAGGATTGGGGAGGGGGAGGGTAATTATCCATCCATCCATCTTCTGCCACTTATCTGGGTCTGGGTCACGGGGGTAGCAGCCTAAGCAGAGCTGCCCAGACTTCCCTCTCCCCAGTCACCTCCACCAGCTCTTCCAGGGGAATACTAAGGCATTCCCAGGCCAGCCAAGAGATGTAATCTCTCCAGTGTGTCATGGGTCTGCCCTGGGGTCTCCTCCCGGTGGGGCATGCCCAGAGAGCCTCCCATGGGGCATCTTAATAAGGTGCCTGAACCACCTTAACTGACTCCTTTCAATGTGGAGGAGCAGCGGTTCTACTTTGAGTCTCTCTTGAATGACTGAGCTTCTCACCCTATTTCTAAGGGAGAGCCCAGACACCCTGCAGAGAAAATTCATTTTGACCGCTTGTATCCGCGATCTCGTTCTTTCGGTCACTACCCATAGCTCATGACCATAGGTGGGGGTGGGAATATAGATGGACCAGTAAATTGAGAGCTTTGCCTTTTGGCTCAGCTCTCTCTTTACCACAACAGACCGGTTTAATGTCCGCATCACTGCTGATGCTGCCCCGATCTGTCTGTCCAACTCCCGCTCCCCCCCCACCCTCACTCATGAACAAGACCCCAAGATACTTAGTGGTGAAAGTTTGTGAACCCTTTAGAATTTTCTATATTTCTGCATAAATATGACCTTAAACATCATCAGATTCTCACACAAGTCCTAAAAGTAGATAAAGAGAACCCAGTTAAAGAAATGAGAGAAAAATATTATATTTGGTCATTTATTTGAGGAAAATGATCCAATATTACATATCTGTAAGTGGCAAAAGTATGTGAACCTTTGCTTTCAGTATCTGGTGTGACCCCCTTGTGCAGCAATAACTGCAACTAAACACTTCCAGTAACTGTTGATCAGTCCTGCACACTGGCTTGGAGGAATTTTAGCCCATTCCTCTGTAAAAACAGCTTCAACTCTGGGAAGTTGGTGGGTTTCCTCACATGAACTGCTCGCTTCAGGTCCTTCCACAACATTTCAATTGGATTAAAGTCAGGACTTTGACTTGGTGATTCCAAAACATTAACTTTATTCTTCTTTCACCATTCTTTGGCAGAATGACTTGTGTGCTTAGGGTCGTTGTCTTGCTACATAACCCACCATCTCTTAAGATTCAGTTCATGGACAGATGTCCTGACATTTTCCTTTAGAATTTGCTGGTATAATTCAGAATTCATTGTTCCATCAAACGATGGCAAGCTGTCCTGGCCCAGATGCAGCAAAACAGACCCAAACCATGATACTACCACCACCATGTTTCACAGATGGGATAAGGTTCTTATGCTGGAATGCAGTGCTTTCCTTTCTCCAAACAAAACACTTCTAATTTAAACCAAAAAGTTCTATTTTAGTCTCATCCGTCCACAAAACATTTTTCCAATAGCCTTCTGGCTTGTGCACGTGATCTTTAGCAAACTGCAGATGAGCAGCAATGTTCTTTTTGGAGAGCAGTGGCTTTCTCCTTGCAACCCTGCCATGCACACCATTGTTGTTCAGTGTTCTCCTGATGGTGGACTCATGAACATTGGCTAATGTGAGAGAGGTCTTCAGTTGCTTAGAAGTTACCCTGGGGTAACTTCAGGGTAAATTCAATGAGTATATACAATACATTTTAGTATACACACAGTAAATTCCCCAGTGTAAAATATGCAGTGTCAAAGTCCATAGACTCCGAGAATTATTGCAACAGCTTGAGTAAAATGCCCCCTAGTGTTGAAAATACTCAGTCAAAAGATGTTGTGTCATTCAGTCACATGACTTTTGCTTTGCTTACTTGTGGTGAATGAAGTGATGGTCTGGCAAACCAATTTGGCTGCCGTTATGTAAAGAGCTAGTGAAACCATCTCAGACTATTTTCACAGTATAGAGGCCAATGCACAGTCAATATACTGAAGAAAGTTGCTCTTTGCGATAGGATAGATCCTTTCACATTAGTAAAGAAGGATTTTTTTCCTATGAGTTGGAAAATTATCCATCCATTGAATTCCCCGACATCTCAACTACCTGGTGCTGCAGACATCATTCTACATGGACGAACAGATGAAAACCTGGAAGAGCATGGAGGTGTACAACTCTTTATATGTGGCTGAGTTAAAGATCTGGAGATCAAGACACTACAAGATAAATTCTGGATCATTTATGTCCAGGAACGTAGGAATTTTGGGGCTTTTTGTAGGCATCTTTGTGATGATTGCTAGATGGCTACAAGTTTTAGTATCGGGTGTAAACAAACCGCAGCCACTCGATTCTCGATCCTCCCTACTCTCCCCTTCCAGGTAAGTCAAAGATCTATAGAAACACTACAGAGATCCACAGAAACACTTTTAAAGATCTGGGTATTGATGAAACAGGATGGAGAAGTTATCATGGCTCATTGTAACTGCATTGCCGGGTCAGCAGTTTTGTGCTGTTAACTTGTGAGCTCTGCTTTTGTGTATATGTGGATTGTTTTGATTATCTTATCTATCTAGTTCAGTGAAGGAGCCCAATCTACATCATCGTCCTTGTAAAGATTGCTGGAACTTCCTGATAAATAAAGCAAAAACATATGCATTAGTTTCCAATATGGCCACGATTAAATAGCAAACAAAAACACATCTAAAGTCAAGTTTATTTTTATAGCACTTTTAACAATATACAATGTCGCAAAGCAGCTTTACAGAAATTTAATGACTTCAAACATGAGCTAATTTTATCCCTACTCTATCCCCAATGAGCAAGCCTGTGGCAATGGTCGGAAGGAAAAATTCCCTCAGGTGACATGAGGAAGAAACCTCGAGAGGAACCAGACTCAAAAGCAAACCCATCCTCATTTGGGTGATAACAGATAGTATAAATAATTTGCTTCTATAACAGTGCCCTACATAGTCACAATAGGCCGTAAGGTGAACCCTGAAAAGTCTTTCAGAAACAAGATTCCGCTCCGACGTCTCCAAACTACATAATATCCAATTCTTAAAAATGGACGTATTATGAAATGATGTCATCAAAAAGTTCTCACCTTGTAATGCTATCAATTTTTCGCACGAAGGCTTGAAAAAGCGAACTAATGTCATCGGCGCGGAATGATATTTTGGCACCGCGGAATAAGATTTCGCTACAGAACAGGTTCCATGGTTGCTGACGTATCCCATAAACACCCGCGACATAGCCCCATTTCGTAAACAAGAGACCAACATGGCAGCCGCCACAGCCTCGTCTAGCAGCAGTGGAGGAGAGGAAAGTTTGGAAATAACAGCAAAAAGGAGAAAACTTCTTGCACGTAAGCAGTGCTATATGCATATAGCTTCTGTGAAGCACGGAGTGACCCAGGAATTTACCTTCAAACGGTGGAATACATACCGGGACAGTATCCGACAGTGGCTGCAGTTGAGCGGTGAGAACAGGAGACTAGCTGAAAACTACAAACACTGTTTAGATTTAGAGTTTGACAAGATACCCGAGGATGCTGCCTTCCACCCTGCATGTTACCGCAGGTTTACGGACAAACTTGCTATTGAAAGAGCGGGAAAGCATATGGTGCGCGAGAAAGAAGGGGGAGATGAAACTCAAGATGCCGCAAGACCCCCCGAAGCTGGCCCCCCCCTCCGAAGCTGGCCCCTCAACATCGGGCAGCACTAAGAGTCTTAGATCCAGGTCAATACTGCCTATGTCCAGCTCAGGTCCCGTCCTTCCTGCCCTGTGCATTATATGTAAAAAAAACCCTCAAATTCGTCTTAAAGGGAGGCAAACGACAAAGGGAAGCTCTTTCAAAAGGTGAGACCTTAACAGCAGGTAAGCAAACCCACCCATCCCCCCCCCCACACACACACACTCACACAAAGGGTCACAATCACTGATCAACCCACCAACCCCCCTGCCCCCCCCCCCCCCCCCCCCCCCCACACACACAAAGGGTCACTATCACTGATGACTATCTACAGTGCTATCTCCCTCTGCAAGTGTGTTTGCATGCATGGATGTTATGTTTCAATGTTTGTATGCATGTAACATATGTGTGCCTTTATGTGAATATGCTACTGGCAAACTTAAATTCCTATGTGGTAATAAGCATGTCTTTCTGTCTGGCAAGGCAAGTTGCAGACTGCTGCTGAGACTAAAGATGACCACAGTATTCTGGTACACATTAAGGACAAAGACTGTGTGGCTCTGGAGGTGCAGTACCACAAGAGCTGCTACCAGCAGTACACCAGATTTCTGAATGAGCCTGCTAGACAAGAGAAGGACAAGTAAGCCATGTACTAACTTCTCATACATGACCATAGAATGCTACTTGCTACTGTTCAATGTGAAGACAATTAGTCACAGCACTGTGTGTGTGTGTGTGTGCGCGTGTATGTGTGTCTTCCCCCCCTCTCTCTTTCTCTGTCACTGACACCTATAGTCCGGGAGCCAAAGGCCCAAATTTGGCTGAACCTGGCTTTGTCGGTTAAAGTTTTTTTTTTTGCTGTTTGTTGTTGTCCAAGGTCTACTCATTAAGATAAGAGAGGGTGCCCGGTGATATCCCTTGGGCAATTCCGGATATTGGCCCTTTATTGTTGGATGTGCTGCAGTCATAGCCTAAATTCTGACATTTTGACATTCTTCACTTTATGTTCACCAAAGTCTATATATCATACTTATTTTTGTGTTTGTTAACATAATAGGATGAATTTAAGGCCTGGGGGTGGGGTTCCAGCCATGGTTGGGGGTGTGGCCATGCAATTGGGGGCGGGGCTTATACCAAAAAGCCCTTTATTACTCTATTACTTTGGTTGTTAATGCGAGCCTTAAATTATTAGGCATACACTCCATTGTCATCCTTGTGTTTACTTCTGCAGGGGCATATGAGGGACACAATTAGCTAATTCAAGCCAACTTGTGTAGCTATCTTGCTAACTCTGTGAATCACACTGCCCCCAAAAGATCACAGCATGCATAAGCTAAGCAGAGAAACTATTTGACTGTAATCATGAAAGAGCAGTGACATGTACTTACTGCTCACCAGTGAACTAGACCCATAGTTTCACAACACTGGCTAGCACACCCAACTCTCACCTAGTAAATGCTAGTCACTGATTTTTTTAAGCTAATACATTAAGCTAATAGATTGCTTATTTTAACGATATTGACTGTTGAAATAGTAATGTCCCTGGTTCCCTAGTAAAATTCAGGGCATTGTCCCCGATTATCAACTCAAAAGTCTGTTAACCTTACCCTCACCCCCACTCCAAACCACACTGCTTGTGGACTGAGAGTCATGTGCACTAGCCAGTCCACTGACTAGCACGACTTTTAAAACGTTGGGCAGTAAGGTTTCCTTAAGCTAATACATTAAGCTAATAGATTGCTTATTTTTACGATATTGACTGTTGAAATAGTAATGTTCCTGGTTCCCTAGTAAAATTCAGGGCATTGTCCCTGATTCACCCCCACTCCAAACCACACTGCTCTTCCACTGACTAGCACGACTTTTAAAACGTTGGGGAGTAAGGTTTACTTAACATTCTCCTCTGTACTAGCTGGCATCCAGTACATAAGCATATTTTTACAGACACTAAGCAATGGCAAAGGGTTTAGAGGGTTTTTTTTTCCATCTGAACTCTTAGTTCTTTCCTTAAATAGTTTTTGTGTTTTGTGTGTGTGTTTGCATACTGTATGTAATTATTTTACATAATTATTGCTCATTAGTGTGTGTGCATGTGTATGTGTGTGCGTGTGCATGCATGCATGCACGTACATGCTTTATGTACTGTAGTTCTTGTATCAAAATTGTTAATTTTGCAAATTTATGAAAGGGTCAATTACACGTTTGACTAATTTGAATGACAGTAAAGCGTGAATACTGTACAGCCAATTTGGTTAATTGAAAATCAGTATCTTTTGCTATTCTTGTGTGTGTGTGTGCGCATGCTGTATATGCCATTTTGCATGCTTGATATATTGCATACTGTAGTTTTACATAGTGGATCACTGGTGTGAGTGTATATGCATGCTGTATATAGTTCTATTGCATGCTGTATATAGTTCTTTTACATAGTGGATCACTGGTGTGAATGTATATGCATGCTGTATATATTTCTATTTCATGCTGTATATACAGTAGTTCTTTTACATAGTGGATCACTGGTGTGAGTGTATGCATGCTGTATATAGTTCTATTGCATGCTGTAGTTCTTTTACATAGTGGATCACTGGTGTGAGTGTATACATGCTGTATATAGTTCGTTTACATAGTGGATCATTGGTGTGAGTGTATGCATGCTGTGCATAGTTCTTTTACATAGTTATTGGTCATTAGTGTGTGTGTGTGCATGCTGTATATAGTTCTTTTGCATGCTGTATAGTTCTTACATAGATATTGATCATTATTTTGTATTAACTGTAGAGTTTATGTAATACTTGTATAAAAATCGCTAATTTGGAAAAGTTATGAAAGGGTTAATTAATCCACATTTGTAAGAATATAATCCTGAATACTCCTAAACCTACTCTTGTAAATGCGCGGCCCAAGGGTGACTGTCGTGTAGTGTAGCAGTTTAGGGTTAACTTTAGGCCAGAGATAATACGCGCTGCTCTGTACATTTTGTACTTTTCGTATGTTCTGTTCCTATTTCATATCCTGGTCAACTCACCATATAAGGAGTTGTTTTATTATACATGAAAGAGCAGACCATACACCCCCTAGAACAGGAGGAACCAGGAATGTGGTTTCAGTGAAACTAGAAGGTACAGAGAAAAGCAAAAGAGTATGTTCTCGCGGTTATTGAACTGTGCATAACTCCTGTGTGACCTTGATACTGAGTGTGCAAAACACATTCCATAACTTTCTACTGCTGATACTCCCTATGCAGAAGTGTGTATATATACGCCCTGACGCAGCTATGTGTCAGGACACGCAGAGAATAAACCAGATCGATTTAACTCATGTGGTTCGCTCTCTTCTTGTCCTCGGAGATCTCCTGGTAACGCATCTGAACAGCACGCAGCGCAATCTTAACAATTTGGTGACCCCGACGTGATACTCTCAATCAGGTAAGACATGTTTGATTGACTACCTGGTTGGAAGTAGTTCCGTAGTGCCCTAAGGAGGGCTTTGTTTTCCCTGGTTCGAGTCCAGGAAGAGCGCGCTATAGAAATTTGTGTAGTGCCCTAAGGAGGGCTTTGTTTTCCCTGGTTCGAGTCCAGGAAGAGCGTGCTATAGAAATTTAGATAAATATCTGCTGTTTGTTTCTGTTCAGATCCGTTTGCTTTAATGTACGATGGGGGGCTCGTATCCTAAACCTGAGGTCACAGACACCCCAGCGGAATGGATGAATAAGTGTGGTTTAGGCTATTACGTTACGCCGTGGCTGGACAATTTGGCTGGGTGGACGGAGGCAAATCCTCAGATTCCATCGTATCCCCGTGATGGGACGTTTAATCCAGGCTTTCTTGCTTCAGCGCACCGTATGATTTATGAAAGCTTAGGCGATCCGGATTGGGACCGCCCTTATACGCGCGCAGGGTATGATTTACGAAGAAATGGTTTGACATGAAGAAGGTATGGGATAAATCAAAGGGTGTTTACACCCCGAGACCTGTTTTAAAGGCTATTCCAAAACCAAAACTTTCTCAGTTAACCTCCCATGTAAAGCGAGGGAGGAATAGTTACGTCCCACTCATTCCTCATCTCATATACATGTCCAGTAAATTTGTTAGCACATGATTTAATGTGCAAATTAGAAGTAAATCTCACATCCACTCCAGATGGACTAACTATTGAAGTAAGTGAAATGTGCGGTGTGCAGTATGGGTTTGGAAGCCCTCTGTATGTGTATGTCTGGCAGCTCTGTTCAGATCAGCTCGCACATTTGAACACCTCATCAGTTGACACAGATTATATGATGAGGAGCGTTTGCTCGAAATAGTCGATGTGTTGCAACCTAGAAATGACGTCGCTATGAATATAAAGGAAGAAATAGCTCCGGCTCAGGAAGGTGGCCGTCCGCGTCAGCGCACCGTGTCGACATTTTTTTGGAGGGACACACCGAATGCTTTGCAGCTCCTGCGTGAGCAGTTAACTAGGTATTTACTGGCTATGAAACAAGCGAACCGTGATCTGTCGCAGGTTACTAACTGTAAACAGGAAAAGTCAGAAGTGACGTCGGCCTTTTGGAAACGTTTTGGTGAAGTTTGGCAGCACCTGGGTGGGTTAGAATTGGACATGACTCAACCCAATCCAATGTTCCTGTCCACCTTTTTATCTAACTGCCGCCCTGAGGTTCAGAACGTTTTGAAACATCACTTGAGCGATAGGACTCATTTGGTCCTTCGCCAAGCGGGTGAACGGTTGAGGACAATGGAAAGTGATGGGTTGTTAGATTGTAAGACTAATAAAGCATGTTTATCTGTGGCCCCACAGGGCCCCGGGTCGTATCGTCATAATAATGACAAAACACGCACCGGGCCTCGCACATGGTCGGGTGGGAACCGGAAGAAAACAGGCAGGTGCCACTATTGTGGAAAGGAGGGCCACTGGATGAGGGAATGCTATGCGCGGCGGAGGGATGAGCAGAGTAGGACGGGAGAATTAGGGGATGTGTTGCAAGGCCAGAATCCCGGACCTAAGGGCTATCGGCAGAATAACGGACAGGACCAGCGCTATCACGCCCCGCTATAGGGCTGCCCCCAGGGTACGGAATCCACAGCCGTTGCCATGTTAAATCTCTCTTTTAGCTCTCCTCGTAACGCGGAGCTCCCTCTTGTGCCTCTGTGTTTGGCAGGAAGGGAGTATCCGTTTATACTTGATACTGGGGCCACTATGTCCTCAGTAGGGAGGGATTATGAGGGTCCTTTATCTACACGGTTTGTTAGCTCTGTGGGGATAGAAGGGGTTCCTTTTGACTCTAGTTGTACACCACCCTTACCTGTCATCTGCACTCTGGACCCTTCATTGCGTTTTTCACACTCTTTCATTTTTATGCCAGAGTGCCCTTTTAATCTTTTAGGTCGCGACCTCATGAGTCTTCTCGGACTCTCGATCTCCTTTAGCGGCTCACACATGATTGTTGATACTCCGGACGGTGCTCCGCCTGATGTTTTTGCTCTATCCAGTTCTGTGCTGCCACATAACATTCTGAACGCTGCTTGTACGTCCCAAGCTTTTTCCCCTGTTCTCTCTGCTCTTCCTAACACCCTGTGGGCGGATCATAAGGACGATGTGGGCTCTGTGAGCTGCTCTCCGTATGAAGCTGTTATTAAACACTCTACACCTGTTTATGTTAAACAATACCCTCTGTCTCCTAGTAAGCTCAATGGTATTGACAATATTCTAAAATCTCTTTTGCAGCAAGGTGTCGTGGTTCCTTGTGTCAGCCCGTATAACACCCCAGTGAACCCGGTCCCAAAACCGGATGGCACATGGCGCCTCACTCAAGATCTACGTAAAATAAATGAACTCATCGTTCCCGTGGCTCCAGTGGTCCCTGACGTTCCTTCTCTTATGTCTTCTATTCCGTGTGACCATGCTTATTTCTCTGTGATTGATTTGTGCTCTGCCTTTTTCAGTGTTCCTGTGGGCCATGAGACTCAGCCCCTGTTTGCTTTCACACACAGGGGAAGACAATACACGTGGACGCGGTTGCCACAGGGTTTCATTGACTCACCGGCGGTCTTCACTGCCGTATTGCGGGACGCGCTGGCTGATCCCTGTCTTCCCCGGGGCTCCACGGTGCTCCAGTACGCGGATGATCTTCTGGTAACGGCGGAGGATCAAGACGCTTGTGCTGCCGCCACATTGTCTCTCCTCACACTCCTGGCGCAGAAGGGTTTCAAGGTCTCCCGCACGAAGTTGCAGTTTTGCCTCACAACTGTTCGCTACTTGGGACATGACCTCTCCCAGGGTTCCAGGAGGCTTAGCCCGGAACGCGTTCAAGTCATTATGGACACTCAGGTACCTGCAACCAAGCACGCTCTCATGGCATTTCTGGGCCTCATCAATTACTGTCGTCAATGGATCCCTGACTGTTCAATCTATGACAATTGTTTGCGTTCAGCTATAAGTCACTCAGATCCTTTGACTCAGCCCCTGGTCTGGACTGAGGACATGCTAACGGCCTTAAAGGCTCTGAAGCAAGCTTTGTGCTCCGCCCCTGCTCTCGGGCTGCCGAACTATCGTTTGCCGTTTCACCTGTATGTGTGCAATCAGAAGGGGACCGCCTCTGGGGTGCTGGCTCAGGAGCACGGGGGGGGCATGCGACCTTGCGCGTTTCTGTCTAAAACTCTTGACGCTGTGGCACAAGGGCTTCCTGGCTGTCTTAGGGCTGTTGCTGCGTGTGCTCTCATGGTCACGGACGCTGAAAAACTTGTTTTGTCGCATCCGCTCATTTTACACACTTCACATGACGTCGTGTACATTCTGCGGAATCTTAGCACTCAGCATTTGTCTGCTCAGCGTCGCTCTGGCTATGAGTTTATTCTTTTGGCCACAGAGCATCTCACTGTTAAGCCCTCCTCGTCGTTTGATTCTGTCGCCCACGCTCTTCAGCGTCTTCTTAACTCACAGGATGACGATGTTGCGTTTGACTCACATGACTGTCTTTCTAATATCGTTTTTGAGACTAGCATCCGCCCAGACTTACACTCCACCCCTCTTTCCACAGGCGATTCTCTTTTTGTAGATGGTTCCTGTTCCCGCCCTGCGGATGGTGTGTTCCTGTGTGGTTACTCTGTCTGTCGCCTCCCTGATGAAATTGTTGAAGCTCATTCTTTGCCTTTTTCTTCTGCTCAGGCTGCGGAGCTCTATGCTTTGACTCGCGCATGTATTTTGGCTCAAGACACAGACGTTACTATTTACACCGACTCACGCTACGCTTTCGGCGTGGCGCACGACTTCGGCCGCATTTGGGCGTCTCGGGGGTTTACGACAGCCGACGGTAAGCCCATTTCTCATTCTTCACTTGTTACTGATTTAATCACCGCCTGTCTCCTTCCGTGCACGTTGGCCATTGTTAAGACACGCGCGCACACAAGAGGGGACTCATTTGAAGTAAAGGGCAATTCATTCGCTGATCGAGTCGCTAAAGCTGCAGCCGCATCCGGTGTCCTGCCTCCAGGCTTTAATTGCGCTTTAGTTTCTACTGATCGCATGGTTAGCGCTGTCTTACCTGACATAGATCTCATTTCTATCCAGGCCTCGGCCTCTGTGGCAGATACACAGTTCTGGGACGCCCAGGGCGCGACAGAGAAGAGTGGCGTTTTGCTTGACGCACAGGGCCGTCTTTGTTTACCTCGTCACTGTACTCCCTTTCTCGTCCGCGAGTTCCATGGTCCCACTCATCGCGGCCGAAGAGGGGTAGTGGAGGATATGAACAGAACATTCTGCATCAATAATTTGCACACAGACGCACACAACATTCTGGACAAGTGTTTAACGTGCGCCCAGAATAATCTATCTAAACCAGGCGCGGTACATCAGCACCTTCCCATACCCGATACGCCTTTCCAAGAATGGCAGATCGACTTCACTCACATGCCAAAGCAGGGCCCGTTCAAATACCTTTTGGTCATGATTGACAAATTTTCACGGTGGATTGAGGCTTTCCCGTGCAGCAAAGAGAACGCCCGAACAGCAGTGAACAAACTTACACAGGAAATTATCCCACGTTACGGTCTTCCGGTAGGAATTGACTCTGATAAGGGAACGCCGTTCACCTCTAAGGTAACGCAGGAGCTATGTAAAGACCTCAAGATCAATTGGCGTTTTCATATCCCATACCATCCACAGTCCTCTGGCATTGTGGAGCGTGCGAATAGAACAATTAAGGGTAAGTTGCGTAAGGCTATGCAAGACGCAGGCACGAAAAATTGGGTCCAAGTTTTACCGTTGGTCCTCGCTGATATGCGCATGACTGCTCAGGTCGCTCTCGACAATTTATCTCCGTACGAGCTCGTCATGGGACGCCCCTTTCCTGTCCCTTGGCGTAGAGGCATGCAGGTTATAGGAACGGGTGATCTTGAAGTACATCTCAGCGAGTACGCGGTGGGTCTCATGCGGGTGCTGGATGAGTATTGGGCGAGAGTAAATTCCAAAAAGCCTCCCATTCCAGAGGCACACACTCACCCCTTTGAGGTAGGGGACAGAGTTTTAGTAAAGAGATTCGCTAAACTAAACGCTCCCATGGAGGAGTCACCCTACAGTGGGCCCACCGATGTACTCGCTGTAACTCGCACGGCTGTACTAACGGACCTTTTTCCACAGTGGATCCATGCCAGCAGAATAAAGAAGGCTCCAATGTAATAGAAATCTATATTGTTGATGCTTAACAGACTTTTGTGTTTCAGAAAGTTGCTGTGACAATAGCTGACGGCCTTTTCAGGGATCCCCTTCCAGCATCTGGAGCAATCCAGTTTCGGCTGATCTACAAAGAGGGGATGGTTGGTGAGTCTTGCAAAGTTCTGGGCTGAAGAGTCTGAAAAGCACGGGAGCCTGTGATATTTTTCGCCGTCTGCACCCTGTGAGCATTAGAGAACAAAGTCAGTGACCAGTATGACTTTCTTCATCATCGTGCTGATCTCAACGCTTGGGGCAGGGTTACCCGCACAAGCAATACACCGGGACCCAAGGGATAACGAGTTTTGGAAATATATAAACTTCACTGTAAAAACATCAATGAATATGAGTATACCTTGTTATGTGTGTTCTTTGTTACCCCATGACAGCAGCGATCCTTTTCCGGTCCGAATAGCCCCATCTAACTATTCTAAGGTTAATATGACATGGCTCAGCCTGTGGCCCTCGTATACTCAAATTAAGGTTTTCCTGACAGACAATACAGACCCAGAGGTAAGGTTGTCAATACACTGGGGTGTGAATAATACTCTGGGCTTGCGTCAGAGTATTAAAGAGGGGATTGTAAGAATATAATCCTGAATACTCCTAAACCTACTCTTGTAAATGCGCGGCCCAAGGGTGACTGTCGTGTAGTGTAGCAGTTTAGGGTTAACTTTAGGCCAGAGATAATACGCGCTGCTCTGTACATTTTGTACTTTTCGTATGTTCTGTTCCTATTTCATATCCTGGTCAACTCACCATATAAGGAGTTGTTTTATTATACATGAAAGAGCAGACCATACACCCCCTAGAACAGGAGGAACCAGGAATGTGGTTTCAGTGAAACTAGAAGGTACAGAGAAAAGCAAAAGAGTATGTTCTCGCGGTTATTGAACTGTGCATAACTCCTGTGTGACCTTGATACTGAGTGTGCAAAACACATTCCATAACTTTCTACTGCTGATACTCCCTATGCAGAAGTGTGTATATATACGCCCTGACGCAGCTATGTGTCAGGACACGCAGAGAATAAACCAGATCGATTTAACTCATGTGGTTCGCTCTCTTCTTGTCCTCGGAGATCTCCTGGTAACGCATCTGAACAGCACGCAGCGCAATCTTAACAACATTTGATGTATTTGAATGACAAATATAGAGAAAAATGTGAATACCTATCAGATACAGCCAACTTGGTGCATTTAATATCAGTATTTACACTGATTATTTTTTTTTGTATTTTCTTCCATTATTTGGGGATATAGGGCATTAAAGGGTTAATATATTAAATTGCCCAAGGGATATCACCGGGCACCCTCTTAAATCTTGAAGAGCTACCTCAAATCTATAAGTTAAAGCAAAAAAAAAAAAACTTTAACCAAAAATTCCGGGTCCGACCCCATGGCTCCCGGACTACTAGGTCATTGCCTGGATGCTGACCCCTGCCTTTTTGCACCGTGCCACAGGACTTATATATATATATATATATATATATATATATATATATATATATATATATATATATATATATATATTTTTTTTTTTGTGTATATATAAATTTGCATTTGTAATGTGTATACATCACTGTTTTGTTGTTTACATTTTCTATTAAAGTTTGCAATTTGCCACATAGTTCTGTTGTGTGATGTATGATGACTCAGTCTTGCATCTTCTTTGTTGCCGCTGCTGCAGGTGCATAGTGCTGCCTAGTGCGTTTACCTACCTCTACTGTGCCGCTGCATAGGTAGTGAATACTTGAATCCCTGCCATTGTGCCTCTGAACTGAGCAATAGAACTGCAATATTATATATAGGTTGTATTATTATTATTATTATTATTATTATTATTATTATTATTATTATTATTGTGTATTATTATTCCTATGGACTCTTCTCCTTCCTGCACAATTTCTTAAATCTTGATCTGAAATCACACGCATTGCCTATATATTATATATGCCATTTTATGGCTAATCCATGGTGTGTATAGCCCACAATGATGAGTCAATACTCTATTCCATTACTGCCTGTGTAACATTGTAGGTCTGTTTTTCAAGCAAATTGTTTTATGGTTTATCAGTACTTTATAGTTAATAACCTAAGAGAATGAATACATGAATGGTCCTAGTCATAGACCATTACACCATATTTTGTACTATAATAATGGTGATAATAAAAATTATTTTTATTCTAATAATAATATAAACACTTCAATATACCACATATATGCAATATTGTCTTAGTGATGTATTTAAAGCACTATTTAGGACTTAGAAGACATTTCACCCACTTTGGAGGGTGTTTTGGAGACTTTTTCTACTAATGTGACTGTAATTACGCAAGCTGTCAGCTGATCTGTGGCAACGCGATTGGTCCAGACCGGTCACGTGATGTCCCGACACGTCATTTTTAGAGGAAAATACTTCACCACCCGATCGCTCGGTGCGAGGAATTGACAGGATTATAAGGTGAGAACTTTTTTCGTCACACTTTCTAGTACTCATTCTTAGTTTTAAAATAAATATTTCGTAGTTCGGAGACGTGGGAGCGAGATGAAACGAAAATGGGGTTCACCTTACGGCCTACAAAGTGTAACTGTGAAACCAGGAAAATCATTATAGTTTTAATATGAAGTCTGTTTTGTTGAAGTTATAAACTGTTCATTGATAGAAACTTGAGTGTAAAACAAGTTGTTAGGTATGCCCAATGTCACCTGATGTCAGGGGTGTATCACCCGCGGGGGATGCGTTTCATCCCCCCCACTTTTGTTGAAACACAATTTCATCCCCTGCACTTTTGTCAGATTAAAATGACATCATTATGAAAATTATACAGCTACTATAACATGTGTAACAAGGAAGTAAACTATTGCCATAACGCATAGACCGCGGAACCGCCCAGGCCAGGGGGGCCGTGGCCCGGGTAACTTTTTGAAAATTATTTAAAAAATAGACTAAACCAATATTTTTTGACGTTGAGCGGACTCGAGCCTGGCATGAACCGCTCCGACGCGCTATAATGACACCAATCTATCACCAGCCATTCAGGAGACTTAATCAAACGCATCCCCCGCCCACCAATCAGAAGACTTAATCAAACGCATCTCCCGCCCACTTGTTTCCGCGTCTGAGACATTGAATTTTCACAGGAGGGAAGAAGTTGACTGAGGTAAGACTGTGTGATAAATTAACGAACGAATAAGAGAGGAATTTCAACATATAGGGCTTAAGTTTGTTACTGTTAAATAAGTATTGCTTGTACAGTAGCGTTATGTCATTACAACGTTGACCCACTTTTAACGTGCCGAGTACCAACTGTAGCCGCTAACATGCTAATTAGCTTGCTGTCAAAAGTGCAAAGACCTTAAATTGCTCTGTGTAAATTAGAAAATGGCGCAACTTCCTCTGTAGCCGTCAACAAAACTTGTCTTGAGTTTTGAGCTGATCACAACAGGGCAGCACTGTGGCCTGAGGTAAAACATGATAGTTTTAGTTTGTTTAAATTACAAAAATGAGTATACCCAATGACTGTCTCATATACTCATACTGTTTAAGTAATGCAATAAAACTAATCTTTAAAAGTGATATTTACTCAAACTGTTTGCACAGAATGAACTTTTGGGTTAACAGTGTAATAGTGTTGCAGTGTTCTGCAAATTTGCAATTTAATATTTCAGATCTTGAGACATGAAAGTGCTATTTTAAAAAATAAAAGGTCAGAAGTGTTTTCTTTGTCATCTATTTAGTTCATTTTATTTCCTCAATAATTTTCCTTCATTGAGAAATCAGTCTGGGCTCTTATGGGTTAATCAGTAGCCTGCATGCTAGTATATGTTCCATTTACAGTCAAACATTTTGATGGACTCCAGGCTCAATTTTGATTAATCAAAAATCTGCATAGTGGTACAGTCTGAAGATGCTCTTGCACATTTGGTGTCAATTGAATAAAAATTATGGGAGGATATAGGTTTAATAAGTCTTACAAATTTTGAAGTGAGTGATGGATTGATAAGTTTAGATTTCATCTCATCTCATTATCTCTAGCCGCTTTATCCTTCTACAGGGTCGCAGGCAAGCTGGAGCCTATCCCAGCTGACTATGGGCGAAAGGCGGGGTACACCCTGGACAAGTCGCCAGGTCATCACAGGGCTGACACATAGACACAGACAACCATTCACACTCACATTCACACCTACGGTCAATTTAGAGTCACCAGTTAACCTAACCTGCATGTCTTTGGACTGTGGGGGAAACCGGAGCACCCGGAGGAAACCCACGCGGACACGGGGAGAACATGCAAACTCCACACAGAAAGGCCCTCGCCGGCCCCGGGGCTCGAACCCAGGACCTTCTTGCTGTGAGGCGACAGCGCTAACCACTACACCACCGTGCCGCCCTGATAAGTTTAGATGTGTTCAATATTTTCTTATCTTCAGACATAATATTGTAGATGTTTCTTTACCTGCTTGATAGTTTTGACCGGGACTCCAATCTTCCTCAGAAGAGTCATTAGTCCTTAAATTAAATTCATTATAGACATGAACTTAAAATCATTGTTTTATTTTATGGCCTTGGAGCCCTGGCTTTTGGCCTTCGTGCCCTCGGCATCAGCAGAGCGTTCGTTTTCCACACTTCGTTGACTGAAATCATACCTCCGATCCACAATGACACAAAAGAGACTGAATGACTTGATGAACTGCCATATTCACCGTGACATTCTGGAACAAACTGACATGACAGCCATGGCAAAGGAGTTCGTGCAGGCCAATGACCGACGCAGGCAGGCCTTTGGGAAGTTTTATGGGTAAGTCATTGGTTACTTCTATTAGCACCGCTGAGTGCACTGCTTCCTCTGTTTTCAATGTTTCTATACTGCATTGGTACTGATACAAGCAAGTTGTTTAAGTTGAGTTAGCCTACTACTGAGGTGCTTTTGTTGTGTACTGTTGGCTGTTTTATCATTTTATTCTGCGCAGTTATGTGCTGGCATGTTGTGGGCTAAAGTCATGACCGATGGATTAATCTATGTATAGCCTTCTGTGCTGTTGGCTGTTTTGGCAGTTTATTCTGCGCACTTCTGTGCTGGCATATTGTGGACTAAAGTCATAACTGATGCTGGGGTTATTAGTGTTGGCTGTTTTGGCATTTTATTCTGCGCAGTTATGTGCTGGCATATTGTGGAAACGCGCGCGCGGACACACATGCAGCTCTGACAAAACTGCAGGCATATTCCCATACTTTCGTCTGACCGAGCACTGCCGAGTGCACTTCTGTGTTCAGTGTTTCTCTCTATAGTGCTTTAGTACTGGTACAAGCAAGCAGTTTAAGTTGAGTTACCACCGACCAACGAGGTACTTTTCTTGTGCATTTTAATCTGCGCGGTTCTGTGCTGGCTGTCATGACTGATAGCATTACGTGCGTGTCCGTGTGTAATGTAGCCTATATGCATCATGTCCGACCTAACATTTCGGTGACATCCTCTTGCGATTGTGGCCCCCCCCCCCTTGTTGAAATGCGTTCCGCGGTCTATGGCATGACGTTAGACAAAAAACAGCCACGCAACGGACTCAAAACAGTTTTTCCTCACCCGACCAATCAGCAGTTGCGTGAATATAATAGCCAGTTTGCGTAGTGTGCCGAAAGCGCTCAATAATATCAAATCAAATCAAGTTTATTTGTACAGCGCTTTTAACAATAAACATTGTCGCAAAGCAGCTTTTTGGTGATGATACACGGGGCAACTTTTTGGGCAATGTTGCCGAGCAATGTTGCTGGCAACGGGCAACTAGGTGAGACACAGGGCAACTAACAATGGGCAACAACAGTTAGCAACGGCAGTTTACAGTTAGCTAAAAAAAAAAATATCGATGTCTTAATTTTTGCTGTGACCATTTAATCAAGCTGTCTGTTGTTTTTTAGAGCTTTGGTGAGGTAAATTCCTCCATATAGAATATTAAAATAACAACTTACCGGCATAAAAACAGATGAGGAGTCTCTCCATCTCTTCACTCCACTGAGCGGCCGCCATATTTGTTTGAAATTTCTGATCCGAACCTCACCAGAGGTTACATGACTCGATACTCGCGTTCTGATTGGCTTATCTCAAAAAGTTGCCAGAGATTATCAAAACCATTCAGAAAGAAACAATGTTGCCCAATCTCAATAGAAAAAGAGTCAAAACGCAATTGCCCAGCAACATTGCTCGGCAACATTGCCCAAAAAGTTGCCCCGTGTATCATCACCATTACAGAATTTGAATGACTTAAAACATGAGCTAATTTTATCCCTAATCTATCCCCAATGAGCAAGCCTGTGGCGACGGTGGCAAGGAAAAACTCCCTCAGACGACATGAGGAAGAAACCTCGAGAGGAACCAGACTCAAAAGGGAACCCATCCTCATTTGGGCAACAACAGACAGCCTGACTATAATATTAACAGTTTTAACAGGTATAACCCTCAACTGTCCTCATGGGGCCGTCCTTCACAGGAGTGGGGCGATAAAACTCCGACCAGACACAGGGCACCAGGATGGATCAAGCAAGTCCGAGGGGTAGAAGAGGCCAGCATCTCAATCCCAGGATCAACATGTAACTCAGAGGGACAGATGGGGGGGGGGAAGAGAGAGAGAGAAAGAAAACATGTTGTTAGGTATGCCCTAAAAATGACAAGTATTAAATCTGTGTTGTAGGCTCGCAGAGACGAGAGTCTTTACATCAGGCATAACACACAATGGCATGTTAATATGGTAAAAAATATATCATGACCTGCTCTGGCTGGATGCTTGATTGGGTGATGGGAGCACACTCCTCAGCAATGATGAGATGCAGAGGGGACCCTTAGGGCTGGCCAAGACAATTCAGTTACATTTCACTGGGTCTGGGACATGCGACAGAATGTCTGACGGCCGATTCCCTGCAGGCTACGATAGCCAGTCGAGGTCCCCACCGTCTCCACCAAAAGATTTCCTGTTGACTCCATGTAACTCAGAGGGACAGATTTGGGGTGGGGGGGAGAGAAAGAAAACACAGGTGGTTAGGTATGCCCAATGTCACCTGAATAAGTAGGAACAGTATACATATTGCACCGAGTACAAGCAGGGACTCCGGCAACTAACTATGACAGCATAACTAAAAGGAGAGAGCCAGAAGGTAACACAGGCATGAGGGAGCCCCGGGACATAAAGCAGCCAGCCACTACACCGTCAACAAACTCGAGTGAGCAAGCGAGTGGGGACTGACAGCATCCATACATCCCAGTTTACCAAAACACTCTATGTCTGAGGACCCTCCAGATCTACTCCTTTACCTCATAAACACCATTTAACAAAAGGCTTGATTAAACAGATATGTTTTCAGCCTAGACTTAAATGCTGAGACTGTGTCTGATTCCCGAACATTACTTGGAAGGCTGTTCCATAACAGTGGGGCTTTGTAAGAAAAGGCTCTGCCCCCTGATGTAGCCTTCACTATACGAGGTACCAGCAGATAGCCTGCACCTTTTGATCTAAGTAGGCGTGGCGGGTCATAGAGGAGCAGAAGTTCACTCAGGTACTGTGGTGCGAGACCATTTAGTGCTTTAAAGGTCAATAGTAGTATTTTATAATCAATACGAAATTTGATTGGGAGCCAATGCAGTGTGGATAAGACAGGCGTGATGTGGTCATATTTTCTAGTTCTAGTAAGGACTCTTGCTGCGGCATTTTGAACTAACTGGAGCTTGTTTATACACTTATTGGAACATCCAGACAGTAAGGCATTACAATAATCCAACCTGGAGGTAACGAAAGCATGGACTAGTTTTTCTGCATCATGCAATGACATTAAATTTCTTATCTTTGCAATATTTCTGAGATGAAAGAAAGCTATCCGGGTGATGTTATCAATGTGAGTTTCGAATGAAAGACTGGGGTCAATAATCACTCCGAGGTCTTTTACTGCTGCACGTGAAGAAACAGAAAGGCCATCCAGAGTTACTGTGTAATCAGAAAACTTACTTCTAGCTGTATGTGGTCCTAGCACAAGTACTTCAGTCTTGTCAGAGTTAAGCAGAAGGAAATTTATAAGCATCCAGTGTCTAATGTCCTTAACACATTCCTCAATTCTATTAAGCTGGTGTCTCTCATCAGGTTTTGCAGAGACATACAACTGTGTGTCATCAGCATAACAGTGGAAACTAATACAATGTTTACGAATAATATTACCCAGAGGGAACATATATAGAGAAAAAAGCAGTGGACCCAAGACAGAACCTTGTGGAACACCAAACTTTACCTCGGTACGTCTAGAAATATCACCATTTCTATCAACATACTGATAACGATCAGTTAGATAAGACCTGAGCCAGGAGAGGGCCATTCCCTTAACTCCCACAACATTTTCTAGTCTATCCAGAAGAATGGAATGATCAATGGTATCAAATGCTGCACTAAGGTCAAGCAACACAAGTAGCGAGACAGCCCTGATCAGACGCCAACAGTAGGTCGTTTACTACTTTAACCAGTGCTGTCTCTGTGCTATGATGAGGTCTAAATCCTGACTGATACATTTCATGGATGTTATTCCTATGTAAATATGAGCATAACTGCTGTGCCACAGCTTTTTCAAGGATCTTGGCGATAAAGGGGAGGTTTGATATTGGCCGATAATTGGACAGCTGACAAGGATCAAGGTCAGGTTTTTTAATCAGGGGTTTGATAACTGCTAGTTTAAAGGATTTGGGTACATAGCCAATCATAAGAGAAGAATTTATTATTTTTAGAAGCGGTTCAATTACTCCAGGCATTATCTGTTTGAACAGATGTCGGTAAAGGATCTAGTACGCAAGTTGAGGCTTTTGATGTAGAGATTAATGAAAGTAATTCAGTTTCTTTTAGGGGAGTAAAACATTCTAACTGATGATCTGATAGAGTTATATTGTTAACTACAAGGTCACTTTCATTGTCTAACCTTAAATTAGTAGTTTGAATTTTTTGTCGGATATTCTCAATTTTGTCATTTAAAAAATTCATGAAGTCGTTGCTACTACATACTGCAGGTGTGCATGTGTTGATAGTGGACTTATTCCTGGTTAATTATGCTACAGTATTAAATAGGAATCTAGGATTATTTTTGTTATCTTCTATTAGGGAGGAGAAATATGTTGATCTCGCAGCACTAAGAGCTTTTCTATACTTCAGGAAGCTCTCCTTCCAAGCTAATTTGAACACTACCAATTTTGTTTGACGCCATTTACGTTCCAATTTTCGAGTGGTCTGTTTTAATGTGCGAGTGTCATCATTATACCAGGGTGCTAATTTTTTGTCTCTGACCATTTTCCTTTTTAGAGGAGCTACATTATCTAAAGTATGGCGGAATGTTGACTCTAAGCATTCAGTTGCCTGATCAAGTTCTGCAGGGGCTGACAGTGACCCAATCAAAGTTGACAGCTCTGGGAGATCATTTATAAAGCTCTGTGCAGTAGTTGACGTGAAAGTACGTTTAATACAGTAGCGTGGTGAGGTGCATATATTATTACTCAGACATATTTTGAATGAGATGAGACAATGATCTGAGAACTTCAGACTGTGGAAGTATGACTATATTGTCTACGTTTAATCTGAATGTTAGTATTAGATCAAGGGTGTGACCACCATTATGGGTCGGTCCTATGACATTCTGCTTAATTCCGACTGAGTCTAAGATGGACACACACGCTGTTTTTAAAGGGTCTTCTGGGTTATCGAAGTGAATATTAAAATCTCCGACAACTAAAGCTTTGTCTAAGGAAATAACCAAATCTGAGATGAAAATCTGCAAATTCAGAAAGAAACTCAGAATATGGCCCCGGGGGCCTGTAAATAATAAGCAATGGAATTAACTGGGTAGACTTATTTTTTGAGGCTACATACATTATATGAGTATGAAGAACTTCAAATGTATTAAATTTATAACCAGGTTTGTGTGTTACACCTAGATAATCGTTATAAATAACCGCGACGCCTCCTCCTCTGCCAGTTAGACGAGGCTGGTGTATATAACTGTATCCAGGAGGACTCGCTTCATTTAATGCTATATATTCATTTGGCTTAATCCATGTTTCTGTTAAACACAGTACATTAAACTCCTGATCAGTAATGAGTTCATTAACCATTAGCGCTTTAGATGTAAGAGATCTAATATTTAATAGCCCCACCTTTAGATCAAAGGTGCTGGCAGCAGCTGTACAGTCAGTATGATCTAATTTTATATTGATTAGGTTACTGGAACAAACTCTCTGAAAATTTCTACCTTTTTGTTGAGCTCGGGGAACAGACACAGTCTCGATGTAGTGGGCCCTGAGTGATGACTCTGTGCAGCTAGCAGACAGTTGGTTTAGCCTGTTCGTCTGCTCCCTGGCCTTGGCTCTGGATTGTCAGAAATTAACTAGGCCTGTTCTGAGACTATGACCTATGCTGCAGGAAATGAGAGCAGCACCTTCCCGAGTGGGATGGATACCGTCCCGCCCTAACAAGCCAGCAGTGCCCTCAAAATTAGCCCAATTATCTATAAAGCCCACACTGTTTTCAGAGCACCACCTGGACAGCCAGCAGTTCAGCGACCATAACCTGCTGTAAGCTACATCGCCACGCCGCATTGGGATGGGGCCAGAGCATACTACAGCATCGGACATCGCCTTCGCTAATTTAAACACCTCTACAAAGTTACTCTTAGTAACCTCAGTCTGACGAAGGCGTATATCATTAGCTCCTGCATGGATAACTATCTTTGAGAACCTGTGCTTGCCTAGGACCCTAAGATTACCTGCTATGTCCGGTGCCCTGGCTCCCGGTATACACCTGACTAAAGCTGCTGGTCCCCCTAAAGGCTGAGCTAATTTCACGTGCCGTATGATAGAGTCCCCTATAACCAGAGCTCTTTCAGGTTTCTCAGTGGGTGCATCACTAAGGAGAGCAAACCTGTTCGACACGTGACGCGGAGAGGAGTGGTGCTCCCGTGGGCGAGCCTCAGCGGTAGCTTTGGCTCTACGCTTATGCCGCCGAGCCGTCACCCATTCGCCCCGCTGTAAGGGCTCTAATGCCAGAGTTGGGGGATTGCTAACTCCACCTAGGGCATCCAGACTTTCCCTAACAGAAACTACACTGTTCTCACGCTCACTAACCTGCTCTAAAGCCTGGACACGCGCTTCTAGCACTGTAATCTTCTCCGTCAGAGAGCTAACTAATCTGCACTTATCACAAGTAAAGCTAATAGAGCTATCGCTAGTGACGGAGGAAGAATGACTAAACATCCTGCACTCAGCACACTGAACAGGCTGAAGGTGTGCTATGATGAAAAGATTCACGTACCTTAAATGAAGATATGTTGATATTAAAGCAGATCAGATGGCCTCCGCTTGTGGACTTTACATAGGAGGAGAGAAAAAGAAAGCTTCTGGTCTCGGCGTTCTTCCGAAAAAAGAAAGAGGAAAAAAACGGGAAAAAAAACGGAAAAAGGAAAGCGAAAGTGAAAAGTACAAAAATGAAAGCGACAGTATAATAAAAATGAAGAGGATACTGGAAATTTATTTATAGAAAAGTTAAAAAAGGATTAGTAATTAACGCCGGCACTCGCGGGAAAAAGGACTCGGCGCGAACAACTCAGGAAACAGGAAGTGCGTAAACCAGCAAGAGCACTATAATACAGTATCTGTCTGCAGAGCCAACACCAGTTTTACCGCTCCTGATTCACCATTCCAGGTTTGATGTCGCATGCCGTGCTTACTGTGCCTGGCTCTGCAGACAGACCCTTCTCAAAGCGCTTGCGATGCCATCGTTCAAACAGTTGTCCCAGGTGCCATGCCCTAAAAGATTGTGTTAATTGAGATTTAAAGGCACTTCAAATCAAATGAATGTTCAATAATTGTTGTACAGTAATGTTATTTGGCCATTAAGTGTTTGTTGTATAGTCTATTGCATCATTTTCAAATTTTATGCATTAAACCTGATGTAATGCATGATGCAAACAAGTTTTGCACACGAGTTTGAATTAATTAAAGACATTAAAAGCAGGAACTGCCCCGTCTTATTTGAATGCTATACTAAAGAGGTCCTTCCAGGATGCTGCGCTTCTCCAACATGATCTGATTAGCCATGCCTCCTGCTCACACAAAGCGATCCCAGTCCAAACTGTTATGTATGATGGTGTATGATCTATACACTGTGTATGACTTCTTGGGCTATGTGAAGTTTTTGGTTTTGTTTCTCAGTGTATACCAGTGTAGGCAGCAATACTGACATCTGTTATAGAACAGTATCCTGTTACCTAGAATTATCACTCAATACTTTTTGCCTTCACTTACTGAATAATTACAAACCCAACATGATAGATCTCTGCATGAAATGCAGAACTTGGCTGGAGTCAACTGGATTTATAGGCTTTCTGCTGTCCTCCCTTTCATTTGCATCCATGGACCATGGGTATGAAAAAGTTCCATATCGGTCATTGACAGTACATCACAGTGTACACGCCGGGCGTGTATATAGCCATAATCCGATTTCTAATGATATGGCTTCCCCATTCCAGAACATCCCCACTTTTGGAAAGCTTGATATGCCCCTGCTTCTACTGACATTTTGTTTCTTTTTGTCAAACCTCTTCTCTGGGAAATCATGGTTATATTGCTGGATCAGAAGCTCACTCAATTTATCAACGGAAATATGATGCACATGAACATGCCTATGACCTTGCTTATTGGTGCATGCATCTTCACCATGGAGAAGTCTATTCACCATCCAACCTATGAGAGTCTTGATAGCAAAGGGCCCATTATCCTGGCTACTTATGATTCTCCTAGGCTCCATCAATTTAGGTGCATTTATACCCATGAGCAAGTCAACTCCTGCATCAATGCTGGGAATCTGAACATCCTGAAGATAAGGACATTTTGCTAGATCATCTTGTGTAGGGATGTGTTTCTTGCTAACTGGAATTTCCTGCTGAGTATAAGTTTCAGGCAATTCTATAAAGGCCTTTCCTTCCAGTGCACAAACTTCCAGGCCCCTGACAACCAGGCTGTTCACGGCTTTTTTTTTTTTTGCCCCATTGTGCGCAGAAGTATTTGTTGTTGTTTGCCCATTGCATTCAACCTTCTTCTGAGCTGCTCTGTGCAAAATTTTGCTGAGCTCCCTGGGTCAAGGAAAGCATAATGTCTGTATTGTGTGGTTTGAGTTCTTCAGTTTGACTTGGACTGGGACAATTGAAAGAGTGCAGTGCTTATCACTGTTATCAAATGCCTCTGCTTTCAGCAAAACTAGGCCACTGTTTTTCCAAGATCTTTGCCTGAGTCACCTGAAGAATTCTGGCCTTTCATTTCATTCTGTGATGTGTAAGATACTGGGGTGGTGTTTAGAGCGCACACAACATGTTTGCCTGTTTTTTACAATTTTGGCTCATGTGCCCTTTAATCAGATAACCAAAGCAAATACCTTTAGTCTTTAAAAGATCAACTCTTGCATTATGAGACCTTTTTAGCAATTCTTGACATGATGTAATCTCATGCTTATCACAGACAGGACAGTTTTGACAGACTGGGCACTTTGGACACTTGCACAACATTCTCTGCAGTAGAATGTCCTGCAGTGTTCTCAGGTACCACTGCTACAGTTGTGGCAAAGCTGGCCCCTTTGCTCTTCTGTCTGGGACTCGGAATGGACTTACCAATGTTGATAGTTGCCCTTGATGGTCTTTTAGATTGCTGGGACATCTTGAAGGCTTCCAAAAATGGGATCTTGCAGAATCCTGGCCTGTCTTTCCAAGAAATGAACGAGATCTCCAAATGTGGCCCTTGCTCCTGTTCTTTCCCTTATATCATAAGCATGCATTCTCCATTTTTCTTTCACTTTGTAAGGTACCTTGGAGGCAAGCAGTCTCAGATTTGATGGTAGATTTAATTCATCCATGTACCTTAAAGTGTGCAATAGATTGCTACAGCCACGCAGGAAGAGAGCATAACTCTATAGAGCCTCACCATTGTCTGATGGAATGTTGTCCCAACTTAAGGCTTTGTCTATGTAAGCACTTATCTTGAACTCCTCTCCAAAATGAACTTCCAGTAGCCTCTTTGCCTCTGCATAGCCCCTGTCTGCACCCATATGGAGACAGCTTCTGACCAACTCCTTCGGCTGGCCAGAGGTGAACTGTTCGAGGTAATAAAGCCTGTCTTGGCTACTGATGGTATTTCTCTCAATGCAGTGTTCAAAGACTTGTATGAATGGTCTGAAATTGAGAGGTTTTCCATTGAATACAATCAGATCTCTAGTTGGAAGTGAATTCATCCTTTGCTGCTGCACAATAAGATCAGCTATATCACCCATGTTATTGTTGCTTGAGGGTGCGAGCAGTTGGGAAACACCTGCAGCAGCTTGACTGGTCTGATTCAGTTGCATCGTTCGAACATGCCGGTCGGACCTCCGGGGCCTTACATCCTGTACTAAGGCTCTTTGCAGTGGAGTTTTGGGAATGACAGAAATTTGGACATATTCCACAGGTGATGCTTCTGGATGAAGATCTCCCTTTACTCTTTTATACTGACTCTCCAGATATGCATTCATGGCATCTCCTGGCATTTCTAAAAGCTCTGTTGATGCGAGTTTGGAGCTCATTAGTTGAGTACTGATGCTCTGTAAAACCTGTATTTTAGCATCGGCTGCAGCCAGCTCTGTTTCAAGTTCAACTCTTTCCATTGCATTTTGAACTTCAATTTGTTCCCTTTGCAAGGCGTGTTTTTTCTGAAGTGCTGCGGTACGTTGCAGAAGGGCTGCCTTTTCAGCTTCAGCTTTCAGGCAAGCAGAAGACACCGAAGACAACTTGGAGGCAGTATTAGTAGAACGTGTAGGTCCTATCCTACTGGCTGACACATTGGATATGCTGTCTAGAGGAGTAACCACAGGCTGAAATTCACTTTGAGCACTTTTCCACATGTCTACCTCCTTCAAAAATGTTTTGAATGTTTGCATCTTTGCTTCATACCAATTGTTATCCTTTCATCTTCATCAAGTAACACTTGCACAGATTGATGAGCATCTTTAAAGTCATTCAATGCCACATTTAACTGTTCAAGGCCGTGTTAACAGCTTCAATGTTTCCACTCTCCAGTGATTCCTTCAGTTCATTCATTCTGCGTGTACACACCCCAAGTTTCCCTCTGTGCGTTGCGCAAAGTGAATTAAATGTCATCGGCCATATTTAAGCTCAGTTCACAATACTCAAAATAAACACTCTTCAAAAATCCACACAGCAGTTGTATAGTTTTCTTATTCTCTTCAAAACATGAACCAAAATCGTAATCTGCTCCAATAGTAAATTCAAGTTCAGCAATAGGGCACTCCAATAGTGAACCACTTTCAAAGGCAAACTCTCAAAAGATAAAAAAAAACTTCTTAAATTCCAAAGACTTAACTCAAAAACTCCAATTGCTTCCATTGCAGTCAACAAAGGATTCCATGCTTTCCAAACAATTCAAAAAGTAAGTCCATTGCCAAACAGTGCAAGCGATGGCAAAGTTCTTTACCATTTGGCTGTGTCACGTTTCAAAACTGACTTTGGTCACTTCTTTGACAAGCTTTCAATTACAGTATAACTTGTACCTTTTCAGATGGATGATAACAGAGGGATGGATGGATGAATGTCAAGCGAGGCAGACAGGCAGGGTAGTAGGCAAGCAGGCAGATAGTTGAATGGACAAAGAATGTTCCAAACAAATCCCGTAATCCAAACAAAATGGTCAGTAGGCAAGCTGGTTAAAAAAGGTACAAACTATATCCAAGGAGAGATCAAAATAAACTAAATATATCAAAATTCAAAGGCTTGTAAAGCTCAAAGCTTGTAAAGAACTATATGCCACTCGTCTCCAAACAAATTCCTTTGTTCTCTACTTCTGAGATAAAGGTGAGCTGCGGCCATCTTAACTTCAAGGCTCTATCCAACTCTATCAAACGAAGGGTCCTTTTCAAAATATAAGAACTAGGGGGTAAGGGAGCTCCTGTAGCACATATTACAATTCAACTTTAAACTCAAAAATGGCTCTTACAAACACTTTTCACAGCACACTTCCCTTGGCGTCAGCCAACACAGGAGCAGCTCGAAGAATGGGTTGCAAAGCAGGAATGGGTCGGTAACACTGGTACCACACGTCGTCTTGAGAGGTGGACACCCTCTAGGTCTGAGGAAAACATCATGGAGTGCAAACGGATTCAGAGACTTGTGAAGGAGCAGAAGTGGAAAGGACTTAGCATCCAGCACTCTGAAGGGAAGAGCACAAGCATCATGGCAAACCGCAGATTTTGCACTGGTGAGATGGTCTGTGACTACCATGGACATGTTGTCACAGCCAGCGAGGGCCAGGAAGTGATGAAGAGTGGCTGTGACTGCCACCCTGGAAAGCAGACTCCAGGCAGATTAATCTGGTATTCAAAAAAGAATGCCAACGTCAAGCCCAAACATTGCACTTTTGAAATGGGTGGAGAGGAACGAAGTGTGACTTTTTGTTGCAGCCAAGACTATTTCACCAAATCAAGAAGTGTTGCTTCCCAGTGTATTCAAAAAGTCTCTTGGATGAGAGGGAGGAGGGCCTTCAGACTTTCAGTTGCATGTCCCCGACCCGGTGAAATGCAACTGAATGGTCCAGCTCCATCCATCTTCACATCCAAAGACTCACTCTGATCTAAATGACGCCCCTGCCATGCATAGTCCCCAGGCACCATGTATTATCAACATCACATCCTGTGTAATTAAAATTTAATGTCTTTACTGTAAACCATACAACATTCTTAACTGTATAGTACTGTCTACACTGCACCAGCTGTCTATCACATTGCACTTCTTTGCTTTTTGCTCTTCTGGTTAGATTCGAACTGCATCTTCTGTCTATGCACATGTACTCTGCAAATGACAATACATATTGTTGCTGTACTCTTTCAATGTGTCTGTTATTAAAGTTTGTCTATGATAGTAAAGCGTGGTGATGCTAATACAAAGATCCGTCTCCTGTGTTTCATGGACTCTGCATCTTTCTAAAAAATGCCAATGGCTGGAATTATTGCCGGAGTCAGTGTTGTACTTTGTGTGAAGAGAGTGGTAAGGTTGTAGACAGATGCATTTTAAAGGAATCTATTAAATGAACAAAATTAAAATAGTGCAATTCAAAGAACCAACAAAAACAATGAACATTTAAAACAATTATACAGGAGAACTATAAACAAAAAAACTGAATGCTCTCCTGCTTTCTTGCCTCCAAAATCAACGTGTCGGCCGAGGGCGAACCTTCCTCCTCAACGGTTGGAAGACATGGTTTAAATTTTTTCTAGTTCTTCCAGTCTTTTGGTGTCTTCCTCCCTATTTTTCTTTTCTTCCTCTTCCTCCTGCACCATAATTATAATTTTCACTGCAATGTACATTTGGGGAGTTCTGATTCATTAAATGAATGTCAATAATTTATTATAAACGGAAAAAAATGCCAATGGCTGAAATTAAAAGGAGCATATTTTTAAGACTTTTAGGTCATGAACAGCCTACTCACGGAGGGTGTAGAGGGGGCAGAGACGATGGTGGTGGTGTTGCAGATGATGGTTCCATTCTGTGATGTATGAAAGAAGGGTGGAATACAGTTTATTATAGGTTAGTTGGTTTGTGTTTAAAAATGCATCATAAGTTGAATATGGATTTATTATAGGCTAAATCCACAGGCTGAAATATGTACTCATATATCATAAGAACCCTAAAACCAATCACTCAAAAATTAACTCATTTGGGATGTTTTAGCACTATTACTTTGCTTCCTGAGATATGAGAGCACAGCCACTCAGTGCTCCACAGACTAAGTCCTGACTTATTTAATTATTGTTGGTGGGAATCAAAAATGTGGAATCAAAGTGCGGGTCTTGTTGCAACTCGGGGCCTAAAGTGAGAAACACCTTCCCCCAGACAGCGAGCCGAAGCACGCTGACCACGCTTTCACCCACCGACTCCGTGATTCTGTTTTCCAGGTCGGTACTCAGTGAAACTTAGACTGTTTCCTCCTGTAGTGTACAGTGGAGTGTTGTAGCCGTGATGAGTCTGTTGTTGAATTTGTGATTTGAAGAGCCACGTTTATAATTGCGAAGCGCGTGATTTTGAAAAAAAAAAAAAGGCACTAGCGGCTATTTAGCATGTGTGTACTGTGACTGTGAGGCTCTGTGTGCTGGTGTCTTCACTCCCTGGCATGATTTTATTTCAGTTATGTAGGTATCCTGATGTTATGAATGAATAATTGTTAATGTTAAAGGAGGGAAGGTGCACTGTTTATAACTGATATTCAAAAAATAAGCTAAAAAAAGGCTTAAATTTCCACGATATAAAAAAGAAAAAAGGCGGGGCTAATTTTCAGCTGTTAAATTCTATTTGACCAATTCAGGAGAAAAAGGGATTATCATCTGGCGCTTGAGGAAAGGGTGTAGTAAAAAAAAAATTGGCTTGTCAGTGGCTCAGACTGAGTCATATGCGTGAACTTTGGGCAAAAACAGCCTCGACCCCTTAGCTCACAAGGTAGGACAGTAGAAGTGTGGCGTTATCTTCATGTAGCACGCCAACTTTTCACTTATCCACGATGACCAGGTGCTGTGCTTGGCAGAAATCTCCACTCACAAATGCCATAAATGTGCAGCCTACATGTGAGAAGGGGAGGGGGAAAAAAAAGTCAGCAAGAGGGGTTGACAACATGACAAAAGTATAATACGATTATTCCCAAAGGCATTTCTATGATATGTATCATGATGTACAAATTTGGTTGGAGGAAGAAAAAAAAAAAAACCTTTACTGCAAAACCAATGTTGCATTTAAAAGATACTTTAATGTCTAAAAAATTTTATTTAAATTACTTACATTTTATATAAGAGTTACATTAAAATATTTAACATTGTGCATGTCTTATTCTTTACAATCATAAATATGTAGAAATTTACAATGTTGTAAAGATTAAGTAAAATTTTAACATCAGATCAATTGATTCCAGTCAGTTTGTAATTATAAAAAAAAAGGGGGGGATACAACATACACAACATCTCAGAAAAGTCTACTGTAACAATCACAACATTGATATTTAAATCATATCCTGTCACTTATTTTATAGCAGCTCTAAACACATTCTGACCAATCAGAACTGAGAATTTAACAGTGTTGTGAAATAAATGAACACAACTCATCAAACTGGCTCAAACTAGTGAATGAACAATATGTAGCTGGTTATAACTTTACACAGAGATCACTCACTCACTTTCAGTGCATGGAAAGAAATGTTGAGAACTCTGCATTATATCCTCACCATTCGCCACAGTCTTTCTACTCGACATCTGTTAAAATAAAAGCATTAACACGGTGAGCTCAAATCAGCAAGGTACTACACACGCTAGTCAAACTGTCCTAGTTTTATTTCTTAGTGGGAACTCATTCTGTTGTCCGTGCAAACTTATTTCTCATCTCATTATCTCTAGCCACTTTATCCTGTTCTACAGGGTTGCAGGCAAGCTGGAGCCTATCCCAGCTGACTACAGGCGAAAGAACGAGAAAGGAAAAGAAAGGAGAAAAGGAAGCAAAATGAAGCAGCAATAAAGGAAAAGAATGGAAGGAGAAGAGGAAAGAAGAGTAAGGAAGGATGGAAGGAAGGGAAATGTGGACTAAAGTACTAAAGGCAGGGCTCGAAATTAACTTTTTTTCTTTGTGTCCCCCAGTGGTCCCGAATTCTGTGTTGTATTGTCCCGAATGGAAGCAATAGTGTCCCCATTTTTTTTCCTCTCTGAAATAACCAGTGGTTAATATTATCATATGAAGTTACTATTATATTTGTAACTATGCGATTTTGAACCCTTTATATCATTTTTACAAGAAGTCACAAGACACAAGCGACACATGTCCTATACATCTACTTCAAAATTACAGTTATTGCATTTTCAGTTTATTAAACTTTGGCGATCTCACTGTATGAATAGATACCCGTTTATTTAAAGGGGCCAACTAGCTCATTCAGAAAATGTTTCAACTCCCTACATCTGCAGTACACTTTAGTTGAAAATAAGACCCCTTTTATGTTCATTTCATCTACTTATACCTTGAATATCTGTTGGCACTTATAAGGCCAACTTATAATTTTCACCATTACCGTTATCCATAGCCCTGTGATGACCTGGCGACTTGTCCAGGGTGTACCCCGCCTTTCGCCCGTAGTCAGCTGGGATAGGCTCCAGCTTGCCTGCGACCCTGTACAACAGGATAAAGCGGCTACAGATAATGAGATGAGATGAGACCGTTATCCATTTTTATGAACTTTCCGTTATCCATTACCGTTATCTATTTTTATGAACTTTCCGTTATCCATTTTATGAACTTTCGCTGCCGGGTGCAAATGTTAGCAACATCAGCATAGTGCCAGGTCCGAGCCTAGTTGTGCTGCTGACTGACTAAACTTTCTGAACTAGAAAGACACCAAGAAAATTCACTTATTCTGTTGAACGGTATCTTCCGTCAATATCATCCACATCATTCCTGTTGTATTTTATAACGTGTCTAACAGTGTTCATTAAGTTCATTCAGTTGCTAGCGTTGCCTGCAGACCAGGCGATGACACTTTGGATCCTGAAGGTCCCGGAGACGTTACGTCTGGGCTTTCAGTTTCTTCCCCGCGGTCGGTCCGCTTCAACCACTTCAGCATTTTTGTTCTGGCAAGAGTCGGCGCAGCGTGTGCGGTAGCAATTCCATTCCAAGTCCATATAATCCGGACTCCGGCCGAAGATTCTAGAACAGAATGCGCTGCTCTGTAGCCTACGGATGCAGGTGCATCGAAAGTGTAGCTACTAGGGTTGGGCGGTATTACGGTAAGAAGGTATCCCGAGGTATCCAAAAGTACCAACGGTATCGGTCTCATTACCGTCATTTTAAAAAAATATATAATATCTAAATAAATATGGAGTACATGAGGTCATAATATAAAATAATAAATTGAAGATCATCCCGAATAACTGTGATCGTATTTTCACTAATTCTATCAATTTCCTAAAGAAGTTTTCATCGCGTGCAGGGTTATGTCGTTACCATGGCAACCCTGCGTGACATTTTGGAGTCTGACAGAAAGCTTCGCAAGAGACTGAGAGCGGGGGTGTCATGGCTCAGATGGCTAAGGCACCGTACCATAAATCCGGGGACCCGGGTTCGATTCCGACCCGAGGTTATTTCTCGATCCCGTCTCTCTCTCCCCCGCTCATTTCCTGTCTCTCTATACTGTCCTATCTAAAAAAAAAAAAAAAAAAAAAGAGACTGAGACCGCGGTTGAAAGATGGCAAGTCAAGATAACGAGTTAGTGGCAAAAAAAAAATACAACATCGGCAGTGTGGCAGTATTTTGGTTTCAAACGAAAAATCTAATATGTCCCCTAAGGCACACCATAGCCTGGGGTACTCCACTTCCACGAGATCTCTCCAATGAGTTGTGTTTTGAGTAGGTTACATGAGTAACAACAAGGTAAAAGAATATAACGTATGACATTTGGGATGTGGGTAATAAACGTTTGAAATGTCATCTACTGAAGAAACCATCATAGCGTAAACTGTTCGGTTTCTGGTGGGAATTAGCAATGCGCTTGCTATCTTTGTTGGGTGT
This sequence comes from Neoarius graeffei, assembly GCF_027579695.1. NCBI lineage: Eukaryota > Metazoa > Chordata > Actinopteri > Siluriformes > Ariidae > Neoarius > Neoarius graeffei. Next base: position 6,388,317 of record NC_083587.1, read on the forward strand.
GTTAAACCGTATGGATTTAAGTGGAATAATTGTAAGGAGTTATGTGATCAAGACAACGTTTTAAGCAAGGTAAGGCCATTTGATTATTAATTTCCCCGCCATGGCATGACGTGGGCCCATATGATTTTGCCTTGTGCAGCTATCACGCATTTGAATTAGGTTCGCCTCATTTGCGCTGAAGAATATGGTTTATCGCGCAGTCTAAACGGACTTGGGTGTTGGTTGATTCTTTTTCTTATTTCCCATGCTTGAAAGGGTATGATCCTGCTCATCGTGTACTTTTTTTTTGATGGAGTAGGTGAAATAGTGCTGCAAATGGCGTTTCAACGCAGACATGTGTAAACGACAGTTGAATGCTATTTTCAAGATGAAGGAAGAGTTGCGTGATGCTTTGAAATATCTCTTAATGCTAGTGTTGCCACTAGGTTTTTCCGGGATTGTCCCGGTTTTTTGTGGAAAATGGAAAATGTCCAGGAAAATGGAATAACCTTCCTGGGACACGTTTTGTCCCGGTTTTTTACTTCCTCACATTATCCCCATTGAAATAAACACAAATCATTAATGTTTCTCGCAGCCACTTAACATATTAATAGTTTTCACGTAAGCGGGCATATTGTAGGCAGCTGCTTGTGTGGCCTCACCGAATGTTTGCGCACGCAGCCAATCGCCGTTGCTAGGTGATCGTGGTCAATACAACGGCGGCCGCGCGAAATCAAAGCTACTGGAATACCGTAATACCAAACAATAGGTGAGAGTTCCCTTGGTCGGTGCGCGAGTAGGCTGGCTGTCTACTTCCTATGTTCTGATTCTGATAAAGGCTGGTTCTAAAGCCTGGGCCAATTTCATCAATAAATGAATCATTAAATAAATCATTATATCAAAAAAGAATGCCTGAACACTGGCGTGAGAAATGAATAAATCAGTTGTCCCAATAACATAGCACCTCTCTCTTGTGATTAAAACAAAGGATTAGGGCTATTTGGTATGATACGGTAGTCTAACTTTTAAAGTTCAGTTCTCCAGAGAAAAGGCTAAAACAACAACGAAGCAGACTGAGAGAAATTATATTGATTATATTTGTATTATTTTGATTTGGAAACGGAATGGGAGGAGAGACTCTTCAGGGGGCTGTTAGCCTACTATTAAATATTTGTTTAAAAAAAATTGGCGTCCAAATAAGATCATTCCTATATGAACTTATTTTTTGTAATAATATTTGTGGTAGTGCCCATTTAAGGGTTAAGAAGACAAAATTAAATTTAACTAAACGCCTAACTGCACCAGTTGAACTGTTTTATTTTTAAACGTGAACATTCACATAAGGCATAAGGCATCGTAGATGTGCGTGTCCGCAGCCCTCAACCCCCGCGCTCGTACGTGCGCGCAGGCGCGGCCGCCGACCGATGTGTCCCGGTTTTTTACAACTCAGATGTAGCAACCCTACTTAATGCACAAAATTCGCTTTGCTGCTTAATCCATACCACAATGCACACAATTCGCTATGCTGCTTTTAAATAGTACATTTGAGGCATAGGCGCACGTTACACAGTAGGCCGAAACAAAATATTTTTTTCTCGGTAATACCGTATACCCCGGGAAAACACAGACAGTTTAAAGGTATCAAAATTTGGATACCGCCCAACCCTAGTAGCTACTATGTATTTTTCGCTGTTAACGTTTTAAAATTAAAATTGACAAATTAGGTGAATGTCTACGTATGTGTTACGGCTTTGTAAATAATATTAATGTAGAACTTTTTTTCTAGATCTTTTTTTTCCATTGTCCCGGGATTGTCCCAGATATGATAATTTTGTGTCCCGATGACATTTTTTATGGTCCCCGGGACGTCGGGACACCGTTAGTTTCGAGCGCTGACTAAAGGGAAGGGCAGGTAAAAGAATGGAAGGAAAAGAAGAGAAAGGAATGAAGGGGTGGAAGAATGGAAGAAAGGAATGAAGCAAACAGAAAAATAAACATGAGGTAAGAAGTAATAGGGATTATATTAATGCAGAAATTGTGCATTTTTATGGACAAAAAAAAGCAGCATGTTCAGAATTTTATACGTCCCAGGACACGGGGTCCCTACTTGAAGGATTTTTACTGATTGCCTTGGCAAATCTGTTAGATTATGTTGTTTAATAAACAAAGCAAAAGTGAACAGAGCGAAAAGGTCACAGCATCATGGTCACTTTCACGTGACATCATCGCAACTGTGGCTTTGTTTTCGTGGCCATGTTGCCTGGCGAGCTTTGTGTTTACCAACGACCAACACAAGTGTACACGAGTGATTGTAAGCCCAATTCAATAAACATACAGATAAACTTGTAGAATGTCCAACTAAAAGAGCAATGCCAGAAAGCTGTAGTGCTTTTGGATGTAATAACAGACATGGAGATAAGCCTGGTTTAACTTTTCACTGCTTCCCGGTGAACTCAGAAAGACAAGAAAAATGGCGAGCTGCAGTTAAACAGGAAGATTCAAGCCTCAACACAAGGCATTGCCAGAATGCCCGATTTGCCCAACCAAGATGTTCGGATGGAAATATTTTATCAAGTTAGGCCTGTTCGGGCACACCTATGGTCGGCTTCTTTAAGCACAAAAAATGATTTGGGAGAGTATATTACAAAAAACAAGACGTATTACCCAGCATCCTCACCTTCCCTGTGATTGCCAACAGTGATTCTGATTGGCTCGCTTCAGGAGCATTTGTGCTTTTAATCACAGAAGAACAAGACAAGCAAAGATGTCCAGCGTCTATTGTCCGAAGAAAACTACAGCTAAAAAAGATGTACTACCGGATTTCATGGATAATCTTGGTCAGAAAGAAGCGAAGGATAGATATACGCAGAAGTTTATTAGCAGTTCTGAGCCATACAAAATTCCTCAAAACGACTGGCATGACGGTGCAGATTTGTGGGCTAGCGTTAGCATTCGCTACATGTTGGAATATACCTTCCTTTTCCTGAAAAGTCCCAATGTAGAAGTTATTAAATAAATAACCCTACAAAAGCAAGAAAACCTTTGTGTAAAGACTTTTTCCTCAGACATCATCTTTTGGGAACAGAATGTTGCAAAAGCCAAACCATTTACTCTCGAAGGGCTCCGACCTGAACTGTGGGCTAGATGGTATTCCTGCCCCTCCACGTCTCAACAACTCCACAAACCTATAGTTACAGAGCTATCTGCACTCTATCGTTTATAGATTGATGCTTATTGTTAAAACAATATCTGTTATTTGTAAAAAAAAAAAATCTCACGCTGGACTTTCAAACAATGTAAGATTTTATTTTAATTTTATCCAATAGTGGATGGAACAATAATTACAAATGCTTACAGAATCAGTACTTTCCAGTTGTAGCTGTAGTTATATAGTAACTATAATCACCCCTGTAATGATACAGGGATGAGAATGGAAAAATATTAAAGTCTGAAAGCCAGGGGTTTGGGGGCCATAGGCACCCAGCGGGGCCCAGGGGGCAAAGCCCCTGGGAGCTAATGATTTTTGGCTGCTTTTATTTTTATTTATTTATTTATTTTTTTTTTACCCCAAAACCATTAACTTTATCAGCAAAAAGTTGCAATTTATTTGGAAATAAATTCCCCTTCTTGGTGGACTACCAGGTGAAAATGATTAATACGTATGGTACAAGAGACTTGTTTTTAATCGATTCACATTTGATGATTTCAAAAAAATCAATGCACCTTTTAATATAAGAGCTCTACAGTATTATATTTCTGCATTTTTGCTATTCATGTCTTTGTTAACATGTGGATATCAATGGAAATGAATTAATATATTTTTTTAAAGATATAAAATACCTTACCAAATGGAGACTGGGCTGCTTTCTCTGAAGTTCTTTTCATAATAGTGATAAGGTTACAATACTTTTCCATGTTTCTGTCCAGTTTATATACAAAATTTCAGTTTATATCAAACATTCAGAAGCATTATATTACAATGTCAATAAAATACCTGAGCATGATTCACACAATCAGCTACTGATATCGGAGGCTTTACAGTAGAAGTGTGGCCTTCTGTGCTTTTCACCAGTGGTTGATGTATATGGGATGCACTGCTACTATCACTAGTCTGAAGTGATGCTGGTAACTGGTAGTTTGTCCTCAGAAGTTTCAGTTTGTCTAAAATGATATCATCAGTCTCGTATGAAATTTATGTTCTTTGTTGATGTACTCTAATCCTTTAAAATGAAGTGCAAACCAGAAAAAAAGTTCTATCATATAATTCTCTTAAGCTTTCTTCTGATGTTATGGTAGCAGGAGGTCTTGCATATTAAGCAGGCAACATTCAACATCACTTATCACTTCCCTTTCAACTGTTGTGTGTACTACCTAGGTTTTATCTGGACAGGATGTTGTGTAATGTAATACATACACCATCTGGTCAATTTGAAGATCAAGATGGTGATTTTGAATTAAAGAACAGGCATGTACAATTGGCATTACATATTGGAAATTTTTTTTTAATCAAAAACTACAAGCTCATCTCGGCCTAAAAAATTTGGGCAGACGCTCCTGCGTGGCACATGCCAGCAATTTTTCCCCTGTCCCCCTATAAAATGAGCAATAAGTAGGAGAGTTGTACATGGTGTCATACCTAAAATTTTATCAGAAATATAGATATGATACTATGATTCTCCCCAACATGCTACATTAGATAAGCTAACCCCATTTATAAAAGATACACACTTGTATTTGATATATATAATATATATATATATATACACACACACAACCCCGATTCCAAGAAAGTTGGGACAAAGTACAAATTGTAAATAAAAATGGAATGCAATGATGTGGAAGTTTCAAAATTCCATATTTTATTCAGAATAGAACATAGATGACATACCAAATGTTTAAACTGAGAAAATGTATCGTTTAAAGAGAAAAATTAAGTGATTTTAAATTTCATGACACCACATCTCAAAGTTGGGACAAGGCCATGTTTACCACTGTGAGACATCCCCTTTTCTCTTTACAACAGTCTGTAAACGTCTGGGGACTGAGGAGACAAGTTGCTCAAGTTTAGGGATAGGAATGTTAACCCATTCTTGTCTAATGTAGGATTCTAGTTGCTCAACTGTCTTAGGTCTTTTTTGTCGTATCTTCCGTTTTATGATGTGCCAGATGCTTTCTATGGGTGAAAGATCAGAACTGCAGGCTGGCCAGTTCAGTACCTGGACCCTTCTTCTACGCAGCCATGATGCTGTAATTGATGCAGTATGTGGTTTGGCATTGTCATGTTGGAAAATGCAAGGTCTTCCCTGAAAGAGACGTCGTCTGGATGGGAGCATATGTTGCTCTAGACCCTGGATATACCTTTCAGCATTGATGGTGTCTTTCCAGATGTGTAAGCTGCCCATGCCACTCGCACTAATGCAACCCCATACCATCAGAGATGCAGGCTCCTGAACTGAGCGCTGATAACTTGGGTCGTCCTTCTCGTCTTTAGTCCGAATGGCACGGCGTCCCTGATTTCCATAAAGAACTTCAAATTTTGATTCGTCTGACCACAGAACAGTTTTCCACTTTTCCACAGTCCATTTTAAATGATCCTTGGCCCAGAGAAGACGTCTGCACTTCTGGATCATGTTTAGATACGGCTTCTGCTTTGAACTATAGAGTTTTACCTGGCAACAGCGGATGGCACAGTGAATTGTGTTCACAGATAATGTTCTCTGGAAATATTCCTGAGCCCATTTTGTGATTTCCAATACAGAAGCATGCCTGTATGTGATGCAGTGCCGTCTAAGGGCCCGAAGATCACGGGCACCCAGTATGGTTTTCCGGCCTTGACCCTTATGCACAGAGATTCTTCCAGATTCTCTGAATCTTTTGATGATATTATGCACTGTAGATGATATGTTCACACTCTTTGCAATTTTACACTGTTGAACTCCTTTCTGATATTGCTCCACTATTTGTCGGTGCAGAATTAGGGGGATTGGTGATCCTCTTCCCATATTTACTTCTGAGAGCCGCTGCCCCTCCAAGATGCTCTTTTTGTACCCAGTCATGTTAATGACCTATTGCCAATTGACCTAATGATTTGCAATTTGGTCCTCCAGCTGTTCCTTTTTTGTACCTTTAACTTTTCCAGCCTCTTATTGCCCCTGTCCCAACTTTTTTGAGATGTGTTGCTGTCATGAAATTTCAAATGAGCCAATATTTGGCATGAAATTTCAAAATGTCTCATTTTCGACATTTGATATGTTGTCTATGTTCTATTGTGAATACAATATCAGTTTTTGAGATTTTGTAAATTATTGCATTCTGTTTTTATTTACAATTTGTACTTTGTCCCAACTTTTTTGGAATCGTGTGTGTGTGTGTATGTTTATATATATATATATATATATATATATAAAAATATATAAAAGAGTGATTCCACGCTTATGGGGACATGAACTTATTCACCTAAAACCATTTCTTTTTTTACCATCAGGTCACAAAACATGTAATCTTTAATGAATGATAACTTTTTAATTTTCTGAGATGTAATAAAAACATATTTATATGCCAAAGTCAAGCCTATGAGTTCCAAAATGATGTCTGTTACATTACTTCTGTTACGATTGTCCATCTCGCGTCTGTTACAAATTAATTACAATCTAGCTATATACCATGTTAATCTTATTGAAAGAATGTGTACGTTTATTCTACTATACATGTTTATTAATTATATTTGCTAAAACATCACCTTCCTATGTTTCAAAAAGTAATTCTACATTGTTAAAATTGAGAATATATATGTCCACAACACTTCTGTTATGTTCTGACTTTGGCATATATGTTTTTATTACATCTCAGAAAATTAAAGTTATCTTTTAACATATCATTCATTAAAGATTACATGTTTTGTGACCTGATGGTAAAAAAAGAAATGGTTTTAGGTGAATTTTTAAAAATAAGTTCATGTCCCTATTTCAGTACCCATAAGCGTGGAATCACTCATGTATACAGTGTTTCCGCTATGTACAATTGGCTGCGGCGGGCCGCCGCACCTTGATTTTTGCCGCCGCACCTTCAGGAATTCCTGAAGGGGGCCATGGCCCGGGTAACTTTTTGAAAATTATTTAAAAAATAGGCTAAACCAATATTTTTTGACGTTGAGCGGACTCGAGCCTGGCATGAACCGCTCCGATGCGCCATAATAACACCAATCTATCACCAGCCAATCAGGAGACTTGATCAAACGCATCTCCCGCCCACTTGTGTCCGCGTCTGAGACGTTGAATTTTCACAGAAGGAGGGAAGAAGTTGACTGAGGTAAGACTGTGTGATAAATTAACGAACGAATAAGAGAGGAATTTCAACATATAGGGCTTAAGTTTGTTACCGTTAAATAAGCATTGCTTGTACAGTAGTATGTCGTTACAACGTTGACCCATTTTTAACGTGCTGAGTACGGACTGTCGCCGGTAACAAATGCTAATTAGCTTGCTGTCAAAAGTGCAAAGACCTTAAATTGCTCTGTGTAAATTAGAAAATGGCGCAACTTCCTCTGTAGCCGTCAACTCAACTTGTCTTGAGTTTTGAGCCGATCACAACAGGGCAGCACTGTGGCCGGAGGTAAAACATGATAGTTTTAGTTTGTTTAAATTACAAAAATGAGTACACCCAATGACTGTCTCATATACTCTTCATATACTCATACTGTTTAAGTAATGCAATAAAACTAATCTTTAAAAGTGGAATTTACTCAAACTGTTTGCATAGAATGAACTTTCGGGTTAACAGTGTAATAGTGTTGCAGTGTTCTGCAAATTTGCAATTTAATATTTCAGATCTTGAGACATGAAAGTGCTATTTTAAAAAATAAAAGGTCAGAAATGTTTTCTTTGTCGTCTGTTTAGTTCATTTTATTTCCTCAATAATTTTCCTTGATTGAGAAATCGGTCTGGGCTCTTATGGGTTAATCAGTAGCCTGCATGCTAGTATAGGTTCCATTTCCAGTCAAACATTTTGATGTACTCCAGGCTCAGTTTTGATTAATCAAAAATCTGCGTAGTAGTACAGTCTGAAGATGCTCTTGTACATTTGGTGTCAATTGAACAAAAATTATGGGAGGATATAGGTTTATTAAGTTTTACAATTTTTGAAGTGAGTGATGGATTGATAAGTTTAGATATGTTCAATATTTTCTTATCTTCAGACATAATATTTAGATGTTTCTTTACCTGCTTGATAGTTTTGACCGGGACTCCAATCTTCCTCAGAGTCATTAGTCCTTAAATTAAATTCATTATAGACATGAACTTAAAATCATTTATTTTATGGCCTCGGTGCCCTGGCTTTTGGCCTTCGTGCCCTCGGCATCAGCAGAGCGTTCGTTTTCCACACTTCGTCGACTGAAATCATACCTCTGATCCACAATGACACAAAAGAGACTGAATGACTTGATGAACTGCCATATTCACCGTGACATTCTGGAACAAACTGACATGACAGCCATCGCAAAGGAGTTCGTGCAGGCCAATGACAGACGCAGGCAGGCCTTTGGGAAGTTTTAAGGGTAAGTCATTGGTTACTTCTATTAGCACCGCCGAGTGCACTGCTTCCTCTGTTTTCAATGTTTCTATACTGCATTGGTACTGATACAAGCAAGTTGTTTAAGTTGAGTTAGCCTACTACCGAGGTGCTTTTGTTGTGTACTGTTGGCTGTTTTAGCATTTTATTCTGCGCAGTTATGTGCTGGCATGTTGTGGGCTAAAGTCATGACCGATGGATTAATCTATTTATAGCCTTCTGTGCTGTTGGCTGTTTTTATCCTCATACTGGGGTGGGACGTCTGAGCACAGGTCTTGCCACCGCACCTTCAAACATTTTTCTAGGGGAAACACTGTTACCTCAACACCAGTTCATTCTGATACTATGCAACCCATGCTCCATAGCCATGCTACTAGAAATAGAGCCAGGTCTACAAACTACAATAGGATTTACAATCCTATGGAAAATCCACAGCCCATAAGGCTTCAGAACAAATTTGAATGCCTCAGGGATGTGGAAGTGGAATTTTCAGGTGGACAAACACATCATAGAAAGAGATTGCACCACAACCGAAAAGCTGTGGGAAGAGGCAAAAAGCAGCTCGTAACACCACCTGATCCCACAACCCTTGTTCTTGGTGATTCCACTGTAAGACATTTAAAAGGACATGGGATGATTATTTGTTGCCTTCCAAATGCATCCATCTCTGACACCAAAGACGGCATTTTGAAACTCGTGTCCGAGCATAAAACTATCAAGCATATTGTTGTGCATGTGGGAGCAAATGATGTTTTCAGAGAACAGCTGTTTGTCCAAGATGATTTCAGAAGACTTTTTTTTCTGATCTCTATAAGACTGGAATACAATCTTTTATCAGTGGCCCACTCCCTGCAAGGGGAAGCTTTGCATTTACTTGACTCTTCAGTCTTAACACCTGGCTTGGAAAAACTTGTTTTTTATTTGGTATGAAGTTCATAGACAATTTTAACCTTTTTTGGAGTCGCAGAGAATTCTTCAAGCCAAATAGCACTGAACTCAGCCGGATTGGGACCAAAGTTTTAGCGGATCACTATAGCCTCACTCTACAACATGCAATTTTCTCTCAGCCAACATTGAGGAAAACAGTTGATGAGATATCGCAGACTGACCCAGTTACAAATATCAACAATACCTTTGCAAAGCCAAAACAATCATCCATGCAAGTCTTCACCAAGGACACACAGCCATCTGGGGCAGACTGCCAAGAGCCATCTGGGGCAGACTGCCAAGAGCCATCTGGGGCAGACTGCCAAGAGCCATCTGGGGCAGACTGCCAAGAGCCATCTGGGGCAGACTGCCAAGAGCCATCTGGGGCAGACTGCCAAGAGCCATCTGGGGCAGACTGCCAAGAGCCATCTGGGGCAGACTGCCAAGAGCCATCTGGGGCAGACTGCCAAGAGCCATCTGGGGCAGACTGCCAGGAGCCATCTGGGGCAGACTGCCAGGAGCCATCTGGGGCAGACTGCCAGGAGCCATCTGGGGCAGACTGCCAGGAGCCATCTGGGGCAGACTGCCAGGAGCCATCTGGGGCAGACTGCCAGGAGCCATCTGGGGCAGACTGCCAGGAGCCATCTGGGGCAGACTGCCAGGAGCCATCTGGGGCAGACTGCCAGGAGCCATCTGGGGCAGACTGCCAGGAGCCATCTGGGGCAGACTGCCAGGAGCCATCTGGGGCAGACTGCCAGGAGCCATCTGGGGCAGACTGCCAGGAGCCATCTGGGGCAGACTGCCAGGAGCCATCTGGGGCAGACTGCCAGGAGCCATCTGGGGCAGACTGCCAGGAGCCATCTGGGGCAGACTGCCAGGAGCCATCTGGGGCAGACTGCCAGGAGCCATCTGGGGCAGACTGCCAGGAGCCATCTGGGGCAGACTGCCAGGAGCCATCTGGGGCAGACTGCCAGGAGCCATCTGGGGCAGACTGCCAGGAGCCATCTGGGGCAGACTGCCAGGAGCCATCTGGGGCAGACTGCCAGGAGCCATCTGGGGCAGACTGCCAGGAGCCATCTGGGGCAGACTGCCAGGAGCCATCTGGGGCAGACTGCCAGGAGCCATCTGGGGCAGACTGCCAGGAGCCATCTGGGGCAGACTGCCAGGAGCCATCTGGGGCAGACTGCCAGGAGCCATCTGGGGCAGACTGCCAGGAGCCATCTGGGGCAGACTGCCAAGGACCTCAACAATCACATGAAGAATGTGAGCATGCGATTCCATCCAGATTGAGGACCTGACCAAAGATAATCATGCCAAGGCTGCATCATCCACATCTCGACCCCATGCAAGTATCACAGAGACTGTCAGGGAGACAGTCACCACAGAGACAGTCATGAAGACACTCACAAAGTCCTCACCAAAGTCCCAATCTCAGTCTCACTCTTCTGACTTTATTGTACCATCTCCGTCTCCCCCCTGCATGGATTTCCCTAAAAGTATGCAGAGACTGCTGCCAATGGCTGCACACTCTTTTTCCAGCCCAAATCATTCCCGACAAGCAGTGTACCCAGTTCATCAAAAATCAACCAACAGACTGAATTGTGTTCGCCCAGGACTTTCAGCTGGCTACCAATCTCTTTCACCATCTAAAAAATACATGACATCTCCATTCCTTCCCCCTCCCAACGTCATGGAACATACAGAGAGTCTTGTATGATGTGCTGTGGGTCCCTGCATTGGGTGTAGTTTTGAAAACAAGCTGGGACCCAGTATGCCTATGCCATTCTCTATTCCTGTGTTGATAAGAAATAGAAAACATGGAGCATATTTAACCCAGGGGGTAAACTAGTCTAGTCTCCTTCCTGTTTCAAAACAACATCAGAGTGCCCAAGCGGATATTACTTCTAGACTTTCTGTAAATCTAGCTCTTCTGAACGTTAGATCACTTTCAAACAAGTCATTTTTAATTAATGATCTTATCTGCAAACACAATCTTGATTTTTTGCTTCTAACTGAAACTTGGCTGGATCAAGCAAATAGTGCTACCACCCTTATTGAAGCAGCTCCCCCAAATTTTAATTTTATGAATGCTACCCGACGGGAAAGGTAGAGGGATCGCAAATATATTCAAAGCCTCTTTTCAATGTAAACAATCCTCACTTGGTGATTTTTACATCCTTTGAACACTTGTGTACTTGTTACATGCTCTCCTAACATATTGTTATTAACTATTTACAGGCCTCCGAGACATTCAGCCAAAGTTTTTCTAGAAGAGTTTGGTAAACTGTTGTCAGTCATTTGCTTAGAGTTTGACTGTCCTATTATATCTGGGGATTTTAACTTGCATGTAGATAATCCTGAAAACACTTATGCCAGAGAACTACTTGCACTTATTGACAACTTCCACCTAGTACAACATGTACAGGGGCTGACCCACTCTCGTGGTCATACCCTTGACCTCGTCATCACAAAGGGTCTTACTGTTTCTACTACTGTTGTTGACCTGGCCTTATCTGATCATTTTTGTGTTTTCTCTGATGTTTCTATGTCTCCTCACATTCAGAACAGCTCAACGACTATGGGTAGGAGAGTCATAAACGACAACACGTGTTCTCTTTGAGCAAGCTCTCTCTCGGATCTCAACCAAGATGTCAGACACTGTAGATGATTTACTGAAAATTTGTAATTTAAATATGACCCAAATTATGGATGACATTGCTCCATTCAAAATCAAAAGAGTCAATGATAAGCAGAAAGCACCATGGAAGCAATACCCAGCTGTTAAACTGCTAAAGAGAGAATGTAGAAAGACTGAAAGAAAATGGCGTAAATCTAAACTTCACATCCATTATCAAATTCATAAAGAGATGCTTTGTAAATATAACTATGAAATTTGTAAAGCAAGACAATCTTTCTTCTCCACCATCAACAGGAATATGAACAATGCCCGTGTGCTATTTTCAACAGTAGAGAAGCTAACTAATCCCCCACCACAATTAGTACCTGAACTTCTCTCAGTTAATAAATGCAATGAGTTTGCATCCTTCAAAGGTAAAATTGATAAAATACGGCAGAATATTGCTCATAATATCTCAGTTGCAAATAATTGAAAAGCTGCAATCACCAGTGACACAGACCGACAACTTCAACACAATGTCAGAATTTTGTTTAATTGATTACGAGACTCTTGAAAAAACTGTACAAAATCTGTTCCTCAACATCTGAATTGGACATTCTGCCCACCAACTTTTTTAAGTCTGTTCTTCACCTTATAATTACAGATGTGCTTCAGATCATAAATGCATCCCTAGAGACTGGCATTGTTCCTGTGTCCCTGAAAAAAGCCGTTGTAAAGCCCTTAAAAAGAATAATCTGGATGCTTCAGTATTAAACAACTACAGGCCAATATCAAATCTACCATTCATTGGGAAAATCCTTGAAAAAATTGTCTTCAGTCAATTAACTGCCTTCTTGATATCAAACAGCTGTTTTGATAACTTTCAGTCAGGATTTCGTGCCAATCACAGCACTGAAACAGCGCTGATTAAAGTTATAAATGACATACGTCTTAATACTGATGCAGGCAAAACATCGGTCCTGGTGTTACTGGACCTCAGTGCAGCTTTTGATACTGTTGATCACAGCATGCTGCTATATCGACTTGAACACTGGGTTGGGTTGACTGGTAAAGTTATCGATTGGTTAAAATCATACTTAGAAGCTTCTTTGTTACCATGGGAAATTGTACCTCAATATCAATGTCCTTGACCTGTGGTGTCCCCCAGGGGTCGATTCTTGGACCATTACTATTCAACCTTTATATGCTCCCACTTAGACAAATTATCAAGAACAACTCAATTTTGTATCACTGCTATGCAGATGACACCCAAATTTATTTTGCTCTATCACCTAATGATTATGCCCCCCTTGAATGTCTCTACCAGTGTATCGACCAAATCAACAACTGGATGTCACAAAATTTTCTTCAGCTGAACACAGATAAAACAGAAGTAATTCTATTTGGGGAAAAAAGATGAAAGACTCAGGATTACCACTATTCTTGACACAAAGGGGATTAAAACAAAAGACATGGTTAAAAATCTTGGTGTTTTCATTGACAGCGAGCTAAATTTTGACAGTCACATGAAAGCAATCACTAAAACGGTATTTTATCACCTAAAAAACATTTCCAAACTAAGAGGACTTGTGTCAAAAAATGATCTGGAAAAACTTATACATGCCTTCATCTCTAGTAGGGTTGATTACTGCAATGGCCTTTTCACAGGCCTGCCAAAAAAGACCATCAAACGACTTCAGGTGATTCAAAATGCAGCAGCTAGGGTTCTCACACGAACAAAAAGAACAGAGCACATTACTCCAATTCTAAGGTCCCTTCACTGGCTTCCAGTAAGCTATAGAATTGAATTTAAAGTATTGCTGCTGGTGTACAAATCTCTAAATGGTACAGGGCCCAATTAGCTCTCTGATATGTTGCAGCGACCTAACCCAATCAGATCTACCAGATCGCAGCAGCAAAATTTACTGGTAAAACCTGTTGTTAAAACAAAGTGTGGTGAAGCAGCTTTTAGCTACTATGCAGTACAGCTATGGAACCAACTCCCAGAGGACATTAAAAATGCTCCTGCTGTTGGCAGCTTCAAATCTAGACTAAAGACCAAGCTGTTTTCAGATGCTTTCTGCTAACTGATTAATATTGTTCTCTTTACATGTTTTAAACTTTCTTAACTTTTACAGTCTCTGCATGTTTTAAACTTTTCTTAACTTTATTCTATTTTATTCTGCTGTTTTTTTAACTGAATTTTTACTTCATTTTATTTTATTTCTACTATTTAATTCTTATTTTTCTTCCCCATTTACAGTATTTTATGTAATTTTATTTTCTATTGTTTACTGTTTTGCTTTTACTTCTGTAAAGCACATTGAACTGCCACTGTGTATGAAATGTGCTATATAAATAGCCTTGCCTTGTTTCTAAAGAGCTTACACTTTTTCAGCGGGTGGGGCTTTTTGTGTATCGGACACTGACGGTCCGGTTCTTCCATTTTCTTCAACGCAGAACTGGCTTGGATGCCTGATGACTCTGAAGGGATGTCAGTTTTATGTACAGCCACAAACCCTTTACCACTGTACCTTGTAGGCTTTTCGATCTTGGAAATGACATGACTGCTGTTGGGAGTTATCATGAAGCTTGGATCGTTTCTTTTCTTGTTTTTCAACGAACCTTGAGAAGACAGGGAAGAGAGGAAAAGCCACTCTATAATCCTCCTTAAACTGGCTTCCGAAGCTGATCCATTTCTCTTGGAGGTTATAAGGGAGCTTTTCCACTATTTGTTTCACCCCACGAGCTGTATCCAAATATGAGAGCCCAGACAGTGCACCATCTTGCTTGGCGCACTCCAATTCATGGAGAATGTCACTTAGCTCTCTCAGCTTAACAGTATCTCTATTGGTCAGCCTCAGAAAGTTCTCAATCTTTTTGAGCAATACGTCTTCGATGACCTTGGGAGTCCCATAACACTCTTCAAGACGTTGCCAAACCATGGCAACGCCTGCAGCAGGATTGAGGACGTGCACTGCACGAATTCTCTTTGCCTGTTCTGACGATTCAGCTCCCAGCGATTTGGTTAACAGGTCTAATTCTTCCCTGGCTGAAAGGTTCAAGTCTTTCATGGAACTCAGAAAAGAGGCTTTCCATGCCTAATAATTTTCTGGTTTGTCATCAAATTGCAGAAGACCAATACTAGCCATCTCTCTTCTGATGAGATATCTCACGAAGTCTTGTGCACCTTTAGACTCAGGTAAGCACTCTCTTTTTCATGGTTAGCTGTGTGCTGAGTACCACAAGGGTAAGTGTCACTCAGACCTATACTCCTTGTTGGTTCTTTTTTCATATCTCTCTAAACTGGCTGTGTGTTTCTTTGGATGTCATGAGAAACTCTATGCTTAGTGTCCAGTATTTCCTGTTTATCCATTTTTCTTTCATGTGTCTCCACGACTACAGGTTCCAAAGGCTGTTCCTGGATGAACATGTTACTGTAAGGAATATCATGAAATTAAATGCAGTGTTCATGCAGATTTAGCACTTACATTTCTGGATGAAGATCAGTGGAAATGGAAACAAAGCCCAGCTACTCTTAAAAGGTGTTGTTTTAATAGTTCCTGCTTTTGAATATTCACTCAGTACCAAGCCCAGTTATCATGTATTTTTAAATCAATCATGGAAATTATTTAATTAATCAAATGTTCTTAGTGTAGATTAAGATGTCCTTGTGGAATATTTACACAAATTGTGTAACACTCTAATTTACACATTGTGTTAATGTCAGCTGTTTTACCCATAGTTATGTATAGTTTTAAAATTAACACAACCTGTGTATCTGTTCACAACATTCAGAAGAAAGAAGAAGAAACCTTGATTTGTCACATGCACAGTGAGATTCATCCTCTGCATTTAACCCATCTGAAGCAGTGAACACACACGCACACCCAAAGCAGCAGGCAGCCATACTACAGCACCCAGGGAGCAGGCAGGGGTTAAAGGAGATATGCAGGACCTTTATTTTTAAATTAATTTCTGAGTGGATAGTATCTCCATCCTTGACTCTTGTATGCTGCATAAATTGGACTAAAAAAAAAAATTTATATATAATATATAAAAAAAAAAATTTTTTTTTTTTTGAGAGTTAAAATCAACTGTAAAGTTGGCATTTGAGCTGCCCTACTGAGCCAGCCAGCCCTGGATGGGTGATGTCACAGCAAGAACTGGTTTTAAGGCTGAGGCTTTTGACAGTTATAGACCAAAGTCATCTAAATAAAAATTTATGGTGAAAGTAAGAAATACCATTACCGACTTGCTCAACTAAGACTGATTTGACTTCATTGATTGAGGGTTGACTCTCATTAAAACAGGATAGGTGTTATAACTGATGTACATGCATGCATTTTCACTGATAAAATGTAAAAGGCTAATTAAATAATCAGATGAACTGAGACAATCACATTCTGAAGCAAATTAAATAATCTTATACCGGTAACTTAAATACACAATACAAGTTACATGTATTAATCTAAATGCAGGTAAACAACGAGTGTTGTTGTTTTTGTTGTTTTATATCCAAATGAGAGTTGCATCTTACCCTTCTGTGGTCTCACTTCTTGAAGGCTGACCTTGTGGATGATTTGTTTTGAAATAATCTGACTTTCACTTGTTCATTCAGTTCTCCGTTCATTCACTTCTTCCACATCAGGGCAAGATATTGCTGCTGAGGCAAGCATATCCAGTGGAGAAATCAGATGGCTGGTCCACTCATTCTCCATTTTCTCCGTACTGAGTACTCCGCCATTACTGCTCAGCTCAGGCAATTACTAAACCCCGGGACGGGACGTCACCAGTTTTACCAACAACTGCGGGGAGGTCACTGCCTGAGTGATAATATCTCCTCTCATTATCTCTAGCTGCTTTATCCTTTTACAGGGTCGCAGGCAAGCTGGAGCCTATCCCAGCTGACTACGGGCGAAAGGCGGGGTACACCCTGGACAAGTCGCCAGGTCATCACAGGGCTGACAGACACAGACAACCATTCACACTCACATTCACACCTACGGTCAATTTAGAGTCACCAGTTAACCTAACCTGCATGTCTTTGGACTGTGGGGGAAACCGGAGCACCCGGAGGAAACCCACGCGGACACGGGGAGAACATGCAAACTCCACACAGAAAGGCCCTCGCCGGCCCCAGGGCTCGAACCCAGGACCTTCTTGCTGTGAGGCGACAGCGCTAATCACTACACCACCGTGCCGCCCCGAGTGATATGATAATATAATATAATAGCTTCCATCATAAATCTTTACACGTAAGAGGAGAAAAAAAAGGTCAGGTCTCAAACAAGTCACAAAAAATTAAAGGGTTGGAAAGTTTAGTTATTTTCTCGTTTTAATGTTACAAGTTAATCAACGTCAGGCACCAGTGGTGTTCAGCCTCTGGCTCAACAAACCGGCCTGAAGCCACCCCACAGAGCCAGGAAATGGTGAGCTGTGTGAGAGAGGAGAAGAAAGTGACTGAATAACTACTTATCACTCTCCATTTAAAAAAAAAAAAAAAAATCCCGGTAGTGCAAAAATACCCTCTTATGCCTTATGGATGTGCAGAGGTCTTCTAACAGTGCCAGATGTGTCATTGCCAAGATCTGATTACTGGCAAGTAACTATTCATTAAATAGTTTAGATGCTTATTCATTCATCTTTTACATATTTGTATCTGAAGAATCAAACTTACATTGTCTTGCAAAAGTATCCATCTCCCTTCATATTTGTCCTGTTTTGTCACATTACAAACTGGAATTAAGATGGATTTTTTGGGGGTTAGGAGCATTTGATTTACACAACATGCCTACCACTTTAAAGGTGAAAATTGTTGTTTTATTGTGACACAAACAAGAATTAAGATGAAAAAAACAGACATCTGGAGTAGAGGCACATGTAGAGGCACCACTAAAACTAAAATAATAGCTTTCATATCATTCTTGTTAGTATAGTGGACAGTATCTCTGCCTCTCACATGGAAAACTGGAGTTTGATTCCCTGACGGGGAGGCTTTAAAAATGTATTCATTTGGGCTGCTCTGGTTAACCCACAGTTCAAAGACGTTAGGTTAACATGGGCTGGTCTCGGGTTGAAGTGCCCTTGAGCAAGGTACTTAAAGGGGATATGCAGAACCATGGCCTCACTTTTTGTTTTTAAATGCCTTGAGACCTCAAGAATGGCATAGGAATAGGTCACACACACCGCCTAGTGGCCAGTGTTAGTAATTACCAGTCATACACACCGCCTAGTGGCCAGTGTTAGCGGAGCTCCGACCCGTGCGAACGGAGCCTCATCAGCATAGATTCTTCTTCTTCTTTTGGCCGCTCCTGATTAGGGGTCGCCACAGCAGATCTTTCGTCTCCATTGCTCCCTGTCTTCCTTCTCAACCACACCTGCCACTTTCATGTCCTCTCTCACCACATCCATGTATCTCCTCTTTGGCCTTCCTCATTTTCGTTTGCCTGGCAGCTCCATCCTCAACATTCTCCTTCCCACATGCTCTGCATCTCTTCTCAGGATGTGCCCATACCATCTCAGTCTCACCTCTCTTAGCTTAATTCCCAAGCTGTCCCTCTGATGTGCTCGTTCCTTATCCTGTCCAACCTCGTCACTCCCATCGCAATCCTTAACATCCTCAACTCCGCCACCTCCAATTTGCCTCCTGTCTCTTTGTTAACCTTCCTCTGGTGTTAGCTTTCTGTTACTATCTCTTATGTTAACGGGTCGGTTTTGACCCGTGTCTTAAATCAGCCATAAAATACCCTAAAAAAAATTATCATCCAATTTGTTTCTTACCTCTTGGCTACCTTGTTAGGCTCCCTTATCCATGAAAAGATTGGTTTTAATATTTTTATTGTGGCCCGCTGGGCCTTTCTTTTAACAGCATACCCCTCGTTTTCAATATAAAAAAGTGGTCAAATGAACCTCAAGAGAATAATGTAAACAAATAAAAGGTTGTTCTGTTACCTGGCTATTACTGAGGGGTATTAGATCACATCTCTTAAATGTAAAAAAAAAAAAAGATTTTAATTTTAATATTACCAATTATAGTAGCATCTATGGTGTTTCGGGTCAATTTCGACCCATATATATTTACTTCAAGAAAAGGGCAAAAAACAAGTCTTTTTTTTTTTTCTGTTGACTATCAGTGGCCTCATTGCTGGATCTGTACACTCCAGCAAGGAGAACACCACCAATGTAGGCATCAAGGCATGCCTAGATTTTTATGCCATATTTGCCTGGCTTACTGGGCATGTATTGCCAGAACGGGCATTTTCCACGGAAAGGGAGAAAACGTTCATCTATTGTCACCTCTGGCCCTGGGTTGAACATCAGTGGAAGGAGTTGCACCCATCTCTCCCAGACATCCCTGATGGGAGCAAGCTTGTCAGATTTTGCTCTGGTGTCTCTGTTGTCAAATCTGAGGACTCTTGATATCATTCGAAAGGTCTGAAGTGACATTGTTGCCCGGAAAATATTCCTGCCTGTCAATGCGTCCCAGAGACTATCAGTGGCCTCACTGCTGGATCTGTACACTCCAGCAAGGAGAACACCACCAATGTAGGCATCCAGGCATTCCTCATCAATGTCATTCCACATGTTGCCATGGACTTTTTTTTTTTTTTTTTCCTTCATGGTTTGTCATAGCAATTATGACTTTTTTTTTTAGTGACAATGGCATAAACAGATCAAAACATGACTTGATGTCACTTACTCTCGTCACAGCAAACCTTGTGATCCCAGGGGTCATTTTGATGACATTTGCAGCAGCTGTCCTGCCATGTACATCAGGAGGTACTGAGCTCCAACAGATATTGCCACTTTTGGATCTGAATGTTTCAGCAGGAGCAGCTTCAGCACCGGTGACCTCCTCATCAGACTGATCAGATGTGTCTGTGTCTTCCGGTTGATACGCCACATCACCTTCCTCCTCAGAGACCTGCTCATCTCCATCGCTATACTGCTCTGTGTCCTCTGCCTCATTATCAGCAAAGATATGATCCAGAGCTTGGCTTACATTCAGTCCTCTTCTCATTGTTGCATGCTGTAAATTGGAGATGTGTACTCTGCAAGTCACCAACTCTAAACTCAATTGGCCTTACATGCCTGGACATGTCTTTGTTTGTTCTGTCAAACAGGCAAAGAGAAAAGTCCCTGACTGAAGCTCAAGTGGTTGGAGGAAGAGCTGGCTGTAGGCTGTTGGCTGATTGTGTGTTTATGATTTCAGTTTTGGCATTTATTATTGTTTTATAATCTTATATTTTAACTGACCAACTTGCACAGGTCTTCACGGACATCTTCAACAGGTCACTGGAACAAGCCATCGTCCCGACCTGTTTGAAGTCTGCCACCATCATCCCGGTCCCCAAAAAGTCACCCACAGCCAGCCTCAACGACTACCGCCCCGTAGCACTCACCCCCGTCATAACGAAGTGCTTTGAGAAACTGATCTTGCACCACATAAAAACCTGTCTCCCCCCCACCCTGGACCCCCACCAGTTTGCATACAGGCCTAACAGATCGACTGAGGATGCAATAGCCACTGCTCTCCACTCTGTGCTGAGCCATCTGGAGAGACAAGGACGCTATGTCAGAATGCTCTTCATCGACTACAGCTCAGCTTTCAACACCATAATACCGGACATCCTGATCCCCAAGCTAACCAGCCTCGGGCTCCCATCATCCACCTGCTCCTGGATCAAAGACTTTCTAATCAACCGACCACAACAGGTGAAGCTGGGCCGCCACCTTTCATCTGCCCGCACCCTCAGCACTGGCTCACCGCAGGGCTGCGTGCTGAGCCCACTCCTGTACTCGCTCTACACATACGACTGCAGTGCAACCCACCCAGAGAACATCATCGTCAAATTCGCTGACGACACAACAGTGGTGGGGATGATAACAGGGGGGAACGAGGAGGCCTACAGAGATGAGGTCCTGAACCTGGAGAGGTGGTGTGCAACCAACAACTTAGCACTGAACATCTCTAAGACAAAGGAACTCATCCTGGACTTCCGGCGGAACAGCGCTACCCCTGCCCCCCTGTATATCAACGGCGAGCGTGTTGAGCGAGTGCAGACCTTCAAATTCCTGGGTGTCCACATCTCTGCTGACCTCTCCTGGTCAACCAACACGTCAGCCCTGGTCAAGAAGGCCCAGCAGCGGCTACACTACCTTAGAGTGCTCAAGAGGGAGCAACTGAGCACAAGCCTGCTGGTGACCTTCTACCGCTCCACCATAGAGAGTCTGCTGACCTACGCAGTGTCAGTGTGGCACTCT
This sequence comes from Neoarius graeffei, assembly GCF_027579695.1. Classification (NCBI taxonomy): domain Eukaryota; kingdom Metazoa; phylum Chordata; class Actinopteri; order Siluriformes; family Ariidae; genus Neoarius; species Neoarius graeffei. Next base: position 6,409,675 of record NC_083587.1, read on the forward strand.
AGCTGCACAGTGGCTGACAGGAAGAGGCTGCAGAGGGTGACCAACACTGCACAAAGGATCATCGGCAGCCCTCTGCCTTCCTTAACTGACATCTACAACTCTAGATGTCTGAACAGAGCAAAAAACATCATAAGGGACATCACCCACCCTGGCTTCCATCTGTTCAATCTGCTACCCTCTGGCAGGCGATACAGGTCCATACCGGCCAGAACAAACAGACTCAGGGACAGCTTCTTTCCTAAAGCAGTCACCATACTCAACTCCAGCCTGCACTGAGGAACTGGTGCTTTGAGAACTGGCCTACTTGTGAACTGTTCAAAAGGTAACTTTGTGTGTGTATTGCATCATGTCTTTTTGCACTGTCAATACAAATGTCACCTTATCACTGAATGCTGCTATCACTAGCCACTTTACTTATACTACTGGAGTATTGATGCCAATATACTTGAGCTGTGTGTGTGTATGTACATACACATGCATATGTATGTGTGTGTATATATATATATATATATATATATATATATATATATATATATATATATATATATATATATATGTATATATATGTATATATATATATATATGTATATATATATATATATGTGTATATACTGTTATTATAATGCCAATTATGCACAATATGCCAATTATGCCAACAATGCCAATATACTTGAGCTCAATGTGTATGTATGTGTGTGTGTGTGTATATATATATATATATGTGTGTGTGTGTGTGTGTGTGTATATATGTGTATGTATGTATGTGTATATGTGTAGGTATACACTGTTATTACAATGCCAATATACTTGAACTGTAATTATGTTACACATGGTTGCACACCACTGGATGCTGCTACTATCAGCCACTTTACTTGCCCTTAAGGTTTTATCTACTGTGCTTTGTCTTGTGTGTATTCTCCATGCAGGACCTATACAAATGTGTCTGTATATAGTAACTAGTAGTTCAATAGTAGTTTTTGTATTTTGAATATACCTTTTCTTTTTATTCTATGTGTGTGTGCACTTTATGGAGCAGCTCTGAATTTCATTATACTCTGTGTGATGACAATAAAGGCTTTCTATTCTATTCTATTCTATTCTATTTCCTCCGGGTGCTCCGGTTTCCCCCACAGTCCAAAGACATGCAGGTTAGGTTAACTGGTGACTCTAAATTGACTGTAGGTGTGAGTGTGAATGGTTGTCTATGTGTCAGCCCTGGCGACTTGTCCAGGGTGTACCCTGCCTTTCGCCCGTAGTCAGCTGGGATAGGCTCCAGCTTGCCTGCGACTCTGTAGAACAGGATAAAGCAGCTACAGATAATGAGATTACACATCGTATTATTTGGTGCAATTTAATGATGGATAATGTGTTCTGAGAAAAGATTTTAATGTTATATAAACGTGGTTAAATGGATGAAGTGATGAGGTTAACTTTGGTTAGCCTCATGTGAATGTTCATGAGAACAATTTCACTCAATCAATTCCTCCATTATCTTCCTGAGTTGGGTTTGACTGAATACAAGTTTTGATTGGTAGTAAACTTTGGTTTAATGGTAGTGATTAATTTCAGATTAATCACACTTTTTTTTAATCTGTTCTAAATGTACCTTAAAGGGATACTTTTCAAGTTTTTGGGAAGTGGGAGTGGACAAATATGTTTGCTTTCTGCAAATGTATGTGACCAGGTCAAGAAGGATAAGGCTGGACACATCAAAAATTATTTTTGTAGGCATTTTATTCCCCTACTGCATTTAAAAAATAAAGCAATGTTAACTTTATAATTGAGTGTTTAGCACAATTCAGTGTGGACAAAACAAGATAGTATTTTCTTTGAGTTCTCCATTTAACTTCCAACCTCAATGTCACATGGGTTCTGTGACAAAATGACGCAGCCAAGAATTGCAACTTCGGTGCAAGGATAGAGGTTTATTTACAGTCCAGATTTTTCCAAAAGTGAGCAAGTGCAAAAATAAAAAAATAAAGTTGGAATTTCAAAATGTTACAAAGTAAGGTATACCTATGAATTAAAAAAAAAAAAGACAGAAAGGTAACTAGACTAAAATAGAAAGAGTTTCCAGTCTGAAGAGCAAAACACTGCACAGCTCAGGACTACAAACCAGACTATAATGAAAATGGCCAGACAGTGAACTACTTCTTCGGGTTTTATGGCAGTTGGCAACCAGCTTTGTTGGTGCATTACCGCCACCTCTGGACTGGAGTGTGGAACAAGAATATCTACCACCCACAATTCTTAAAAAAAAGAAAAAAAATGTATAAAAAGAAGAGAAATCACTCAGATTTCCAGCTACATTTTGTTAATTAGGCCTGTGTTTTTTAAAAACCTACATAGGTGGTTGAAACACACCTCTCCTGTGCTTAACTGCAGCATGTTCTGGACATTAAACACCACTTTTTCCCTCTGTAGGTGCCTTATAAGTACCTCCCTGTCAGCACTGTATTTTGGACAGTATACAAGAACATGTTCTATGGTCTCCTGGCTGTCACTGCACTCACAGGTTCCATCATGTTTCTTAATCCTGTATAGTGTGCTGTTAAGTGCTGTGTGTCCAAAACGCATTCTGGAGAACACATCCTCCACCTTTTTCTCCCTGCTTGTGCTTCTGGCTCTTCCCACATGGTTTTGAATGGCATAGTACTGCCTTCCAGTGTCCCTAGCATTCCACATGTTCTGCCACTTATTTCTTGTCCTGACCTTGACAATACTTTTAACCTCAGCCTTACTATCAGACAGTGAACTACCTCCTTCAGAGGGCTTAAATAGTCACTAGCCCCTCCCCCTACAATTAACACAAACAGCTGTAGACAGACAAAACCCCTTTTATCTTCCATTTACATAACAATGGCAATATTTATACATAGCAAAAGTCTTACATTTCTCTCATACAAAACAACTATTTACATTACAAAACCTTGGCTTCACCACAATTCTTAATTTACTCTTAATTAGCTTAATTGGATGAAATCAAATCAAATCAAGTTTATTTGTACAGCGCTTTTAACAATAAACATTGTCGCAAAGCAGCTTTACAGAATTTGAACGACTTAAAACATGAGCTAATTTTATCCCTAATCTATCCCCAATGAGCAAGCCTGTGGCGACGGTGGCAAGGAAAAACTCCCTCAGACGACATGAGGAAGAAACCTCGAGAGGAACCAGACTCAAAAGGGAACCCATCCTCATTTTGGCAACAACAGACAGCCTGACTATAATATTAACAGTTTTAACAGGTATAACCATCAACTGTCCTCATGGGGCCGTCCTTCACAGGAGTGGGGCGATAAAACTCCGACCAGACACAGGGCACATTAATCATTAGCTTGTAATGAAACGGGCACTACAAAGACAGCCGGCTTCCACAGTTTGGGTCCTTTGGTCACCTGGAAGTGCTGCACGAGAGAATAGAAGCAAACAAACATGGCTCCCACTCACCACACTAAGATAAGTTAATAAAGATTGTATTGAAACCCAAGTGTGTGAGATTATTTAACTATGAGGTACTTTTGTTATTAAACTATTGCTATAAACAACTTGTGTGTGTACCCACAGAGTTAGTTAACTGGTAATTTAGCAGTAGCTCAACATAAATGATATATATGGTATCAGGTGCTGGTGTGTAGTGTGGTGCATTGGCGCCTGGTGCTGGTACTGAAAGAGTTCCGTGTGACACTCAAACTATATGCAATAAACTAAACAAACTATGTGATGTGGACTCTGGACAAAAGTATTGGTGATCTTTAAATAAAGAAAATAAAAATACAAAACCAAAATAAATGCATTTGTTAGGCCACACAGCTCAAGATGTTTTCTAGTAAAATGCAATAACCGACTAGTAAATATACACAAGCTTCATGAGCAAAGACGGTGTAGTGGTTAGCATGGTTGTTTCACAGCATGATGTTTCTGGGTTTGAACCCATTGACTGGCATTGACTTCTTGTGTGGAGTTTGCATGATCGGATGTGCTGGTTTCCCCCTGAAGACATGTGGTTAGGTTAATATGGGATGGCCTTGAGTGAGGCACCCAACTGCTACCTGGGCACTGTTAGCACGGCTGCCCACTGGTATGTGTGTTCACTGCTTCAGATGGGTTAAATGTGGAGAGGAATTTCACAAGTGTGTAATGAATAAAGTTGTGCTTTCTTTCTTTTTTTAATAAACACTTTAACAACTCAAGTTTCTCAGAATAAAACACACTCTCTCACTCCAGTGTGTAGCCTGTGCACTTACACACGGACCTTAACACATCTTTTCTCCCCACTTTTTATATATATATATATATATATATATATAAAACTCCCCACTCACCCCTCCTGACAGGAGAGGTAATCCACCACCACCATATGCAGTCCCCGGCCTGTGGGCCAAATTGGATTTAAAGTCCCGAAGGGCGATCCACGCAGTGGTCCCACTGGTCGGAACAGAGGGTGAACGGGTGTCTGAGCAGGTAGTACCTGAGAGTGAGGACCGCCCACTTGATGGGCAAACACTTTTTCTCCATCGATATTTTCCACTGATCCAGCATTCAAGAGTGACCTGGAAAAGCAGTGCTCTCACACAGATTCGAACTGGGGCTGTTGCAATCACAGCCCCATAAGAGCATCTGCTAAATGCCTGTAACATAATGTAATGTTAAAACAAAATTTAGGATTGCTGTATGTCTTTGACAAGGGATAAATTTTGTATCCAACTATTTAGATAGAGCTGTGACATAAATACCCCAGGAGTTGCTGAAATAGCTCAGTAGGGAGTGTGTTAGATTGAAAATCTAAAAGTCCTTGGTTCAAGCCCAGAGTTTAACCTCAAGGAATGTGGTTTGTGTACATCTTGGTCTGTACTTTTTTTTTTTGCCAGGTCGATGCCAGTAATTTGATGGTTAAAACAATCCCACTGTTTACCTTTGGTTCCATGGTGTAATGATTAGCACTCTGAATCCAGTGATCTGAGTTCAAATCTCAGTGAAACCTGTGAATCCTTCATTTGCAGCTTCTAAACTAACATACACAGACTGTCTCAACAGAAGGCTCCTTTTGGTCAAGCCAGCTTTTATGTCCCAAACCCTTTGCGACCGTCACTATAGAACAACTTCAAGATGTTCAGTTCTGCAATTTTGCATCTGGGCTTTATTGCAGTATCATTGCAGCTTTGAGGATATTGGCCACTATATGTCTGTATTGATCTTCTGAAATGCACAAGCGCTGAATGATTTGGCTTCATGGTGTCATGGTTAGCACTCTAGATGGTCAATCCAGGCATCTGAGTTCAAATATTGGTGGAACCTGTAAAAGTTTGTGCCTGCATTGAATGATGGATAAACAAGACAGTTTTGTTTCAGTAAGGAAAATCCCATTTTTTATGCAATGCATGATCAAAATACATGAAAAACAAATGTCCTCCCTTTTTATTACAAAGATGAAAACAGATGTTTTAATGATATTTTCACCGCTGAATGGAAACTGTCCTCATTTTTTTTCTCAGAAATCTGGTCACCTTAAATTACACGATTGCTTTTTTTGTTTGTTTTTTTGCAGTCAAATACAGTAATGACATGGATAACGAGTTCATGATTTTAGCAAACCTGCAATTGTCAGCAAGTAAACAATGAATGAAAACGTGTTGAACAACACAACACCAATCACAATGTTTGTTACAGTAGCTGCATAATTAACACTGGTTGCCGATCACCACTGGAACAAGGGAAGGAATAAACTCAAAAGTCTCATTTCCAATAAAAAAAAATAGACTAATAAAGTATCTTTAAAAAATGCCAAAAAACCACCAAAAAAAAGCCAGTTAGCTCGTTAGCAATCGTTTAATGATTCTTTATGAAGTTGCCATAAAAGGTAAAACTATTTTTGCCTGACTAATGGAAATATAATGCACATGACTACGGAAGATTATTTAAGAAGAAGAAAAAAGAAACACTTAATGCTCACTTGCTTACCTTGATGAACTGCTTTGAAGAACTTAAACTTGCCTTGAGGCAGCATCGTTCTCCAGTAATGAATATGTAATCAGTGGCATCACATGCTACATTGCGCTTACTCTATAGCTCACATCATCCAATCTTACAGTGGAAAGGAGTGCTGGGATTGGCTATTTCAAGAGTGCTAATCTGTTGTGCTCTGCATGCGTGGGTTTGAAGCCCACCTTTGTTGCATGTCATTTAACCTCATATTGACCATGAAGGGTGCCCCTCCATGGGGGGGGCGGCCAAGATGGCGTCTGTGTCACATGATTTGTGTAGCTCCGCAATATGATAAACAAAACCTAATGTACTGAATTGCTAAATATGCTTAAGGGCTGATTAGAATGAACCTAATTAATAAACTAAATAGGTACTACAAGGCCCTCGCTCAGAAAGATTTTTTTTAATTATAATTCTCTTTCATTTTATTCATCTCATCTCATTATCTCTAGCTGCTTTATCCTGTTCTACAGGGAAGCTGGAGCCTATCCCAGCTGACTACAGGCAAAAGGCAGGGTACACCCTGGACAAGTTGCCAGGTCATCACAGGGCTGACACATAGACAACCACTTACACTCAATTTAGAATCACCAGTTAACCTAACCTGCATGTCTTTGGGGGAAACCAGAGCACACCCACACAGAACATGCAACCTACGCACAGAAAGGCCCTCGCCGGCCACGGGGCTCGAACCTGGACCTTCTTGCTGTGAGACAACAGCGCTAACCACTACACCACTGTGCCGCCCTCATTTTATTCATTGTTATCCAAATAGCTCCTAAAGTTAACCATTCAGTGAACCTGCTAACTAAAGGAGAAGTGAACGTCGCACTATACAAACTAAACTGACAGGAGTTGGTAAACATACTTGCTACTTTATTCAGGTTATCCATCAATATGAAAACAGAGGAAGATATCCACAGTGTAATGCATTCCTGTGCCAGAAAGTATCTGAGTGGAAAGTTTGAATTGGATGCTTTACAAGATGAAATGGAACAGTGTTTGGTGCCACAACCAGAAACTCCAAAACCATGACCAGCCAAAAAGTCGAAGACACATGCTCATGACGAGGATGATAAAGAGACTGTGCTCATCTCGCATTTGCTAATAATAATGGAAAGAATTAAAAAGATGCGAGAAGAATCTCTCAAATGGCTGCAGTCACTTGAGGCAATGGTTAAAGATAATACAAATTCCATTAAAAGTGTCACCCACGTCCTTGACTCTATGGGGAAACAAGTAAAAGATGTGTTGAATAAAGTCGTTGCCTTACAAAGTAAAGTCCACATTTAGAAAAAGAGAACAATGTCCTCTGAGACAAATGCAGCGACCTAGATGCCAATAAAAGAAGATGGACTTTACGAGTGTCTGGCATTCCGGAGCAAGCAGGTGAGAACGTGAAGAATGTCATCTTCAACATTTTCAAACAGGTCTCCCCAGACATCCACCAGAGGGCCTTGGAGGAACTGCGCCCGGCCACGAGAAGCTTGTAAGGTGCCGGACACAGACGTGATGACAGGTTCACAAAGGTACCACCCCAAGCCGCTTGAGGACCACAAAGGTACTTTGCCCAGACAGTACATAGAGCCTCAAAGGTATTACACCCAGCCACGGGTGGTCCTCAGAGGTCCTGTGGCCATTCCCATTCACCACTGGGCACTCCCTGGTGGTCTAGTGGCTAGGATTCGATGCTCTCACTGCCGCAGCCTGGGTTTGATTCCCAGTCAGGGAAAAGTCTTGGCTTGGGGGGGTGATTTTTTCCTCCTCTTCCTAACATTATTACTAAAACAGCATCAGACGCTCTGTCAGAGCAAACACTTCCTTCGAGCCAGATTCAAACCACCAACCTAAGGATAGCCATCATAAGCAACTACAGTCCTCCATGCTTCCAACTGAGCCATTGAAGGGTACCCTAAAGTGCTTTTCTGGTGAGTGAGCTGTCAAGCAACATCTCTAACAGCGCTTGCTTTTAATATACTGCATATATATTGTTGTGTGCCAAAACTCGTTTTGCACAAGCTGGCTTAACCTCCCAAATTATGTGCACTTGCAATATGCAACGCAATGAACTAATTTAGAAAATCTATTATAAATAGTGATTTCTCTTCAGTCTTTTAAGGCTGATGAAAAACTCAGTTTCAAAGGAATAGAAACAAATGAATGGACCTTGTTTGTTTCGGGCATTTTGGCAAACATGAAAGCAAACTCCAGAGAAGTTGTGTTGATGATGACTGTGATACTCTGTACACAAAACTCCAGTCGAACTCCAGGTTCTATTAAAACAGTATTCATTTTTAGTATTCCGGACCTTGAGGCTTTATTTCCTATTCTGATTTATTCATATGGATTTATTCAAACGTTGTAGGCTTGTCCTCACCAGTGTTGGGGAGTAACGAATTACATGTAACAACATGACGTAATTTAATTACAAAAAAAGTGTAACTGTAATTCGTTACAGTTACAACAGGAAAATATGTAATTCAGTTACAGTTACTTATGGAAATATTGAGAATTACAATTTTAGTTACATTTGAAAAACAAAAACCTTTACGACATGAGCAAGGATATTTTTATTGCTTTGCGCATAATTTTGCCGTTTCCCGCCACGGCTCCTTGTCTGTCCTGGGTTTTCCTATCATGTTTGCCAGCAGTAGCGCCACTCTGTTTCTGTGCTTGAGCACTAGAGCAGCAAGAAGCGCGCGGTTCAGTTCAGCTCAAGCAGCAGTCATGTCAGACGCCTTCAAGCATTGGAAATTTAAGAAGCATTTCATCTACATCACTGAAAATGGCTCAAATTTAACTGTCCAATGCAAGCAGTGTTTGCCGGCCATCAAGAAGTTGTCCACGTCAAAGCAGTCTATGTCAAACCTAAGGAAACATTTAGAGGTAAGTGCAACTCACTGGTTTATTTCCGATCAGAAGGCATTCATTTTGAGGTTGTAAGCACATTAACAGCAAGGTAGGCTATGCTGACGAAATATGTTGAACTACCAGCTCTAGAACAACTGACACCCACCTACATACCATCGTTGTTATTAATCCCAGTGGGCAACATAATATAATGATGTACGATTGATTCAATGTCATATATCACAACAACGGTTAAGCACACATGTCGTTTCCCTAGTTAGCTACGTGCTAGGCTACTACCATTCACTTGAATGTGTTTATTGTTTAGCATGCTAGCTCGATTTACAGGCTAACCAACTTAACTAAAAGTCCTAAACAGCTATTCGTTGAAATCATACACGTCTATAGACAATGACAGGCTGTATCAAATTGATATTTATGACTGTTTAGCGTTTTAAAATGCATGAAAGACGTTTGTCGAGATGTCTATGACATGACCTTACCTACCTAATGACTGTATCATTGGACCTAGCTATCGTTCTATGGAAAGTGACTAGCCTACCTGTTCAAGTTTGTTCCATGCAAATGCAAATGTTCAGTGACTTTACTCTTGACACTACGTTGCAGTGTCCACAGTTGTAATGCTGGTCTAACCCAGTGACTCTCTTGATTTTTTTGAATGATATGGTGCAAACACTCCATTGTATTTTTTTGTAATCAACATTCCATTGACTCTTAAATGTTCAATGACTGACTACCCATCGTCAGTCTTAATTCTTGATGGACTGTATTGTGCCATGTTTCATTTTACAAGCAAAGAGAAAAACAAGAAAAATAAAATGTGATGTAAAAGTCTCACTTTGGTTATTTATTACTAGATTAAAGTAGAACACTTTATTGTCATTGCACATGTATGAAGTAATGAAATGCAGTTTGGCATCTAATCAAGTGCAACACGTGCAGACTGCACATAATGCAGTATTTAGAGACAAAATGCCGTTATTTACAGCTAGTGTAAGTAAAGATGGTTATATGTGCAGAGCATGTATGCGCAGAGTATGTACAATGTAGTTATGGCAGTACAATGCACAGGGCAATGAAAAATAGCATGGTATAAATAAATGTGATGAATACAGATGGAATCATTATACAGGTAATCCTATACCATTGTAGATAGGGCTATACAGATGTGAATTGAAGAGGAACACTATATGGATGGTAAAGTGTGGATAGAGGGGAACGAAAGACTGGTCTTTGGGAAGAGTTCAATAAGGTGACCGCTGTGGGAAAGAAGTGGTTTCTGAACTTGCTTGTGTAGTCTGCAAACTGTGAAAACGGTAGAGCCTAGGGGAGGAACAGAAGAGTATGGCCCCTATGACAGGAGTCTGAGAATCACATGCACGGTGCAAGCATCTCTTATGGACCTCCTGTGATTGCTTGTCAGCAATTCCCTCTCAGCTTAGTACTGCTTTAAGGTTCACACTGTCGGTTTTCAAAAATTAAATGGTGAACATGGGTCAATAGTCATTAAAACCTTAAAGTAATTAAAAAGTAATCCAAAAGTAACTAGTTACATGACTTTTTAAAAGTAATTGAAAAAGTTACACTACAATTACATTTTAAACAAGGTAACTTGTAACTGTAACGAATTACATTTTTAAAGTAACTTACCCAACACTGGTCCTCACCAATTTACCAGTGGCCTTCACAGAGATGAGAGCATGAAGAGAATTGCTCAGTCAGGGCAAAGTGCAAGGGCAGGAAAAGCTTGTTGGTACGTTAATGACATCATGTGGCCGTACAGTGTAATTGCTTCTAGATATTCTCAAAAAAAGATCTGAAAATTGATTTCTGCTTATGCTGGTAATGAAGTTACTTAAAGTTGAAATGCTGACTCATGTTTTTGTTTTGTTTTTCTTTTTGCGGCTGAGGAACCACATGACCGTGTATCACTATCATCACCATTGTTGTTTCCACAGTCAGATCGACAATTATTGTCCTAGCTCAGTAAAGAAGGTTTGTGTGATTGTCCTGTGGCTTGCCGGGATTGATTGAATGATTGATTTTTCTTTTTTTTTCTTTTTAATTTATTGTGGCAGCGGGAGCGTGGTCAAGCGTCGGTCTGTGAATGGATGGCAGAGTCAGGGAAGGTAAGTGGCAGAATCACTGCACCTGACGAGAATTAACCTGTGTTTGTGTGTCTTCCCCAGTGACCGCGCCCTATAAGAGGAGAGGGAGAGCAGAGGAAGGGGGCTATCCCCCAACCAGAACACTTGTGTGTGTGTGTGTGTGTGTGTGTGTGTGTGTGTGTGTGTGTGTGTGTGCGTGCATATGTGAGTACGTGGGAGAATAAATGTATAGCTGAAAAGCTAAAATTACAGGGTTTTTGTGAACTCAGTTCTGGCCTGCCATGCTTCTGTGCTCCACCCACCTTAACTATTTCTACAGTGGTGCCGAAACCCGGGACAGAGTACAGAAAAGAACAGCCCCATGGAGTCCTCCCCCTTCAAGGACCTGGTCCATGCCCTCACCTCGGCCCAACAGAGCCAGCACCAGGCACTGGTCGCCCTCTGGAAGGAGCAGGAACAACGGTTCGAAGCCCTAGTGCTGGCACAGCAGGAAGATCGCCAGGCATTCCGGCAGCTGCTCGCGTCGGCGGGGTCCACCATCACCACTGCCACGGGCCCTCCCCACCTCACCCTAATGAAGATGGGTCCGCATGATGACCCTGAAGCCTTCCTTGCTCTTTTTGAGCAGGCAGCAGAGGCATGGGGTTGGCCGGTGGAACAGCACGCTGCGCACCTCCTCCCCCTGCTAATGGGTGAGGCGCATCTGACCGCACTACAGCTCCCCGCCGACAGCCGGCTGGTCTATGCCAACCTCCGCAGGGCCGTCTTCCAATGTGTGGGGTGCACCTCGGAGCAGCAATGACAGCGCTTCCACACGCTGTGCCTGGAGGAGGTCAGCCGGCCGTTCACATTTGGCCAGCAACTCCGGGACACCTGCCGATGGTGGCTGAGGACCGACAACCGTGATGAAGAGGGAATCATTGACCTGGTGGCGCTGGAACAATTCATTGCCCGACTTCCGGAAGGAACAGCGGCATGGGTCCAGTGCCATCTCCCAGCTTCACTGGATCTGGCCATTGAGCTGGCGGAGGACCATATGGCAGCTGTTCTGACAGCAGGACAGCATGTCTCCTCTTCTCCCTTCACCTCTCTCTCTCTCTCTCTCTCTCTCTCTCCTTCTGTTCCTTGTCCTCGCCCCATTCCCCCACCGCGGAGGCAGGGGCTGGCTCCACTCCAGCCGGCCCACCGCACCCGCGGTGCCCCACTGTTTCCTACTTCCATGTCTGTGTCTTCCCCCCGCTCAGGTGAGTGAGCTCTGGAACACCCATACAGAGGGAGAGCCTGGGCCGGTTTGCTGGCGCTGCGGGGAGCCGGGGCACCTCCAGCATCAGTGCTTGGCGATGGTGGTGGGCACGGTGGTCCGGATCCCCGATGCGCCGGGAAACACCCTCGATCAGGCCGGAGCATATTACATACCGGTGAGTATCCAAGGGGATACGTATCAGGCTTTGGTGGACTCCGGCTGTAATCAGACCTCCATCCACTAAAGTCTGGTGCAAGATGAGGCATTGGGGAGAGCACAGTTGGTGAAGGTTTTGTGTGTACAAGGGGATGGTCACAACTACCCTTTATTGTCAGTCCACATTCTATTTCGAGGGGAGAAATTTAGAGTAAAGGCGGCGGTTAATCCTCGCCTTACCCACTCGATAATTTTGGGGATTGATTGGCCGGGATTTAGGGAATTAATGGCACATTTAGTGAAGAGCCTTGACAGCCCTGGCCTTGAGAGCCCTAGCCTTGACAGCACATGTGCTGGAGAGAAAAAAAAAATTCTGAAAAAAAAAAAACATTTTTCTGAAATTTAAGACTCTAGAGGGGTGTGTTGAACCCAAGCCTGACGACCCCTGATGTTTTTATGGTGTTTTTATACATGAAAAGCACATATGCAGGTGTAAAAAGCTCATGCACTTGGTGAGTCAGCATACATGCTAACCCTGAACTGTGGGACTTTGTCATTTTTCTGCCTGATGCCCATGGTAAAACTGAGCAGTGAGACTTTGCCATTTTGCTGAACTGTGGGAATTTGTCATTTTTCCACCTGATGCCCATGGTAAAACTGAGCAGTGGGACTGCCATTTTTCTGAATTGTGGGACTTCGTCATTTTTCCGCCTGATGCCCATGGGAAAAAAAGTCAGGACTTAATCATCAAAGAGAGAGAGAGAGAGAGAGGATTGAGAGAGAGAGGACTACCAGGAAATACAGAAAAATAAAAAGACATTAGATTACAGGGAACTAACCATAAGTTTGGTGTTCTCTGCCAAGAGAGACAGTCACAGCTTTGGCCAAAACTTTGTTTAAAGCAATCCAACCCAACCCTGGACCCTTGGACCCACTGAGTAGCACCTGTGGACTGGCCAGTATTCAGACAAGTTTGGAGGCTTTGGGATAGATTTAAATTTTAATTCCATTTTTCAACATTTTTTATCTAATCAGGCCATGGAATTGCAACCCAACTTGCTTACCCAGGCTGCAACCCAACCCCCCACAGCTCTTTGCCCTGCTTAATGGCCCTTCCTTTGTTTTGGGCCCTCTGGGACACCAGTCTGCCTGCAAAACCTCACTGGAGGCCAATATGTCCATCAGTCTGAAGGACATCATGTCTTACACTGTAATTAGCAGCACTGGAGCACCCCAGGGCATGGTGCCGGCCCCTCTTCTCTTCACCCTGTACACCACGGACTTCTGCTACAACTCGGAGCTGTGTCACATTCAGAAGTTTGCCGATGACACAGCCATCATTAGGTGCATCAGTGACGACAGAGAGGAGGAGTATAGGAGCCTGGTGAGGGACTTTGCTGTGTGGTGCAACAGGAACCATCTGCAGCTCAACACCTCAAAGACCAAAGAGCTGGTCATTGACTTTGGGAAGTCCAGACCAAGGTCACGACCAGTTCTGATCGAGGTAGTTGAGGTGGAGGCTGTAGATTCCTACAAGTACCTCGGGCTGTGGCTGGACAGCAAGCTGGACTGGACTTGCAACACCAGTCACTTATACAGGAAGGGACAGAGCAGGCTATACTTCCTTAGGGCAGGGGTTCCCAAACTTTTCCATGCCAAGGCCCCCCAAACAGCATTAGCTTCTGACCAGGGACCCCCTTTGCAAACCCACAGACAATGCTACTAAATATGTAAAGAAACATCAACTTTTAGAATGTTTTCTCTTACTTTTATTCAATAGTCAATAATTGTTACATTTGTTTAACATAAGAATATTATTAACTAACATGTTTTCAACACAAATATTTTCGCACTGAACAATAAACTGTATAACCTCCTGTAGTACCTGATTCAACTCGTTATCCATCCTTTTTGCGACCAGTGCCTCGCGATGGAGCATGCAGTGTGTGGCCACTACATGCGGGGCCTTCTGCTTAATGAGAGCGGTCACTCCACTGATCTTCCCGGTCATTGCCACGGCTCCGTCCGAATACCCCCCACACACACAACGGGTCCAGTCCAATCCGTTAGACTCGATGTAACTGTCCAAAACTTGAAAACTTCTTTCAAGTGCTTTACAAAATAGTATTTCCTCCACAAATCTTTCCTGTGAAATAAATCTGATGTACACAAGCAATTGGGCCTCATTGGATAAATCTGTGCTCTCATCCAGCTGAAGTGCAAAGTATTCGCTGGTTCTCACCTGCTCCAACAGCTGAGCAGATACGTCTTGAGCCATGTCACCAATCCGTCGGCTCATGGTGTTATCAGAGAGTGGGACAGCATTGATTTTTTTGGCAGCATCCTCACCAAGCAATTCTTGGACAATGTCTTTGGTGGCTGGTAAAATCAAATCTTCTCCAATTGAGTGAGGTTTTTTAGCACGAGCAATGTGGTATGAGGCTAAAAATTATGCTTCAGGGCCTGCTCGGGGACAGTAGCTTTCTGGGTGAATGCAGCAGATTGCCTGACCAAATGCTCTTCTTTGCGTCTGAAGAAATCTACTGTTTTTTCGGCATCTGTCGGATGTTTTTTTACCAAGTGACACTGAAGTTTCGAAGGTTTTAAGCACTCGTTTGACAGGGTCTCCAGACAGAGGACACATTTCGGGCAATCATGGCCATTTTTCTGTATGGCTGTAAAGCCATACTTAATGTATGCTGCCTCATATTTTCGGATTTTAGTTGGCCAAGACTTCTTAGTTTTTTTCACAGTAGTGTCCTCCACAGCAGGGCTGTTGGTTTGTTCCTTTGGTCTCTTCTTCAAAAACCTGTCCATTTTGCGCTAGCAATATGCTAGCTTGAGGAGCAAAGCAGCTTGATAAATGGTGCAAACCACAACATCACAGGCAATCGGAGAGATGAGCATGGCAAACAACGTTTCGATATGATGTATTATTATTAATAATTATATTTTATAATAATGATCAAAAAATTAATTACAATATATTTAATAATAATTATTTTTAAAAAGTATATTTTTTTCTGTGGCGGCACGGTGGTGTAGTGGTTAGCACTGTCGCCTCACAGCAAGAAGGTCCGGGTTCGAGCCCAGTGGCTGGCGAGGGCCTTTCTGTGTGGAGTTTGCATGTTCTCCCCGTGTCCGCGTGGGTTTCCTTCGGGTGCTCCGGTTTCCCCCACAGTCCAAAGACATGCAGGTTAGGTTAACTGGTGACTCTAAATTGACCGTAGGTGTGAATGTGAGCGTGAATGGTTGTCTGTGTCTATGTGTCAGCCCTGTGATGACCTGGCGACTTGTCCAGGGTGTACCCCGCCTTTCGCCCGTAGTCAGCTGAGATAGGCTCCAGCTTGCCTGCGACCCTGTAGAACAGGGTAAAGCGGCTAGAGATAATGAGATAATGAGATTTTTTTCTGCAATTTTTTGTTATCGTCCCTCCAACTTTCTGAGACCCCCCTAGCGCCCCCTGGCAGCCCCCCAGGGAGCCACGGCCCCCACTTTGAAAACCACTGCCTTAGGGGGCTGCAGTCCTTTAACATCTGCAGGAAACTCCTGTGGATGTTCTATCAGTCTGTGGTCACCAGTGTTCTGTTTTACACCATGGTGTGCTGGGGGCAGCACATCCAAGAAGGACACATCCAGGCTGGACAAACTGATCAGGCGGGCCAGCTCTGTGGTCGGCATGAAGCTGGACTCTCTGGTGACGGTGGCAGAGAAGAGGTCTATGGACAAACTATTGAACGTCATGGACGATGCCAGTCACCCTCTGCACACCGTCATCAGCAACCAGAGGAGCCTGTTCAGTGACAGAATGCTCCTTTCCAAGTGCAGGATGAACAGACTCAAAAACTCCTTTGTCCCTCATGCCATCAGACTGTACAACTCCTTTCTGGGGGGGAGGAGGGGTAACAGGAGGACAGAGGACGGGAAGGAGCAGTAGCCTAGCCTAAAAAGAAGCAATACCGGACAATGTGCAATATAATGTGCAAATTAAAGTGCAATATCTTTCCTGCTTCCCCCCCACACACACTTACCCTAACCCCATTTCTCCCCCCCTTCCTCTCTTCCCCGTATCTTATTCTTTTATATTTGTATATGTAAATACTTAATTTATTTTAATTTACCTAGAAGTTTTTCTCTATTTTTTTCTCAGTTTATCTGTAATGATGCTGCTGGAATCTTAATTTCCCTGAGGGAACCCTCCCAAAGGGATCAATAAAGTTTTGTTTTATCTAATCTAATCTAATCTAATCTAATCTAATCTAATCTAATCTAATCTAATCTAATCTAATCTAATCTAATCTAACCCACTATTGCATTCTGGTGGTCAGAACAGGTAATGCAGGGCCACCTCAGCTTCTTCCCTGGAATGGTCAGCAATGGTGCTGAACTTCCCGACTTCGGTGAACTTAGATTTATTGCCATCTGATGGTCAGAGCAGGTAATGCAAGGCCACTTCAGCTTCTCCCTGGGATGACTTGAGGGATCTTAGATTTATTAAATGACAATGTAAAAAAAAAAATCATATTCTTTTATGGCTAACACTGTACATACTTGGTCAGCAAGTATGCTGAACTTCCTGACTTATGTGAGCTGGGATTTATTTAATGACGATGTTTTTTGTGAGTTTTCTGTCAACATGAACCACTTTTTTTCTGGCCACTTTGACCAATTGGACACTTGGACTTTTCACTATTGGTACTTGCATCGGTAGCATGCGCTGGGGAAAAATTTTTGATTTTCTGGAAAAAAAATCATATTCATTTTCCTTGTGGGCTAACACTGTGCAGGGGTGTGTAGAACCCTTTCTGATGGTTTTTGTAGGTTCTCTGTCCACTTGCACCACTTTTTCTAAGGCCTTGGCCTTGACAGCCCTGGCCTCGAGAGCCCTGGCCTTGAGAGCCCTAGCCTTGACAGCTCATGTGCTGCATAATATTTTTAAAAATTGAAAAACAAGAAAAAACAATCAAATGAGTGGGTGGCTTGTATTTACAGGTTGTTTAGAGTCCCTTCTGATGTTTATTTGAGGAATTTCTGCCCACTTGGACACTTTTTTACATGGTGCCTTAGCCTTGACAGCACATGAGCTGGGGAGAAAAAAAAAACATTTTCTGAAAAAAAAATAATTCTGAAATTTAAGACTCTAGAGGGGTGTGTTGAACCCAAGCCTGACGATCCCTGATGTTTTTATGGTGCTTTTATCCATGAAAAGCACATATGCAGGTGTAAAAAACTCATGCGCTTGGTGAGTCAGCATACATGCTAACCCTGAACTGTGGGAGTTTGCCATTTTTCAGCCGGATGCCCATGGTAAAACTGAGTAGTGGGACTTTGCCATTTTTCTGAACTGTGGGACTTTGTCATTTTTCCGCCTGATGCCCATGGTAGAAAAAGTCAGGACTTAATCATCATCAAAGAGAGAGAGAGAGAGGACTACCAGGAAATACAGAAAAATAAAAAACATTACATTACAGGGAACTAACCATAAGTTTGGTGTTCTCTGCCAAGAAAGACAGTCACAGCTTAGGCCAAAACTTTGCTGAAAGCAACCCAACCCTGGACCCTTGGACCCACTGAGTAGCACCTGTATACTGGCCAATATTCATACAAGAAGTTTGGAGGCTTTGGGATAGATTTAACTTTTAATTCCATTTTTCAAAATTTTTTTCAACTGATGGTTGGAGCAGATAATGCAGTGCCACTTCGGCTTCTCCCTGGTATGGTCAGCAAGTATGCTGACCTTCCCGACTTGAGTGATCTTAGATTTATTAAATGACAATGTAAAAAAAAAAATCATATTCTTTTTGGGCTAACACTATACATACTTGATCAGCAAGTATGCTGAACTTCCCGACTTCTGTGAGCTGGGATTTATTTAATGACAATGATGGTTTTTGTGAGTTTTGTGGCATTCTAGATCTGCTGCGTGAAAATTGGGAGGAGGGACCTTCAACAAGCAAAAATGAAATTCGATATGTTATCGACCTGTGCGCCAAACTCCACACACTCATGCACCTTACCCAGGAGAATTTGCGGCAGGCCCAAGAATGTCAAGTCCGTCTGTACGACAGGGGCACGCACCTTAGGGAATTCACACTCGGAGATAAAATACTCATATTTTGCCCACGTTGAGCTCCAAATTGATCACCAGGTGGCAAGGACCCTTTGAGGTCAGACGGTAAGTCGGGCGCATCGACTATGAGGTGAGGCGAATGGACAGGGGTGGGGCATTACAGATTTACCACCTCAATCTGTTAAAACTTTGGAATGCGGAGGTCCTCATGGCGTTGGTGTCGGTGGTTCCAGAGAAGGCGGAGCTGGGGCCAGAGGTTCAAAAGGGAAAATTGACATCTCCCACCGCTCCGGTCCCCTGTGGAGACCACCTCTCCCCAACCCAACTCACGGAGATCGCCCAGTTGCAGACAGAATTTTCTGACTTTCTCTTGCCCCTGCCCGGCCCCACCCACCTCATAGAACACCACATTGAGATGCCCCCGGGGGTAGTACTGCACAGCCGCCCTTACAGACTGCCTGAACACAAGAAAAAGGTGGTTCGGGAAGAACTCAAGGCAATGCTCGAAATAGGCATCGTCGAGGAGTCCCACAGTGACTGGAGCAGCCCGGTGGTCTTGGTTCCCAAGGCCGACGGGTCGGTCCGGTTCTGTGTGGATTATAGAAAAGTCAACGTGGTGTGTAAATTTGATGCGTACCCAATGGCTCAAATTGATGAGTTGCTCGATCGACTAGGCACGGCTCATTTTTATTCAACACTGGATTTGAGAAAGGGATATTGACAGATCCCCTTGACTCCACTATCCCGAGAGAAAATGGCTTTTTCCACACAGTTCGGCTTACACCAGTTCGTCACACTTCCTTTTGGGCTGTTTGGGGTGCCCGCTAAGTTCCAGCGGCTTATGGATCAGGTCCTCCGCCCCCACGCCACCTATGCGGCCGCATACCTGGACAGAAAAATAAAAAGACATTAGATTACAGGGAACTAACCATAAGTTTGGTGTTCTCTGCCAAGAGAGACAGTCACAGCTTAGTCCAAAACTTTGCTGAAAGCAACCCAACCCTGGACCCTTTGATCCACTGAGTCGCACCTGTATACTGGCCAATATTCATATAGCAAGTTTGGAGGCTTTGGGATAGATTTACAACCCCGATTCCAATAAAGTTGGGACAAAGTACAAATTGTAAATAAAAACAGAATGCAATAATTTACAAATCTCAAAAACTGATATTGTATTCACAATAGAACATAGACAAAATATCACATGTCGAAATTGAGACATTCTGAAATTTCATGCCAAGTATTGGCTCATTTGAAATTTCATGACAGCAACACATCTCAAAAAAGTTGGGACAGGGGCAATAAGAGGCTGGAAAAGTTAAAGGTACAAAAAAGGAACAGCTGGAAGACCAAATTGCAACTCATTAGGTCAATTGGCAACAGGTCATTAACATGACTGGGTATAAAAAGAGCATCTTTTAGTGGCAGCGGCTCTCAGAAGTAAAGATGGGAAGAGGATCACCAATCCCCCAATTCTGCGCCGAGAAATAGTGGAGCAATATCAGAAAGGAGTTCGACAGTGTAAAATTGCAAAGAGCTTGAACATATCATCTACAGTGCATAATATCATCAAAAGATTCAGAGAATCTGGAAGAATCTCTGTGCATAAGGGTCAAGGCCGGAAAACCATACTGGGTGCCTGTGATCTTTGGGCCCTTAGACGGCACTGCATCACATACAGGCATGCTTCTGTATTGGAAATCACAAAATGGGCTCAGGAATATTTCCAGAGAACATTATTTGTGAACACAATTCACCGTGCCATCCGCCGTTGCCAGCTAAAACGCCATAGTTCAAAGCAGAAGCCATATCTAAACATGATCCAGAAGCGCAGACGTCTTCTCTGGGCCAAGGCTCATTTAAAATGGACTGTGGCAAAGTGGAAAACTGTTCTGTGGTCAGATGAATCAAAATTTGAAGTTCTCTATGGAAATCAGGGACGCCGTGTCATTCAGACTAAAGAGGAGAAGGACAACCCAAGTTGTTATCAGCACTCAGTTCAGGAGCCTGCATCTCTGATGGTATGGGGTTGCATTAGTGCATGTGGCATGGGCAGCTTACACATCTGGAAAGACACCATCAATGCTGAAAGGTATATCCAGGTTCTAGAGCAACATATGCTCCCATCCAGACGATGTCTCTTTCAGGGAAGACCTTGCATTTTCCAACATGACAATGGCAAACCACATACTACATCAATTACAGCATCATGGCTGTATAGAAGAAGGGTCCGGGTACTGAACTGGCCAGCCTGCAGTCCAGCTCTTTCACCCATAGAAAACATTTGGCGCATCATAAAACGGAAGATATGACAAAAAAGACCTAAGACAGTTGAGCAACTAGAATCCTACATTAGACAAGAGTGGGTTAACATTCCTATCCCTAAACTTGAGCAACTTGTCTCCTCAGTCCCCAGACGTTTACAGACTGTTGTAAAGAGAAAAGGGGATGTCTCACAGTGGTAAACATGGTCTTGTCCGAACTTTTTTGAGATGTGTTGTTGTCATGAAATTTAAAATCTCCTAATTTTTCTCTTTAAATTATACATTTTTTCAGTTTAAACATTTGATATGTCATCTAGGTTCTATTCTGAATTAAATATGGAATTTTGAAACTTCCACATCAATGCATTCCATTTTTATTTACAATTTGTACTTTGTCCCAACTTTTTTGGAATTGGGGTTGTACCTTGCTGACAACCAGGGAGTGGTCGGTGTCGCAGTCGGCACTGTGGTAGCTGCGTGTGACGAGCACCTGGTTCAGTAGGGATCTTCTGGTCATGATGAAGTCCAACTGGTGCCAGTGACGGGACCTGGGGTGCCTCCCTGTGGTGAGGCTTGGTGGAGAAGAAGGTGTTGGTGAGGCAGAGGTCATGGTAGGAGCAGAGCTCAACAGTCGCTGGCCATTCTTGTTGAGCTTGCCGATGCCAAAGCAACCAATGCAGTGGGGCCAGGAGCTGTGGTCACCACCCGCTCAGGAATTGAAGTCACTGAGCAGGAACAGGTGCTCCTTTGCGTGAATCTTTTGATAATAAGCTATAAGCAAACATATTTGTCCACTCCCACTTCCCAAAGTGTTTATACAACATTACATCATTAAAATAATCTTTATTTTCCAAAATTGAGGTTTGCTCGAGTATGGAAATTTTCTGTTCCCTGTGAACTTTGGGACATCTTGCCATATCTCCACCCTTAAATTTATATGACAGCACATGATGGGCATACAATTAAATCCATGCATACAATGCACTCGTCCAGCTTGTGCATGAAAAAACCATCCCTTGTGGCCGCGAGGTTAAGGTGATAGATTGCTAATCCATTGTGCTCTGCATGCGTGGGTTTGAATCCCACCCTCATTGCATGTGTGTCATTCAGGCTTGTCTTGGCCATGAAGGGTCAAGGTTGTTGAGAAATATTACAGAAGTGGGGGTTTGTTAATGTCCAGTGTGCTTCTTTGGTTGGGCAAATCTTTCTAAGTTGAGTCCTGAAGAGGCTGTGCAAGACTCCTCATGCTTGAAGAACACATCAGAGAACAATCAAGCAAATCTGTGTCTTCAAATTGAGCAAAGGTAATGAAAGCATTTATTTGATTTTTCCTTCTTTTTTTTATTTGAGTCCAGTATTTGAGTGCATTGTATGTTTTCATTACAATGACAATAAAGAATCTTATTTTGTATACACAGGATGTCAGACTTTCTCTTCTCCATCAAATCAGCCAGTTCTCTTCCAATACAAGTCATTGTGCCAACATTTAAATGTGCAACTTTCAATTCCACTCTCCCAACTTTTCTATTTTCACATTTCTTCCAAATTTGCCTTCCACTCCTCTTTCTCCTCCTTTTCCCACCAGTAGCATCATTTCCACTGGTACCCTGCTGGGAAACAGTTTCAGTGGCAGTCTTGTTAAGCCAGACCTCGATGGATCCAGGATGAAAGTCCTTGTCATCTTCTGCATAGTTGATTTGGCATGAGTTTTATGTCAGATATCCTTCCTGATACAACCCTCCCCATTTCTCTGGGCTTGGGACCGGCACGAAGAATGCACTGGTTTGTGCACCTCAGTGGTGCTGAGGTTGATTGCTGCTCGAACATAAATTGAATGAAATGTCATTATTTGATATTAATTTGAATTACTTTGAGAATAATGACAAAAATTTGAATAACTTCCTGATTCTACCACACTAATTTGAATTACTTCCTGGATTATTTAACACTAATTTGAATTACTTTGTAATTCAGTGACTGGAATTTGAATTATGTTCTTCATGGATGACTTCAGAGCCTTTATGGATGACATGACTATTACAACAAAGTCTGTTCCTGAAGGAAGATGGATGCTGGAGGACATTGGCAGACTGATGACATGGTCGAAGATGAAGTTTAAGCCATCAAAAGTCCAGCAGCCTGGTTTTAAAGAAAGGCAAAGTTCAGGACCACTTCAGCTTCAGGATAGTGTGGTTCAACAGCACACTGACAAACAAGGAGAGTATCTCACAGATGAAACAACAAGCTAAAGAATGGATGAGCACTGTCGATAAGAGCAGACTACCCAGGAAGTACAAGGCTTGGTGTTACCAGCATGGGATGCTTCCAAGACTCCTCTGGCCACTACTGGTATATAACATCTCCACATCTTCTGTAGAAACTATGGAGAGGATGATCAACAGATACATCAGATGATGGCTGGGACTTCCCAGAAGTTTTTCCAGCATTGGGCTTTACAGCACGTGTAGTAAGCTTCAATTGCAACAATCATCACTTACAGAGGAATTCAAGGTGAACAAGGTATGCCAGGTGATGATGTTGAGGGACAGCACAGATAAGAAGGTTAGGAAAGCAGGAATAGTGGTGCCCACCGATCAGAAGTGGCGAGCAGATTAAGCTGTGAAGGATGCCGAAGAACATCTCAGATATAGCAACATCACTGGTACAGTCAGGACAGGATGGCTTGGGCTTGGATGTGCTACCAGGCCAAGATGGAAGACAACAATGCCAACTCAGAGCAGAGAGATGGTCCAAAAAGAGGTTCACCAGGTAGAAGAGGAGGTACGCCAGACAAGAGCAGCTGCAATGAAGAAACAGGGAGGCTGGTTACATTGGAAAGGTACACATAATCAGATGTTTTCATGGAGCATCCTTTGGCATATGGAAGACAGTCGTATAGCCTTCTTGTTGAGGTCCACTTATGACACACTTCCAACTCCAACTAACTTGAAGACATGGGGCCTGACAGAGAACCCCATCTTCAAGTTATGTGGTGAACCTGTGAGCCTGGAACATATCCTGTGCTCCTGCAACACAGCACTAGCAGATGGTCGGTACAAGTGGTGACATGATAAGATACTGAGTGAAATAGTTGCAGTCATTGATGTAGCCAGAAGGAAGGTTCACCACAGAACCAAGGGGCCCACCTTCATTAAGTTTATAAAAGAGGGGGCTAATCCAGTGACTAG
This sequence comes from Neoarius graeffei, assembly GCF_027579695.1. Lineage (NCBI taxonomy): Eukaryota > Metazoa > Chordata > Actinopteri > Siluriformes > Ariidae > Neoarius > Neoarius graeffei. The sequence goes on from NC_083587.1 coordinate 6,433,560, forward strand.
TGCCACCAAAGGAACTGGGATGCTCTCAACAGCACAAGACTGGGAGTTGAAGGTGGATCTGAAAGAACAGCGGAAGTTTCCTTTAGACATCGCCACAACAAGGCTAAGATCAGATGTGCTGCTGTTTTCAAGGTCAACAAAGCAGCTTATGGTGCTTGAACTGACTGTACCATGGGAAGAACGCATTGAAGAGGCACACGAGAGGAAGCGGGCTAAATGCCAGCTGCTACTAGAAGAGTGCCAGCAGAAAGGATGGAAGATGTGGAACCTGCCGGTATTTATTGAAATATATTATTGCTGCTATAACATCAAATTCAATTTATAGTCATTTTATTATTTTAATTTGAATACCTTCCAGATTAATGACAGTAATTTGAATCACTTCCTGGTTCTGTCACATTCATTTGAATTACTTCCTGGTGATTTGACACAGATTTGAGTTACAGTACTTAAACAGAAAAATCTATGGTTCAAAGATTCTGAAACTAGGGCATTATTCAAGAAGCCCACTGAAACCTGTGTTCTGAAAGCATCTCAAGCAGTATGCTAAGGCATTTTTTTCAGCCAGAGCAATGGGCAAATTTTGGAAACATATTACATTATGTTGTTATGAATGATAATTTGGTGAAAGAGTTGTTAGTAGAGCAATCTTATCTTGCAGCATGAGCTTGAAAAAATGGATGCTCATCATAGAGATTGGAGTCCATCTGAACGTTTCTGCATAAAACTGGGCAAAAAGCCCAGCAACATATTATGTGACTATGATGTAATTTAAACACTCAAATTTTTGATCTGGTGTCAGACACACTACCATTGCACCATGAGGGGAGAAGTTCCATACCATATCATCATAGGACAGAGTTGGCACCGCTCTGAAATCTGAACTTGAGTTTTTATAAGTACAAGCACAAGCTCAATACAAAAGCACAACCTGGCTGGATACCCCTTCCCAAGATATTAAGGGACATTTTCAGGATATTATGACAGTTCTCACCTCAGTGTGTGAGTGTAAAGTGTAGACTGAAATCATGAAATATTTTGTCATGATTGCATTTTCTCTGCTCATAACAAGACAGTTTGTACTTATTAAATGTAAATTTGCACCTAAATTCTTTCAAGATCTTGTAGCCTGATTTGATTTTGATGGGAAAGATCACTAAAATAAGACTATATATTAATGTTATCTATAAAGATGACCATTATACATATCTGTACTATACTTACTTTTTAATTAAGAAAAATATGCCACAACCCAAATACACTGCGTATTTGGTTCAATTCCACATTGGTAATTGCACTCACAAACATAGACAGAAATAAAAGGTAGGGAGACTACTTCTCAGTTTGCAGTCAACAAGCTTCAATGCAACTTTCAATAATTCACTTTTGTTTAATTGTATTGATATAGTGCTTTGGGCAATGAATTGAAATAAATGCAACACCAACAATTCAGGAGTTCCATCAATGACCATTGTAACGTTCACTAGATGTGGGTGGAGCACAGAGGACGGCAGGACAGAGACTGAGTTCGCAAAAACTCTTTTATTTTCACTTTTCAGTGGAAATCGGTTTCTCTCTCAGCCACACACGCACGCGCACACATCCCAGTTGTCCGGTTGTGGAGAGAGCTCCTCTGCTCTCGCTCTCCCTCCTTAAATAGCCCGGTTTACTGGGGAGAACACACACAAAACATAGATTAATCACACTCAGGTGAAGCGATTCTGCCACTTACCTTCCCCAACTCCGCCCTCCTGTCACAGACTGGCGCTTGACCACGCCCCCGCTGCCACAACCATGTTCAGATTCTGTGAAGGAAATGGTCATATGTGTCCTGTCTTTTGTTTGCTATGTAATTTGCTGAACATTTTGCTCATTTGTTTGACATTTGAGCATTGACAAGACAGGAGGTTCCTTTACAAATATGCAGATTGGTGTATGAGAAAATGATCCTGAGGCACTCTGAACTAACATAGCCTGATAATGTTTGTTTTTTTTCTTTTACTTTACCAGGAAATCAGATGTTGAAAGAACAGCTGGATGCACTTATACACATTTGGCCTGGTGTAGTGAAAACCCGGATACTTACCCTTTCTTCCTGTATAGGTTTGAGCCCATGGTGTTAAGAATAGCTTTAACACTGAACAGCAGCTGCTGTGGTCAGATTCAGGGTACAGTCTTTGTGCTTTGTTGGAGTTCACAAACAACTGGGCCCAGGAACTTAGATGGGGTAAGAAAGAGCTAAGCTGAGTAAGCCAGGAGTCAATCCTGGAATCTTCTGCTCTGTCATCAGACTTCTTGTCCCATCACGACACCTGGCAACAAACGGAAGAACAGCTGGTTGAAAGTGAGAGCCTATGGAATGAGGGTTTCACTCAAGGTCACATGACCTGCAACTAGGGTGACACAACAAAAACACATTCCTATATCAGGACTCAAACCCAGGCCACCTTGGTGAAAATCAGGAATCCTAACCACTAGACCATATGGGACAGCCTTAAAGTCTAAAGACCTTTAAAATGCTTAGGCCATGGTTGAGAACCCAGGAGTTTTCCAGAAAATTAGCTGTCAATTTTCATTTTGTTGAGTTGTGTGGCTAGCAGCTTGAACTTTGTTGTGGTTAGAAAGTGTATTATCCAGAACATTGCATGGGATAAACGAGAGCCATGCCAGCCACAAGCCAAACTTAGAATCTTCTCATCCATAATAAGACACAATATCTCTTGCTCCACAAAGTTCGCATCCATGCACAGGTTTGATTTTTGTTGAAGTTTAAAACAACCAACGCCCAAAACTGGGTCCGGAGCTAAACCACAACCAGTGGACAAAAACACTCAAACAAAAACAAACATCAAACTACACACACACACACAAAAAAAAAAAATAAAAATAAAAAAGAGAAATAAAATAAAAAATCTCCAGTGAGAAGCGGCAGCCAGAATGCACATGGCGTACTCTCAACCGGAAGCGGAAAAAGGATCAAACCATGGAGTATAACTGCTCAAAGTTGAGTGATCAAGCACTCACTCCTCATGAGCTCCACAGAGCACCTGTTCTTGCTGTCAGTTCATTTGTTGGGCATTCTGGGAAAGATCCTTGCCACATATACAACGGATGCACATAGTGGTGCAGTGGGAGCATGCTGGGCCCAAAACCCAGAGGTTGATGGATGGAAACCATCCTCTGCTAGTTCTGTGTTCTTTTATGCCAATGTTTTCCATGAGCCAGGGAATGTGGGTTCAAGACCCATGTGGAGTGACAGGCAGGGCTCTACACTAACTTTTTTTTTCAGGAGCACACGTGGTCCTAAGTTAAAAATTTTAGGAGCACAGGGAAAAAAATGGGGGCACAAGCAGGTTTTCATTTTAAAGGTTTATTGCAGCGCAAACCTTAGACACACCAACACATAAAATGCTAAATTCAGTTGAGAATGAATGAATGAACGAATGAATGAATGAACAAACAAATGAATAACAAACAATTGAATGAATGAACAAACAGTAGCTAAACAGAGAGCAGAGCTCAGTAGAGCTAACAACATCATCAAGGACAGCTCCCACCCTGGCTCTGAGTTCTTTGACTTGCTGCCCTCAGGCAGGCGTTACAGGTTCATCAAAGCAAGGACCAACAGACTCAAAAACAGTTTTTTTTTCCCATAGGCCATAACCACTTTGAACAATTAGCCTTTTTCACATTACGTCACTTGCAGGGGAACTCATATCCGTTTTCAGCCTTTTGAATGGAAGAAGAGGTATACGGTGGCAACATATGTTAACAAAACTGTGTGATTCACAGATAAGATTGATAATAATATTGCGCATTGTTGTTTATCATTACGTATTGTTAGCGACCATTCCAGTCACCTATCTGCCTTGTTTTGGAAAGGAAGTTTACTGACTTTCTATGGTTGCTACTTGTTAGCCAGCAGATTAGCATGCCACCTCTTCTTCCATTCAAAAGGCTGAAAACGGATGTGAGGTTCTTCTGCAAGTGACGTAATGTGAAAAAGGCTAATTACATGCACTGACTGATGCCACTTCTGGCAGATGCAACAATGCACCAACAAGGACCTAAAAGGACAATATTCTCACACTTACTTGATACAGTGCAATACTTATTACAGTGCAACCTCACAGAGCAACATTTTAGTTTTTATAGCTTTTGTATATTTTATATTTATATTTCTACACTTTTACATCCATACCCAATACAATGCAATACCAAATACAGTGCAATATCCTGAGTTTTGTAGCTGAACTGAGTTTCTATAACTAATGTGTAATTAACATCTGCAACTCAACACGCCCAGTTGTATATATATTCTTTGTTTTTCTGCTGTGTTGTGACATGCACCATTTGTATATACTGTATATTATTTGTTTTTCTGCTGTGTTGTATGTTCTCATCTAAATGTTTGCACTGGGGTGTGTGCTTTCCATCTCATTATATAATTTTCCCACACCTTCTCCCGTTGTTCTAGCTTTCTTCACTACACTTTCTTCCTCGTCCGTTCTTTTATTCTTGTTTCCACCATCATTGCTTTTAAAAAAATGCCGTTATTCTCTGCATAGTGAATATATTTCTCAGCTCGGTCTGAACCAGCTCTCAGTTATCTCTCAGTTGAATGATCTGATGAATCCCTAAAAAGCACTTTTCCCACCTAATGCCACACCCACAACATACAACCATGGGAAAGAGGGGCAATCACAGAAAGATGAGTAGAAAATGGGAAATGTTACGGGGGATATTTATTGTGATAGTGGGCTATTGTAGCGTCAGCACAAAAGCACCAGACTCAACTTTAACTGAAAGTGTTATTCAGTAGCCTAAACTTATTCAAGCTACAGACCGAGAAGAATAAAAATGCTGAAATCTCATGTCCCGGTAAAACGCACTAGCATGGCAGAACGGCAAAAAAATGTAACTTTTTCACTCTCTCCCAGCTACTGTGGGAACCACCACAGTGCAAGACAGAGGCAATGCACGCAACTACAGACAGGGAGCAAGGCGCAGGCAGAACACACACACGCACGTACACAACACTGAACACACACACAACAATACAGGCCGTTACTCGTTACACTGCCATGAGGCTACAAGCATGTGTCTCTCTGAGAGGGAGCAGCCCCTCCCTCATGTGTGTGTGTGTGTGTGAGAGCAAGCAGCCCCTCCCCCACCCATGCGCTGAGCACGGAGACAGAGTGTCACACAGAAAGTGAAGGATTTTCTCAGAGTGCACCCGCCAAACAATGGGGATTTACACGAAAATGGAAGGAGATATTCACAAAATTCTTTCACATTGAGCACTACAAGGCTCTCCTGAACACATTGATGTAATTTTCTTGTCTCTAGTGTAAAAAATGATATTAGGTAGGCTATCCAGCACTGGATTTACATACTTTGCAGTTTAATGTTTGATACATTTTAGAATGTTAAACTCATCGCGTCTGTGCTCAGTGCTTTCCTAAATTGTCGGCCGCAAGAAGCCCTCGCATGAATGCGTGTTTTTTTTTTCGTCGTTCGCATGCCAAAAAATTCGCTCGCAAATGCGAGTGAAATTTGCGCACTGTAGAGCCCTGGTGACAGGTAAGCAGAGTTCCACACCAGAAGCGTGCTGGGCTCAGAACTCAGAAATCAAAACCATCCGCTGCTTTTTCTTGACAGTAGTGTTCTCAAAATTCCCAGCAGAGGCAATAAACTCCATCTATCTATCTCACTCTAAATTTATTTGCTGAAGGCAGCTCACTGGCCCACCGTTCCCTGACCTCAAAAATTGTCCACAAGGAGGCCTGATTTTCAGTGTTCTGTCACTAGTTTGGCATTGATCAGTGTCTTTGTATCACGAAGACAAGCACTATTCTTGCAAAATAGTTAAAATTTTGAGTACGAGATTTCAAGTAACTTTGTAACAAAATGACTATTAAAACAACTTTAAACTATACATGGTCATATCATTCTGTATTCAGACTAAAATCTACTGGACTAGAACTTAGAAAATAGAAGAAAATAAAAACTCTATTAAAATATAAATCTACATCCGACAAAGCATAGGACTGTCCTTCTTATTATGAATGAAAAAATGCACATAACCACTGATTAGCAGTTTGGCACTTAATACTGGACTGCAGAGTTTCATGTAAACTGAACTCTTAATTAACTGACTGGATCAGATACTGTCAACCCTAAAACACTAGTTCAACTGCATCATGCAGTAAAAACAATGAGTACTGAGTGTATTATCATTGTCTTATTTAGTGTGCCACTTGGGGAGAGGGAGGTGCCTGTAAATTTTGGCAGGGCTAGGACTTTCAATGGCTGAGTTATGAATTTTTAAAGGCTGATTTGTTTTTTTTTTTATTTATTAGCTTTTTGCCATAGCAAGATCTATATATGTACATACATTATGGCTTGGAAGCCACTACAGCTTGCACCAATTACAATGGTCCCATTGTACAATCTGCATGCCTTTGAACTGTGGGGGAAGCCGGAGCACCCAGAGGAAACCCACGCAGACACGGGGAGAACATGCAAACTCCATACAGAAAGGCCGCTGTCAGCTGCAAAGTTCAAACCCAGAACCTTCTTGCTGTGAGGTGACAGTGATAACCACTACACCACCGTGCTGCCCATTACTCGATCCTGGGGTCATATTAAAAATTTCAGCAAGCAGCGCTCATGCAGGGGTTTTGGGGGTGAATAACAGGCTGAGGAAGGGTTGTAGTGGGCCATGCCTGTGCTGGGTCCAAAGGGCTTGGGAAGAGGGAGGTGCCTGTAAATTTTGACGGGATTAGGACCTTCAGTGGCTGACTTATGAATTTTTAAATCCCTGCCCGTGCCCAAGAGTGACTGGAGCCAGGGCTCATGCTACAGTGTTCTGTGAGCTGTGTTCGCTCCTGATGTCAGATCTGGCCATGACTGGGCTTCTTGGAAAGGTCTCAGGGAGAGGGTTGTGCCTGTAAAGTTTGGCGGAGCTGGGACTTTTGTGGCAGAGTTATGAATTTTTAAAGACTGGCTAGAGTTAAAGTTTTTCGGGGGCTCTGGGGAGAAAAGCGGGCTGAGCCACAGTCCTAGAGGGCTGTGCCTGGGTTGGTTCAAAAGGGCTCGGGGAGAGAGATGTGCCTTTAACTTTTGGTGGGGCTAGAACAAATAGGTGGCAGAGTTATGAATTTTTAAAATTGGGTCCTTGGGTGCCCCGTGTCACAGGCTGTGTTACAACATAATGTATTTGCCCAGTGTAACATTTGGAAGAAAATTTAAAAGGAGATTAGACTCCTATCTTTACAATTTTTCATGGGCCATCCACTTTAATGCTTTTGAAATGCAGACAGGTAAGTTTGAAAATTACCAATAAATGTCTGTTGGCCTGGCCTTATTTCCCACACTGCCCATACATTTGGTTATTTACGTGTCCCTGTCATTTCACTGTAGATTAATTATGGACTATACAGTGGTGCTTGAAAGTTTGTGAACCCTTTTGAATTTTCTATATTTCTGCATAAAGATGACCTAAAACATCATCAGATTTTCACACAAGTCCTAAAAGTAGATAAAGAGAACCCAGTTAAACAAACGAGACAAAAATATTATACTTGGTCATTTATTTATTGAGGAAAATGATTCAATATTACATATCTCTGAGTGGCAAAAGTATGTGAACCTCTAGGATTAGCAGTTAATTTGAAGGTGAAATTAGAGTCAGGTGTTTTCAATCAGTGGGATGACAATCAGGTGTGAGTGGGCACCCTGTTTTATTTAAAGAACAGGAATCTATCAAAATCTGATCTTCACAACACGTTTGTGGAAGTGTATCATGGCACGAACAAAGGAGATTTCTGAGGACCTTAGAAAAAGCGTTGTTGATGCTCATCAGGCTGGAAAAGGTTACAAAACCATCTCCAAAGAGTTTGGACTCCACCAATCCACAGTCAGACAGATTGTGTACAAATGGAGGAAATTCAAGACCATTGTTACCCTCCCCAGGAGTGGTCGACCAACAAAGATCACTCCAAGAGCAAGGCGTGTGATAGTCGGCAAGGTCACAAAAGACCCCAGGGTAACTTCTAAGCAACTGAAGGCCTCTCTCACATTGGCTAATGTTAATGTTCATGATTCCCCCATCAGGAGAACACTGAACAACAATGGTGTGCATGGCAGGGTTGCAAGGAGAAAGCCACTGCTCTCCAAAAAGAACATTGCTGCTCATCTGCAGTTTGCTAAAGATCACATGGACAAGCCAGGCTACTGGAAAATGTTTTGTGGACAGATGAGGCCAAAATAGAACTTTTTGGTTTAAATGAGAAGCATTATGTTTGAAGAAAGGAAAACACTGCATTCCAGCATAAGAACCTTATCCCATCTGTGAAACATGACAGTGGTAGTATCATGGTTTGTGCCTGTTTTGCTGCATCTGGGCCAGGACAGCTTGCCATCATTGATGGAACAATGAACTCTGAATTATACCAGTGAATTCTAAAGGAAAATGTCAGGACATCTGTCCATGAACTGAATCTCAAGAGAAGGCGGGTCATGCAGCAAGACAACGACCCTAAGCACACAAGTCGTTCTACCAAAGAATGGTTAAGGAAGAATAAAGTTAATGTTTTGGAATGGCCAAGTCAAAGTCCTGAGGTTAATTCAATCGAAATGTTGTGGGAGGACCTGAAGCAAAGAGTTAATGTGAGGAAACCTACCAACATCCCAGAGTTGAAGCTGTTCTGTATGGAAGAACGGGCTAAAATTCCTCCAAGCCAGTGTGCAGGACTGATCACCAGTTACCGGAAACATTTAGTTGCAATTATTGCTGCACAAAGGGGTCACACCAGATACTGAAAGCAAAGGTTCACATACTTTTGCCACTCACAGACATGTAATGTTGGATCATTTTCCTCAATAAATAAATGACCAAGTATAATATTTTTGTTTCATTTGTTTAACTGGGTTCTCTTTATCTACTTTTAGGACTTCTGTGAAAATCTGATGATGTTTTAGGTCATCTTTATATAGAAATATAGAAAATTCTAAAGGGTTCACAAACTTTCAAGCACCACTGTAACTATAGAGTGTACATTTTTACATCAATTAGGTTGCTAATATTAGTACTTATATTGTATTTGTATGTTGTGTGCTTAACTCACTAGTGGCCACTGTCCAGAGTCACATAGAACTCATTCCAGAATAATATTTTGGTCCCAGGAGACACATCACCAAAATTACTCAGCTCGACTCAAAAAAATCACTGACTAGCCTTTACAGTCCCATCTAACATGGTGATAGTAACTTTCTTTTGCCATTGTTTCCTTGATCTGCATGACCCATCATTCAGAATTTAATCTAGACAGCATTAATACAGTTATTCTGTTATAGGGCTTTCCTGAAAATCTAAGTAGAGCATATGTAATGTGAGCATAATTTACAGTACATCTCTGTAAACTGTTACATCTCTGTACATTAGAGATGTTTGGTATAAAGTTAGTTATGAAAAATACTATTTCCCTTAAATGTAAGTTTTCATCCAAATTCCTCTTTGCCTCTGCTTCTGCAAAGATTCATGAAAAATGGAAATAATTCTTAACTACCAACCTTTTTTTATCATGCCGGCCTGGGACACATTTGCTTCTCTTAACTAAAATGCTGGTAAAATAATAAATTGCTGCAACAGAACTTACTATTTACACCATTATTTTAAACACTGTGTATGTAGTTTATTGAGATTGTTGTGGACTTCAGGAGAGAGCACACCCAGCATGCTCCACTATCTATCGATGCTGCTGCAGTGGAGAGGGTGAGCAGCACCAAGTTTCTGGGTGTGCACATCTCTGAAGACCTGTCCTGGAGCAACAACACCACATCACTGGCCAAAAAAGCCCAACAGCGTCTGTACTTCCTCCTCAAACTGAGGAGAGCAAAAGCCCCAGCCCCCATCATGCACACTTTCTACAGAGGCACCATCGAGAACATTCTGACCAGCTGCATCACCGTGTGGTACGGCGCCTGCACCGTGTCCTGCTGCAAGTCTCTGCAGTGCATCGTGAGAGTAGCTGAGAGGATCATTGGTGTCTCTCTCCCTTCTCTAATGGATATTTATAACTCCTGTCTCACCCGCAAAGCCATCAGGATTGCAGGTGACCCCACCCACCCATCTCACAGCCTCTTCAGCCTGCAGCCGTCGGGGAGGAGACTGCGGAGTCCATACATGTCAACCTATACGGAATGTCCGTATTTTATACGGATTTGATTCAATAAACGTAGTATACGGGCATATAAATAAAGTTATACGGATTCTTTAAAAAAACTTCAATATTTATTTCGAGCTATAATCAATTCCCACGACAGCCAGTAAAGAGTCTTATGAAATCGCGCGTTATCTTGTGGTAGCGAGACTTCGTTCCACTTTTGATCATGCGCACACCGCATTGCGAGAATCCCGCCAACCCGGAAGTCATAGACATATAAACATAGACGCTGCCTTCTGCGTAGAATCATACGTCATCCTCGCCGCCAAATTGGATGTAGCAAAGTGGCGATTCTGAGAATAAAGATGCCTCATTCATGTGCTGCGTTTAACTGTACCAACAGGTTTACCATCCAAACGAGATCACATGGGATTACCTTTCACAGGTGAGACTGGAAAAATACTTTTCATTGTATTTGGTCATTATAACGTAATTTTACGAACAGATTTTTCTGACTTTGTGGCTAATATGAAGTCTTGCGCATAATAGCCGCTCGATGAAACCTGTCTCCAAACAACAAAGTATTTCCTTCGTAACTACGCTGATAACACTTTGTGTTTTTGTCAAACATTGGAGCTTTGTATTCA